>NW_028292573.1:3471852-3836967 GCF_029948245.1 Actinia tenebrosa
GAGAAGGCATATGCCGCCCATGCGTACGAAGTACGAACCAATAGGGAGCTCTCGCGCATTTTTCCGGAGAGCCCAAACACACAGCGCGAAAATTCCATTCCGTTGGACTTTCCACATGTCGCCGATTGCCATGGGAAGGAAAGCTGCAAATGCGCGTAGAGGACACCGGGAGCGTTTGCATGAATAGCATAGAGGATCAAAGAGATACTATTTACAATCATAAGACCATTAGCACTCTTACGGTGATTAGTCTTTAAATATATGAACCCGCACGCAAAGGAAGATTGGTTTCTACATTTTTTGGGAGGACAAGACCTACACAGACGATAATAAATGGGTTGACCACCGGGCTGTGGGTAAAGGTTGGAGGTCTAGGGTTGATCATATGCACTATTAGCATATCGACGAGATATACCCCTAACGTTGGGTTTAGAATTCTCGACGAGAACGATCGGCCACTGCAGCCCTACGGGGTAAGTAGCGGCAGCAGGCGCTTAACGCACTTTTCGGCGGAATTAGTGAAAACCAGCGAACCGGGTGGCGCCGATAAGCTTCCACGTGATAGCGAGTTGCGAGTATGCGAAGCTTCAGGTTAGTTACGATATTTCTGTGCCGTGTACCAACCAATACTTTTCGATAACCGGGGTCTATTGGGGCCCGAATGTCGTTTATAATCATAAGACCATTAGCACTATGACGGCTATACCGCTAGTTCCGCATTATCAGGGCGGTGCGAATACTATCTTTACTTATCCCCAGTCGAGGACGCCTCGGATGCCCGACGACGATAAGCCCCCAGTAATACACAAGGATAAGATTAACCCTTCATCCTCTTCAGGAGTACCACCCCAATAGCGACGACTAAGATCCAAATGTTATTCCCCACGAACTTCAACAGTTCGCCGCCGGCCTTCAGCGCTAAGGAAACGACCGAACCCAGCAGCCCAGGAAGACCGGCGCCATCTTTTTTCCCAAGTCCGTTAGTCCATTACCCTAATTTCTTTACGCCCCGCGCCTGTAGCCTTAAGCGCGGATAGGATAACTCCTACTACGCTTGAAATAGCGACCGCAAATGCCAGCGGAATACCATACTTCACCAGAGCTCTTTTTACCTTTTCCTTGGTGGTAAGCCCCAATTCCTCTTTCCAGGTTTTCCTTTTGCGCCTGTAATTCCGCAAGGCGTACCTCGAGGGCCTCCACTTCCTTTTGAGCTGCTTCCCTTTCCTCTTCGGGACGGGTTTGGTCCTCGATTGTTTCCTGCTGTCGCTCTATTTGCCCCTCCAGGTCTTCGACGGCCTGATCTCTTTGTCGGATTTGCTCTTCTTAATGTTGATTTCAGCAACCAACTGCCGCCGTTCCTCCAAAGAGCCAGCTATGGTAATATGCAAGTTTTTGGCTTCTTCCTTGCTCATATCCAGGTCTTTTATAGCAAGATCGAAGGCGTGTCTGGCTCGGTCTCTTTTCGTCTAAAGCCGTTTCAGCTTCTTGCTTGAATTGCAGTATGACTTCGTTCTTGCCCTCGATTTCTTTCTTTTGAGCGTCGGTTAGCAGACGTATTCGTTTTTCATACTCTGTTTCCCTTTCCATTAACGTTTTTTGCAGTTCGATAGCGCGTTTTTCTAGCGCAATCCTTTCATTCAATGCTTCCATACCTTCTAACATGCTTCGGGCGGCCTCTTGAAAGCCCCTTAATCTTGCCACGTTAACCTTGATCGAGCCATTTTCGTCAAAAAGGAGCTGTGGTTTCGTCCAGCGGTCTTTGTCGGGTTGTCTCAGGTCTCTGACGCTTATGAGGACTTTGTTTCCTTTTTCTGTGAGTCCTTATCGCGTCAGTGTCAATGTGGGGATGACGCATCCTTAGCTCTTGCGTTGCCCACTCTACAGTTTCCCGCGCGGCTGCCTCAGGCTGCTCTATGTTTTGAAGCTCCAAGTACTCAGGGACGGGGCTGCCGTGGTTTTTTGATTGCCACATGCGATTCAAGGCCGCCTTGAAGCTTTTCCATCTACTACCATACTTGTTTTCTAGAGCCATATCGTAGATTAGGGGGTCGGTTTCCGCGCCTTTAGTCCATGCGTCGTATTCTTCGTCGTTAATATCGACTTGACCTTCTTCGGTGGTGGGGTCGAAATCCGTTCCTTCTACTTCCATTATATATGATAAGCTCGAAGTTAAACCCCAACGTATTACCTAAGCAGGTTGGCGGACTGAAAGCAGAACGCACCTTTCACCGGGTCACCTTTACCCCCAGCAGCGCTAAGCCAGGGGAAACCCTGTACGTAGGCGTGCCCCGCCTAACGGATAACCTAGTCTTAGTTCCTGGCACCCTGGCGCTAAGGTTTGACCTAGCAATACAACCAAGCACTGCGGACGCGCGTTACGTTGTCAACGACCTTGGCCGCAACATTGTCTCAAAGATGCGGGTGAAGTTCGCAGGGGAATCCCTCTTGGACTTAAATAGGTATGATTTGTATACCACGTACAAGGACTTATGGTTGACTGCATTTGACCGCGCGCAAAGGATAGAGCAGGGAATCGCCAGTGAAGCCATACGCAAGGTAAGAAGCGCACCGACAGCGCCTCGGGAGAAGACGAAATAAAGACGGCTTATGGTACTAAATATGTCATTCCATTAGATTTCGAAGTTATCACGAACCACGGTGCATACTACCCAAGGCAGCTAAGCGAACTACAGTTCGAAGTAACCCTAGCAGACACTACGAACATCCTACAGGGAAAGGACGTAAGTTCCTCAGCCGTCCACCCATACTCCGTTACTAACTTAGAGCTGCAGTATGAAACGGTATACAGCGAAGACTTAGCACGTAGCGCCGGTATGGAATACAGCTCCGGGAAGGCTTTCCTTTACGATCACGTCGTGATGTACAAGACGTTCAGCTTTACGAACAACGTCGAAGAGGTCATCAACCAAAGCATTAACCTTCCCAGGCGCAGCCTTACAGGGATAATGTTGCTGTTCGCAAAGACATACACGGCAGGATTGCGCGACTCCGAGGCGTTCTTTAATCCTAACATCACTAACGTAGGCGTTAGCATCAACGGAGTGCCTAATAAGGTTTACTCACAAGGGATAAAGCCCGCGGATATGTACCGGGAAGTCGCGCGTAAGTTTGGCGACCAAATTGACCCAAAGGAATTCTTTAAGGATAAGTACGCGCTGTGGATCGACATGCGCACGACGAACGACGAAGACCTACATGGACAGGGATTGCGGCTGGTAAATACCCAGGACGGCATTACGTTGGAGATCAAGCGCACCAAACATGCTAGCGACACTACTAAGATAAATGCATACATTTTCGTAGTCTCAGACGCGCAGCTAAGCGTGGAAATGAATCAGCTAAAAAGCGTTGCCTACTAGGCTCGCGTTCCTTGAGCCAAGCGAAAGGATAAAAAAATATCCCTTACGTATAATATGCTCCGCGTATTCGAAAACAACGAAACTAAACTGCAATGCATAGTGCAAAGCGACAAGCTGTACTTTAAGGCGAAAGAGGTAGCAAAGGCATTAGGTTACGCAGACACCAAAGATGCTATTAAAGTCCACGTGCGGGATAAGCATAAGAAGAGGCTTAGTGAATTTAGAATAGAGGTGAATCGCCTCCCTTCTGGTTCACACCCGCAATCCCTGTACGTGACGGAATCTGGTTTGTATCAGTTAATATTTAGCTCCAAGCTACCGACAGCAGAGGCATTTCAAGATTGGGTCTTCGAGGATGTCCTACCTACGTTAAGGAAGACAGGAAAGTACTCTCTGGATGGTCCAAATAAGTTGGTCTTCAAGATCGAGAATGAGTTTGACTTACATAAGAAGGTCATCGATTACATACGCCGGTTTCACCCTACGCTGTTATTAGCACCTGGACTCGGGGAATTGCAAGATACCACCAGTAAAAGGATAACATGCTGGCAAAAGGGCTACCAGGCAGGTCAACCCGACATCCTAATTCTTAACTCCCATAAAAAATACAATGGGTTATGTCTGGAACTGAAGACGCCAAAGGGTAACGGCGTATTGTCCGACAAACAAAAAGCGGTATTGACGCAATATGAAATGAATGGTTATCTTACGATGGTTTGCAACGATTACGATCTGATCTGCAGGGAAATCGACCGTTACGTCGACGGCATTCGCATACCTTGTCCTGGCTGCGTTAAGGCTTTCAAGTCACAGGAGACGCTACAAACGCACCAAAAGATATTTCATAGATATAATGATTCTTGAACAAACTCACTGGTGCGAATTAATACCTGGCATCGCATACAAAATAAAAAATTATGTTGTCTTCGAGGACATTAACCGCTTAAGGTTGGTCCTCTTAGACGGCAGCCAAGAGTACAGCTTATGGGCTCCTGACTGCGTACGGTACGTACTGCAAGGCGAAGAGTACACTCACATACGTAGCTATGGTAAAGTCAACGGTCGATGGAAGTTCGACGTTGAAAGAAAGGCGGAGGTTAATCCATTGTGTGATTAGTAGTCGTCCTCATGAGCTTCTAGGTATTGGTCTGCTACGTCGGACCTCATTTTTTCCGACATGAAATCGATCGATATCGTAATCAAGGCTCCTCCTGCGAACGCTGCGACGTAAGGTAACATCATATATTAGACCATTCTTTTCGTATTGCAAGGTAATGGTCTAAAGGCTTGGGACCTTCGTACAGGCAACACCAAATATGTTGACCGCTGCGTTGACAACCACATTTATCGCAGATGCCGTCCCAGTGTTCTCGGTTCTCCCATCTTACGCCTTCGTAGTCGTCAAAGCATACGAAATCTTGGTCTATTTCTTTCTTACGCAGCACTAAAGCCCGGCTGGTTTCAAGGGGGCAACATCGCTCTGCTAAATCGCCGTGGGTTTCACAGACGACTTCTTCGAGGTGGTAACGTCGGCAGCGGTATTTATGCCAGTTTTCTTCGAAGAGGGGTTCATCGCATCGGCGACAATGACTCTTAAGGCAGACTCTATGCTCGCGGTGATATCGTAGGGCCTGTACTGTGGACAGTTCCTTACCGCAGTCACCGCAAACTGTGCTGCTGGTGGTCTTCTGACAGACTTTCTTGGAAAGATGGTATTGCAGTCGCTGCTTGCTACTAAAAGCTCTATCACATTGCACGCACTTCATTATATATACCTTATTTTTTATTGTTAAATTGTTAAACCCTGTAAGAGGGTTTTAGGATAAGGTCTATTATTTCTTGTTATTTTGTTAAGCCCCCATTAAAAGATGAGGTATCATTCTTTCTCATCGTTGAAGCCAGCAAAAAGATAATCATGTTAACCATTCTTCGATTTAACAAAATAACAATAAAAAATAGGTCCTTACTTGAGACCTCTTTGCAGCATTTAACAAAATAACAATAAAAAAGAAAGACCTATGCTAATTCCTCTTGCTGGGGCTTAGTAAGATCTTCTTTGCGACCTCTTACTCTTCTCGAGCGTCGTCTAAAGTCCTTTGTGCTTTAGTATCCGCGGGACACCAATGTCCAACGAAGTCTTCTTCAGAGAATACCTTATTACAGTGACAGCAGGTGTATTTTTTACGCGGTTTGGGTATCGGTGTTTAGGAGGGATTATGCAGTCAGCAGGTAGTTCGCACGTAATGCAGTCCATATATCTATGGGGGATATCGAATGAAGTCCTTAATGGACTCCTTAGCCCAACCCGCCATTGTCAAAAGCGCGCCAAACCGTTCTGCACGCTTCAGACCACACATTTCATCGTACAATTCCTGTACGCGCTCTTTTAACCGGTCTATCTCTTCCCTTTGCATTTCTATGGTGTCTCTTTTATCTTTTGCGTCGGCGACAATCCTTCTTACTGCGTCCACTGGGTCCATCTATATATAATGGATCCGAACCATATTCCCTGCAATGCTCTGATAGTAGGACCCACCGGCTGCGGAAAGACCCAGTTCATCGTGGAGCAGCTATTAGGACCCTTTAGATACCGCTTCGACTACATAGTACTATTATGCCCCACCTACGTGAATAACCGCACCTGGGAAGGCATAGGCAGGAATGATGACGACTTCTTTGTAGATATCTTAGACCCTAACGAGTTATCCAGCCATTTGAAGTTCTGGCATAAGCAATTCCCTAAAGATACGCAGACTTTACTCATACTGGATGACATTGCCTGTGGGGACGACGTAAAAAGGCGCACCTCCGAATTAGTGAAGCTCGCCTTCAGCGGTAGACACGACAATATCAGCGTTTGGTTGCTTTCCCAGCAGCTTACCAGTGTCTCTAAGCCCTTTAGGGAAAACATAGGCTCTCTCGTAGTATTTTATACTCCGAGCAAGTCTGACCTGGAAACCATTTTAAGCGACTACGGCGGTGAGATAAGCAAGGAACAGCTGCACGAATACATGCGGCATTTAAAAACGCACCAACATTCCAAGATGATCTTCTCTTTGAGGTTTCCGTACGAGGTTGGAATCTATGATTCCTAATGTATATGGACATTGAGCAGCTCATAGATGAAGTCCCCACACAGTTAGATGAAAGTAACCTCAAGGAACAACTTAACATCCTTGTGTCATCTGGGAAGTGCAAAGAAATGATAGGCAAGGAACTTACCCATGAGCAGGTTAATAAGCTGTCGGAAGAGGAGGTTAAGAAGTTCCATAAGAGGTACGAGGCCGCCCTTGCAAGTAAGACCACAGACGCCGTAGCAGACTCCGCTATCCGACTTGCGACTAAATTGCTTGGACTTGCACTGCCCATAGACGACGTGGAGCAACTACAGAAGGACATAAGAGATGACTATGTCATCGCCCAAGAACTTAAGATAACCTGTGGGTGGTTGTCTTTGAAGTGCGGTAAGTTAATGGCAGTCGCCTCTGCGGCACTTCACGTAGCTCAGCATGTCGACTTGAAGGAGGTACTAGGTTCCTTCGGAACATCTTGGAAGGACTTCAAAAAAGGCAGAGAAGTTGAAAAGGTCTTCCAGGCGGCACTTGCTGATGATCAAGTCGCCTCAAGTACCTAGTCAAGTCGTTGTCAAGTCACCTCAAGTACTTAGTCAAGTCGTCCTTAAGTCATTCTCAAGTACTTAGTCAAGTCGTTGTCAAGTCACCTCAAGTACTTAGTCAAGTCGTCCTTAAGTCATTCTCAAGTACTTAGTCAAGTCGTTATCAAGTCATTGCCAAGTCATTGTCAAGTCGTCATCAAGTTACTTGTCAAGTCCTTCAAGTCCCTTAATATAAGATGAGTGACACCGAAGAACAACCAGAAAAGGCTCCCGTAGAAGATACCAAGATTACCAAGGCTAAATCTCCGGGCAGAGTCGCTGCCGGAAAGAAGCTCGCGGAGATGAATAAAAAGAACAAAGCAAAGAAGGAGGAAAAGGTGGAGGAAAGAGAAGAGGAATCCTTTATCAATCCTGGGTACGTCATTGGCGCGTTAGGAGTCGCTATAGCAGCAGGCAGCCTTTACTTACAATGGCGGGCTACGAAGCCAAAAGTAAAGTGGGAGGCCGCAACATATCACGCACCTGTGGAGGTTAGAAAAAGTAAGATCCCTGAAATGGAATAACCTTCTCGCTTTGTAATATAATGTCGACCGCGTTGTTGAAAACTGTTGAAGAGGCAGCTATCATTACTTCCATCGTTGCGGGTATTGGTTGGGTAGGTAAGAAAGTGCTCAAAGAAGACTTTACTGAAGACCCAAGCAAGAGCTTCGCTAACTTTGCTAAGATGACCGCTGCCGTTGGCGGGGCTATCATGGTAAAGGATTACCTACGGAAGGAAAAGTACCTACCTAATGTATAATGGTTAGCTTAGTCGCAGGTGGAGTCATTGCAGCTTTAGCATTCACTGGAGCTAATTATGGTGGTCAATATTTAGATAGATTAGTTAGAGGCGACAAAAGCGGTGCCGCCGAAAGAAAAAGGCACGACTTAGCGCTGGAGAAATATCAGCGGGACGTGGCGGCTTGGAATGAAAAAAGACAAGCTTACAGGGATTGGTTGGATAAGAATTACCAAGACAAAATGCAGGCGGATAAGAACTTCGAAAACACAGACTACGCCTTTAAGCTTTATGCGCAAGCGCATCCCACAGTGGCGTTAAGAAAGCCTCAGTTCAAGAATTACTACCAGCCTTCTAAGAAACAAAAAGATAGTGAGCTGGTCTTCGTAGGAGTCGCAGGGCTGGCCGGAGGCGTGGCTTTGGCGTATCTAATATAATGATCGTCTTTTTGGAAAGCGACAAGAATGGCTTTACCACGTATCTGAATCCTCCCATCCGCGCGGAAAGGGTTCGGTTGGTTAGTTGCTCTTTGTACAATTCTTGGCATAATTTAATTAATGGCTTTGTCATCGGAACTTCCGGCACCAAACCAAAAATACCAGATTCCCATTACACCCCCATAACACTGGCTAAGGAGCTAGCAAAGCATGGATATACTCTTACCACAGGATTACCCCATGAAATGACATTCAAGAAAAATAATGGGAGCGCTAATTTAAAGGACAGTTCATTGGTAGAACTCCTGGGCCTTACTAGTACCACGATAAATAGCGGCAGTACATATGATGTGAAATGGAAAGTCGCATCCTCTTATGAAGTCTATTGCGATTTAGTCCATAGTTACAACAATGGAGAAAAGTCTTCTCTTATGTCCAAGTTTCTGCCCAAAGGTAATCCATTTGACCCAGTAGAATACACTCCCATTTCTTTAAGCTATGATTTGTCTAATTTGGTAGAAAGCATAAACATCACCATTAAAGTGGACGGAAAGACGGTGGATTTCAACGGGCGAAAGATCAATCTCGTCCTGGAATTCATATAATGGGCCGCGTAGAGGACAAACTCAAAAGGATTTACTATGGGCCTGAAGGCTATTGGAAAGGAGCGTCGGCCATCAAGAAACTCGCGACCGCGGCCGGGGTATCAGACGAAACGGCTAAGAACTGGTTGAAAAAACAAACCCTCTGGCAGGTTTATCTTCCCGTGCCTAAGTACATTCCCAGGCCCAGCTTTACCGTAAATGTCCCCAATGAAGTTCATCAGGCGGATTTGCTTTTCTTGCCGCACGATAAGGTGAGAAGAAAGACCTATAGGTACGCTTTGACCGTAGTCGATATCGCAAGCAGATACAAGGACGCCGAACCTATAACCAGCAAGGATTCTGGGGAGTCGCAGAAGCCCTAGGTAGGATTTATAAGCGCGTCTTGAAATGGCCTAAGCTGCTGCAAGTGGATGCGGGAACAGAGTTTATGGGCGTGGTTACTAAGACCCTGAAAGACCACAGCACTAAGATTAGGAGAGCCAAAGCTGAGTACCACAGGGGTCAGAGCATCGTTGAAAGATTTAATAAAACCCTGGCTGAGCGTCTCTTTGGGTACCAGTATTGGAAAGAGCTGGAAGATCCATCCAAACGCAATAGGGAATGGACTCAGAGGCTCCCCCAGGTCGTCGCGGCTTTAAATAACGAGGCGGCCAGGGCTACGGGAATGAAACCCAAGGATGCCATAAAAAAGAAACACGTGGAACACAAGTCCTTCGTCAGAAGTTCGAGGGCGGTCTTCCCCCATGAAAAAAAATTAGGCGATGTCACGGTTCGATATCTCTATGAGCCGGGTGAATTAGAAGGAGGATCCAAAAGAGCTACGGATCCTAATTGGTCTTTGGAAACTTACCAGATCCGAAGCGTAATAGCTAAGAAGGGTCAGCCCATCTTGTATTATCTTCACGATGGCCCCACACGTGGGTTCGTCATGGAAGAACTGCTTATCGTGTGATGTCCGAATGCTATCGTATGCACTCCGTCATCACACATCCATCGCTTACCGTCAAATGCAGACAGTGACACCTTCTCCTGCGTGACGTTATGTATCTGATGTCCGTAGCTGCGCAGGCTGTTCATCTTATGCCGCTGTTCCTTGCGTGTTCGTAATACGTTGAGGTAGGACTCGTGCGTAATGTCCTTCTTAACCACATACTTTTTTACGCCTTTAGCTTTCTTTTCTACGCCGTCTAACTTTAGCACGCTGTACATCTTTGGTTTCAGACCCACGTATTCCACGATGGGTTTTCCTAACATTTCGTCTTTCATCTTCCCAATTACCTTCTTATTCTTCGCAGAGTAAAGGAAGTGCTCCTTCGGGTAACCGCTGGTGTCGTACTCGTCTATGTCGGGGAGGCAGTCTTTGTAAACGTCTTCCGTTTGCACTTCTAGAATTAGGGAGTCGGTGTCTGTGTACAGGAGGCGACAGCGGTCTCCGTACTTTGGCTTAAGCTTATCGTAGTAGAACTCGTACATAAGCAGCTTCGATAGATCCAGCACCGTAAAGCCTGTGTAAACGGGCTTGTTTAGTAAGAGGTTTGCCCTTTTCATGTGAATCACGTAGAAGTTCAGCATTTCTACGTATCTAACGAAGCCTGGCTGTGACACGTATGCTTCTGATTCCTCTTTGGTGCTGACTATTTTTACGCTTACGCGCTTGCGGATGTTCTCCATTGTCTTTCCGAACACGCTGTTGTTCATCAGTTTGAAGAGGTTTTTCTCGAAGTCATTTTTCGCTGCGGTACGCTTTTGCGTGTTAAAGTCAATGTAGGGGCGCATCCAGGGTTCCTGCGTGAATTTTAGGACTCTGTGGATCTTCTCTACGCGCATTCCGTGTCGCACGTAGAACTGCAGGTTGCGGTAATGTACCACATACTTCTTCTTATCCATCAGGTTCATAGTTAGTTTCCTGTACGGTTTGTAACCAGGGCACATTTGCTTTTGCAGCGGACTTAGCTGCTTAAATGGTATCTCTATCGCTTCTGGTGCTAAGGGGAACTCATTGTGTTCGTCGTGCAGGCGCTCTGGGTACTCCAGATCCACTTCTAAAACATAACCCTTGTCTTCCTCCTTTCCTACCTGCATGTAGAAGTCTATCGACTTCACTGGATCCCATTCGAAGTCTCTCACAGGTAGGTACTGTGACATTGCCCAACCATAAAGGTTATTCGCATCCAGGTAGTAAATGTATGTGGTTGGTTTCTCTGGGTCGTGCTCTACTAAGGGGTTGTTTGCGCGGGCGTAACGTCGGCTGGGCCCGCATACGCCGCCACGAATACCGTCTTCCATAAACCGATACATGTCGTACTCCGTTAGGAGATCCAACTGCGCATTTGTCTTCTTTAACAAAGCACTCCAGCTGAGCCCAGGAGCCGTGTAGAAATTAGCGGGATCCAATCCGTAATATTCCATAGCCATCTTTCTGAAGCTTTGGAAAACGTCTGCGAGCAGCACTACGTCAGACCTTAGGTAGATGTCGTGGTAGTCACCCATGTTCTCACAGGAGTACTTTTCCCACACGTCTAACGCATGCTGGTACTCCTCATCCTTTATACCGGACTCGTTTAGGGTGCTGTAGAAGCGATCTTTGGGTGGTAGGGACTCTTTGAATCGATCCCAGGAATCCATGTATTCGTATGGGTAGACTCCTTTCCTTTCCGCGCCATATTGACTGGAAATGGGAAAGTTGGTGTTATACTTTACGAGGTTTGCTAAGGAGTCCGCCATAAACTGCTGCGAATCTAAGAACTTCAGCTTGCCCACAGTTACGGACATGTAGCGCTCTTTGTTGTTGGGTATGCATTTGACGTCGGAGCCGTCTGTTCCTTGTAGTAGCAAATGGGAGTCGTACCCGCGGAGGTTGTGAAAGAACACCGGAATCTCCATGTCTGGATTTACTTTGAAGTTTATATTGCATTTCCAATGAGCCTCTCCTCTGTATTTACCCGTGGTGTGGCAGTGATCCCTAACCTTATCCACATAGAAATCCTCAACAAATGCTTTGTGGCAGTGAATGCAGTGCGTGGAGGGCTTTCCCGGCTTCTCACCTTTCTTAGCATACTTCCCGCATTTAAAATGAGCTTCTCCTAGATACTTTCCATCTTCATCCCACGCTTTCTTGGCTCGTCTTCCAAACTGAAGAAGCGTATGTTGGCAAATGTGGCATTTTTTTGCCTTGTTAAAAGCCTCCTGGTTCTCTTTGGTAAATTCCATCTTCTTTGGACGTCTTAATTGTTCTCTAATCTCCCCCTCCTCTTCTCGCAATGCTTCTAGAAACTCATTAGCTGCGTTCTTACCTCGGTAAATCACAGGAGGGTTTGCTTTACCGTCTGATCTGACTACTATGTAACCAAAGGAGCAGATCTCGTGTAATCCTACCTTATTCGTGGCGCCACGTTTCTGCTCTTCCTTAGTTATCAACGCTTCGAAGTCTGCATATATCACGTAAGGCACTTGCATCTGCTTTTGATGGTCTGCGTATGAAAGCTCTTTGTTGGTGGGCATCTGGATCCGTTGCGCCACTTCTTCGACTCCGCGGCAGATCTCATCGTGTTTCTTTAGGGCATTTAAGGATGTAAATGACAGCAAGCAGCAGTCGCAGAAGTACTTTTTGCCTTTGTGCTTAGTATGTCTGTAGAATAGTCTGCTAATGTGTTTAACCCATGAGTAGTGTCCGCCGTGGTAGAATAAATGTACGCGCTCTCCTTTACTTTTTGACAGAACTAACGGTACTATCGTCTGCTCTCTGACTCCGTAAACGTTAATTGCTAGATCGTTTATTTCCTCAAATATGGGGATGTCTATCAGCTGCATGGGAAATTCCACACCATCCCACTCTAAATCATCTGTGGGATACTTACTTATCCTACAGGGATCCTTCTCTGCTGGATACAGTGCAGACCTGATTGCCCACATAAAGCATCGATTGTCTTCATTCTTCACGTTTACAATAGCCTTCTTCCTTTCTACCCACGTTGGTAGCGGTACGTAACTCCCCCCTCGTATGGGTACGTACCTGGCCATACTTATCTCTATTCCTTCAACCTCCTCTACTGTCCAACCCGATCCTTCTTTCGTGTAGTTAGACAGCGACTCCATTATTGCTTCTAAGGCTTCACTGAGTGACCTATCCAGATTCGTGGATTCTAATATCACTAACGACTTTGATCGCAACATTGCTGTCGTCATTACCTCGTCTTTTGACAAACTTACTTCTACCATTATGCTCGCTTTCAGGGCTCCTAATTCTTCTATACCTTTTCGGAGAGTCCTTTTAACCTTCCTTTCTGACTGACGCCAAAACTGTCTAACGTCAATCTCACCGTTACCGGGTATTGACACCGTGCTGAAGTTGCTTTGGGATTCCATCTATATAATAGGAAATATTTTATACCTAATACCAAGCACTTTTTAGGTCGTCGTAGTCGTACTCACAGTCCTGACAATGCCAAAACAATTTAACCTTAGTCTCAAACTTCTTACCACATCCACAATCATAACTGCTCATACACTTCGTCTTCATTTTCAAATGCTTTTTCAAATCCGCTTCTTTCTTAAAAGTTCTCTTACATTCTTCGCACTCCATATATAGACTAACATATTTGCGCTGTTGCCCTCAACCACACTTGGAGTGGGGATTGTCCGTAGGTGGATTTTTGGCACGGGTCTTGCCCGTGTTGAGATTGCGCTGGAACCCCCATTCCCTATACTACTCATTGAATTAAATATATACACCATATAATTATATGCTGATGGGAGAGGAAAAAAACTTTTGTACAAAAGCTGTAGGCCAGAGTGTACCATGCTCCCTATATAAGAAGGACTATAGTGTTGTGAAAGTTGAATTGGTTACGTTGTTGCCGGCAAAGTATCTGAAAGATGTTGTCTAGCTTCGGTACACCACATGTTGAAAAAAATTGTAACGAAGCTATAGACCCAAATGCATCGTGATCCCTATCTCAAATAGGTCTGATGGTGTAACTACTAAGTGATCCGAGAGATGCTTGAGAGTTTGATATCGTATCACTCTGAGTTATTGTATTATCGTCTTTCTCATTAGCCATTTTTGGTGACCTAAAGAAGAAAAAATAGAAGTAAAAGGTGTAAAAAAAATTTTTTTTAATGTTTGAAAAACTTTCCATGGATCCTCTTAACTTTGGGCGTAACATTTTCCCATTTCAGATTAAGTGGCATTCTCTCGAGAATTATCAACTAAGCATGCTTTATTTGAGTTGTATCCATTTCCATGTGTCCTCTCATGCACAACCGTTAAACAAAGAAATAATGCTCTAGGGAATGACACGTTTTCTGAAATAGTAAAACATTTTGCTCAAGGTAAGGGGTCTATAACTATAAGTGGCAAAGGAAAAAAAGGATAACAAAGTAATAATACTCAAGAGAATGACTTGGTAACTGGGGTCTATCAGTAGCAAGGGAAACAAAGGATAACAAGGAAATAATACTCAAGAGAATGACTTGGTAACTGGGGTCTATCAGTAGCAAGGGAAACAAAGGATAATAAAATTCTAAAATCTGGGAATACGGGTTTTAAACTAGTTTAGAAGCTGTCCTTACCGTTCTCTGCAAATGTTTCTGGTCTTCTCCTTTAGAAAATGAAATCTCTGCCTCCCTACTCGATGCCAATAGATCTCGGTGGCAAGGGTTACGAAAGAAACTAAAAAACCTGCTGCTAGAACGATAAACACTCCTGCTAAGCTGTACAGTTCGATTGACTTCTGCTTTAGCCCTGTGGAATCCAATGATATATGTGTATAAAAAATCAAATATCGGCATAACTTAGGCAATCCACTGTTTCCCCATTTCAGGCCACATGTCATTCCCCACATGAATGGATGCTTTGCACCATCACGTCATGGCAGCCATGACAGGAGGCACAACAACAGATTCTTTTTCCCCACGAAACTGAATTCTTTCTCATGTACATCAGTAAATCAAATCACATACGACACCGAGCGAATCCTTGTCGCATGGGTGAGAAGCGACGTATTTGCTGCGGACGCCATCCGTGCTTCCCCTAAAGATCCATGGCAAGTGTCTAAGTAGATATCGGCCATGGAATTGCTACAAAATGACGTACATAAGATTAACAGCCACCAGGATGGCCGAGTGGTTAAGGCGTTGGACTTAAGTTCCAATGTACGAATGTACGCGTGGGTTCGAACCCCACTCCTGGTAGAATCGTTTTTTTTATGACGCGATGCACAAACATTACTTTTTTTCATTATTCTCATCATCACGATTATTAACTATTATCATTATTAACTTAAGCAATGCAACAACAAATGGGTGAATGTAGCTCGAAGGAAGCGCAATACCAAGTTTCTAGTTTAGAGGCCTTGTCTCTGCCTCACCTGGCATTTTGGCTTTTTCGAATGCTTAGAATTCCATTGTCTTACTGAATCCTCGAAAGTAAAACGTTCATTCGGTTTTTATGTATGAAGTATTTTAATAATTAGGTAGACTTAATTGCAGGCATTCCTGGTTGGTGACGGGAGGAATGGGACGGAGGAACAATTGGGACAAATCTCTATAGTCCCTTTTCTCATTCCCTAAATACGGCTGTGTTTTAAGATTGAAGACTCATCTCCGCAGGCTTAGCCTCGCTTAATAGTAAATCATTTGCAAATGCTAGCTTTAATGTAAAGAATGTGCAGCTTGAACAATACCAATGCTTTGAAATCCCACGTACTATTCATGGTATCTGTGAATAGCTGACTGATAAACGAGGCTAAGCCTGTGCAAATGAGTCTTCGAGAGTCTGTAGTCTTCAAAAACAGCGGTATGCATTGAATGTGAAACTGGTGTATTCCCAAGGAATCCTAAGGACAACTAGCCAGGAAAGCCTGCAATGCTGTCTATTAATATGATAAATAGAGTTTTAGAGAACTTACGGTTGGTGTTGATATCTGGACATTCATTTGTACCTTCCCAGTACTTGTATCGTAACTTCTCGATAAACCCGCTTTCACGGAGACGCAATATGGCGAGAGATATCTCTTGAAGGTGAGGGTCTTCATGTCTGAGAGCAAACGCATAGCTGCGAGGAGATTGAAGACCTGGAACTGAACAAACAATTATAGTATTGGAAAAATAGATCTAATCCATTGTTCTCCCATTTTAGACCATGCACGTGTCATTTCCTAGAGTATTATTTCTTTGTTTAATATGAAACGAAGAATTGTGGTGGAAACAAAGCCTGCAGCAAAACACAGACAAGGCTTCGCTGATAAAAAAAGGCAGTAAACGACCTTGCCCCTTTTGCGAAACATCGCATTACGATTCATTGGAAAGCAATCATTTGATTCATTCTAACTTTTTTGACATCGACGTCGTAGCCACCATCTTGGATCAATTTAACAAAAGACTCGTCAATGAATTCTTTTGTTATATCAACCAACATAGCTACCGTATCTTATGTTCGAATCAGGGACTGAAATCCTGTAAACAGTTAGACAGCGGCGTGGTATTAGAAATCCGAGGCTGGCAACTGTTATTAGAAGAGCTACCAGGATGGCCGAGTGGTTAAGGCGTTGGACTTAAGTTCCAATGTACGAATGTACGCGTGGGTTCGAACCCCACTCCTGGTAGGAATGTTTATTTTTTATGAAGCGATGTACAAACATTTTTCTTTTCCTCCTCCTCCTCCTCCCCCTCCTCCTCCTCCTCAGACTCACATGTAAACAAGTCGCATGGCTGCTTCTGTGCTACATACTCCAGTACCGGACCGTCAAGAATATGTATGTAGGGACTGCCACTTCTCATCCATTCGATCGATTCTGAATCATTCTTGGGTAGACGCTTCATTTTGTTCCAAGCTCTTCTGTATATCTCATAATCAGCAGAGAGAAACAAAGAGTGTAGATTGGACTTCTCGAGTACACCAAGGTCGTAATTCGAATCAACTGCCTCCTCAAAGTTGGTGACTGGTTTGATGAAGATGTCGACAGTGAAGAAAGCCACTAAGTTCGCAGTGTAAGTTGATAACCACACAAGGATAGAAAACCAGAAGAAACCAGCCAAAATACGGCCTGAATTACATAACGAAAAGAAAAAGAATAGAGGTTTTGCACCATCACGTGCCAACGCTCATGCTACAGCTTGGGCTGCCTGTTGTTAGAAAGCAGAACCGATAAAATCCCTTTGCACGTGATGGTGCAAAACCTCTATTACTGATATATTAGAAAACAAATAAACTGTTGCCAATCAGCTGTAAGCACTCTTTTCGCTAATCCAAGCTGTTCTTCATAAATTTTCGGTTTCAAACGTATGGAAACTAACGCTTTGGACGACTTCGATTAACTACTGAGGAGAAAGCATAGCACACTTCCATGAAGTACTGTTAGGCTCAGGTCTAACGTCGAACTTCACATGAGCCGAACTTAATAACATCAAAGAAGACTGCCTTGTTATCCATTGTTTCAATTTGGTTCGGCTCATATGAAGTTTGACGTTTGACCTGAGCCTTATAGTGTTTGTCATAATACCCAGGGTTCGGCTATTTTTGACTGCCTTTAATTAGTATTTTAATTAATGTCTTGAAGATTCGCAGCACAATGCAACTAACAAATGGAATAAATATCCAAATTTGTACTCAAATACCCACTGTTTGAAGTCAAGACAAAATACTGAAAAATGGTGAGCTTAATAGAGTCTTACCCGAGGTAGATTTGGGCGCGTGATCAGTGCCTTGCAGAAGCATGCTTCCAGCTGTAAACCAAAAGGAGTTGATCAAGTTCAACTCCTCCGACGTCTTGCTGCCATGTTCGTTTTTGTAGCCATAAGGACTGAAATAATTCAAAATATATACCGCCAAAGAAACGGCCACAAACGAAGCAGCCACCACCGTCCAGACATTTGTAGTGTAGGGCGCCATAAATTGGAAGAACTCCCTCTCTGCGACGACAGTCTTCTTCATCATCATATCGTCTGTGTAGTACATAAAGCTGGCTGTCAGGGCAACGTACTTCTGGCGTTCCACATTTTTTGATAAAGGAGCTACAATCATTTCTGCTTTCTGAAAACCAAAATGAGGTCTATAAGTTATGAAGTCAACAAGTTCCAAAAACTTTGGAATTGAAATGGAAACCTTTTATGAACATGATCGTTTTTGGTTGGCATGGGTGGTGTAGGGGTCTCTATTTACCGCTCGCCTCTCACCGATACTGCCCTACTTTGAGCCCCAGCTCAGACTGTGTGTTGAATTTGTTTGATGCGTTGTTCTCTCCCTTGCCACGAGGGTTTTCTTCGGGTTCTCCGATTGCCTTCTTCCGTAAAATTCAACATGTGAGTTGAGTGTTGTATGTCGTAAATATAGAATGTAGTGGTAGTGAGTGTGAAACCTCGCGGAAGAGTCCCATCGACGGGAAATAGTGTTTGTAATAATATTTTTAGTTTTCGCAGTCGCCGGGTGCCATTGTGCCCACACATGCACGCTATTAAGAGAAACAGTCATAACTTACCCTATCGATTAGTTCTCCGATCATTCCATTCCATGTACCGTTAATCAGTGCACCGTAATATCCATCATCAACCAACTTTATATGGTAAGTGAACTTTAGGTCAGATGCAAGTTTTTTTAATATGTCGATACAGAAGCCATGGTAGGTGACCGTCCCTTCTGACGATACGCGCCTCATCACAAATGGGTCTGTCTACATACGTCAAAAATGAAAACGGAACAATAGTCCCTTTATGCCATTACCTGCGCCATCTTGAAAGGCAGCCGTGCCTTTGCTTCGAAGCGAGACGAACGGTGAGCTTAAAATGTAAATAATTGTTCAAGGTGTTAAAAAAAGTCTCTATCATTGCAAGCTCACCGTTCGTCTTGCTTCGATGAAAAGACACGGTTACCTTTCAAGATGGCGCAGGGAACTGTAAAACGGACTATTTAAAGCTACTTGCATGTAGCTTGAAAAGGATGTGACGTCAAAGGAGCTCAATTCGGAGGACAAAACAAAAGAATTTCAATATCCTTGGAATTGGAATCCTATCGGTTTTGCCCTTCAAATTGAGCTGCATTTCGACGTGCAATGCTTTTCCAAAACACTCCACACGTACACTAAACCACATACATGCCATTAGACCATGTTTCCTCGTTATCAGATGGAGGTAATACTTGTGTTCTTGCAAAGCTTTATATAATTTGCACCAGTGCAGTTTATTTTCCAGGTATACTTACCACTGCAGTTACGACAGATATCTCTCTTCCCTTTAGCAAAGAACCATCCAGAGATTTATCATTAAAGTGGATTCTGTCCATTATTTCTAGGATATTTCCAGCTTTTGTCCATTTACCAATCTGACATAATTAGAATATTTTGAGTATCAATAACGCTACCAAGTTTTTCCAACCATCGAACGATTATTATCGTTCCTGTTATCATTATTGGCATCATCAACAACATCATTATTATATCATCGCCATTATCATATCGGCTCCATCACTGATCATTGGCATTATCCATGGGATCTCGGGGAACGCGAGAATAGGATTGTCGTAGTTGATCAGGCGGTCCTAGTTTCAGTTGTTTATCGGCGAACAAAGAGCTATCATTTCACGATAATTCCATAAAAGAATTGAAGCCACAACGAACCATTTGACCCATAGGTATTCGTTATAAGAGTAGGTAGAATTTTAAATGTATTGCTAGTCCATAACCTAGCTAGGGAAGCAATAATTCAGAGTAATTTTTTCTGACTTCGGTCGCCATGTTTTTTTCAATGAACCGCGTGATCAGATTTCTTCCTGCGCGATGATTGTAATTGGCTAGTTTTTGATGGGCTGTCAGAACGAGATGACCTGGATTGTCTTACCTCTGTAAAGGTGTTGTTAATAAGGTTCAGGATTCGAAGTTCGTTGAGCACCCGACGACCTTTGGTGTCAAACCGGACGGGGGACACGAGACCATTTTTATTTACTTGCATCTGTAGAGAAATTGATCATATTCCTTAGTATTTATCAACATCTTAGTCATTAATAAACCTTTTCGGTTTTGGCGCAGGCTTGGGCGTAATGCTTTTCGATTTTAGACCATGTGTCACTAATAATGATTATCATGAGAATAAGATTCGTTGTTTGAGTTGTATCCTCATTCTCATGCACAACCGTTAACTCTATGGAATAACGAGATGTCTGAAATGGAATAATAAAGAGGAATATTATCACTAGGCTTTTAATGGGTTATCATCATCATCGACAGTTTGTTGAATTATAATTTCTTCATCGTGATATCATCACGGCATCATATGGTACATTATCGTTATTTTTATCATCATCATCATCATATCATTACCATTATCATCGTCATCATCGTCATCATCGTCATCGTCATCGTCCTTATCATCTTCATCATCATCATCACCATCATCACCACCATCATCACCACTATCATCGTCGTCATCCTCATCACCATCATGATCATGGTCATATTAGTTATTAACGTCATAATTATACAGCTTCTCATTAATCCCATATAGGTAGCTGTCCAATTATTTTCTTAATTGGACAGGTCTTGTTGATATGGGATTAAATAATCAGCTATATACGTAATAGGTAATGGGATTTCATGCTCCCCAATCAAGAAATAATTAGACTCGAAAAATTCTTCTGACTGCCAAATTGGACTCGGCCTACGGCCTCATCCTATTTTGGAAGTCCTCGGAATTTTCCTCGTCCAATTATTTCTCAATATGACAGCATGGAGTCCTATTACATATACTTATTGTTATCTTTATTATTATTTCCATCAATTGCATCGTGCAGTTCATAACTTTGGGATGCCAACATTGACATTATTATCTTCATCACCATAGTTTTACTGATATCATCTCATACCTGTTTTGCATATCTATAAAATGTCTCTCTGTTGGATGACAAGGTAGCACTGTCGTTGCCTGTCAACCACATTCCATTGTCGTGAAGATTTTTTAACGTCATGGCAACCAATAAAATAGCATCATACACAAGATCAAAATTATCCTGTGTAAGAAACAAAAAGGAATGGTGCCATTTTTACATGTAATAGAATTGTAACATCTAATTGGTTAAATGCCAGTGTGTTCTTTTATATGGGGTTAGCCTAACGTTCACAAATACCAACGGTAAAGTAAAGAATGCACAACTTCAATAATACAAACACTTTGAAATTCCACGGACCTTGACTGGAATGCATGAATATCTCTTCACAAAACCTAACAAGCTAAATTCCACATGGTCAGGAAACAAGTGTCAATTGAGGCATGCAATGAAGGATAATCATTGTAAATAATAATGTTAAATATAGCTTGTGTTAAATAATTTTCTCTACGAAAAGTACATACCCGTTTACTGTTCCATTTGGCGCTGACATTAGTTGTAAGCCCAAACCCAACAACCATATGAGAGCTTTCTGCAGTAAGTACGTCCTGCAAAACCTGACGCGGGAAATATATGATCAATAGACCGTTTTCTCAAGGTTGCGTACGCATCCAAATTTAAGGGACTTGACGGGCCACGATACTAGAACACGAGCTTTACGATGAGTATTATCATGCATTGCTATGATTTTTTTGATAAAAATTCATAAAATCGATTATTTTCCTTCTAAACATAAGACTGGCTTCTCAATTTTACTAAAATTGCGTTTTTCAGTTTTGTCGTGGTCCTTCAAGATTGGATGCGCACGCAACGTTAAGAAAACTGTCTATATTACAGCTCTGTTGCCAGTTGCATGTTTGCGACTTCGTAAGCAAAACTCGAAATTACAAAGTGCATCCGTAAGGGTTAAACCAGGTCGTGACAATTTATTATGTATGAAGGCCGAGTCTCGTCAAAAAAGTTTTACACGATATATATATAAATGTGAAAGCAGGCAGTGATGATGAAATTAATTATTTTGTTGCACGTAAACATTGCAATGGCATAACGCTCTCAGCAAATGAAGAGTCCAGAACATTGTCAGTAATGTTTAAGTAATCTACACCTTGAAAAACATATGGTTGTATAAATGTCACGAAAAGACATACCGAATCTTGTATTATCCAGACATAGGTCTTACTGGGGTTGCAGCGATCCTATGAATATAAAAACAAAGTCAGAATTGTAGTAGTGGCGGTGGTGGCGGTGTGCGGTGGCGGTGGTGGCGGTGGTGGCGGTGGTGGCGGTGGTGGCGGTGGTGGCGGTGGTGGCGGTGGTGGCGGTGGTGGTGGTGGTGGCGGTGGTGGTGGTAGTATATAATGTCATGATAATATTATTACCATCATAAGAATTGATGATTTTTCGTTGGCGAACAGAAGAACGACATCAGCTTCTGAGGCAGCCAGTTCCTTCATGATTCTCTCACAGGAACACTCATTCTTATGAACGTTGATCTCGTCATGCTTAATTTGTATGTAAACTGACGTATAGTCCTTGTTGGCTGTCAAAGTTTTGAAGAAGAATGCTTCGTAGAACCTCGAAGCTGCGGACACAACAAAAGAGTATAACCAGTGTCTAGATTAGGCAACAGCAGCAAAAGCAAGATAGGGAAAGAAAGGTGACTAGAAAACGACAGAAATAGCCAGTTGACATGGATGACAAGATGACAAGATGGTACGTAACTGGCATTGCTACGATGGCCAGAAGAAGATCATAATAAGAGAGGACATGGACGAGCTGACAAGGAAATAAAAGATAATGGCCAAGAAAGATGACATGGGGAAGATGACGGTCCAGGACAACATATATGGCACTGACAACTGAGATAGTAACAGAGAATTGCTATAGTGAGAGAATGTGAACAAAGCAAATGAACGAGACGCATATCAAGCTTTACTCTATATGTTAGTGTCGAAGTTGGAGTAGAGAAAGCTCACTCCATATACGGTATGATCAATTCCATATTTGGATTGTGCGGAAAAGGTGCAAAAAAGGCTGTCGTTTTATAACGAATTCAACATGAACATTTTTGAACATTATGAAGAAGAAAAGAAAAAAAAAAAAGACAAGTAAAAAAAAAGAAAAACTTTGGAAAATCGAGGAAGGATACAGGGACGACGCTAACTCGTGGGTCTGTCTCGCAGACAACAGACACAGGGAAATACGACACTCAATATTTGAATGTATGGACAATAATAAACAGCAGGGAAGCAAACATGGCAAGAAAGATCTGGTAAATGACGGTACCGTAGAATCCCAGTTATAAATTACATCTCCCATATGAACAAGAAGATTGAAAGTAATGATACGTACCCTCAACCATCAAAGCAATCTTCTTCCACTGAAAGGCATCCAGGATTTGAACAGTCGCCTGCGAATAGCTATCGTAATCCGCTGACATGATGATCGCATTACAAGCTTCTCTTATCTTGTAGTTTCCGCTGCCATGGAGACGAATTATCGGTATCTTAGTAATGGTGCTTACTTCACATGCAGAATGAGGTAAGGTGTTAAAGTCCAACAAGGCGATGACGTCACTACTGACGAGAGAAGAGGCTGAAACAAGATCACAGACATTGAGACGAGTTAAGCACTACCGTACTCCGGTAAAAACAGTGCTTTTAATTTGCACTAAAAAGTTTAAAATAGTGCAACGTCTATTTGTTTTGCATTATTTCATCAGTGCTATTTAGTAGCAAATTAGTGGCAGTGATGTAGTATTGAAGAAATAGAAAACGCGCGCGCGTGCTTTGTGCAGTCATAAAGCACGTGGGGGTTGGCAGAACACGAGAGAAGTGTTAGGAGAAGCACGACGCGTAGCGGAGTGCTTCTCGACACTCCTCGAGTATTCTGCCAATCCCCAAGTGCTTTATAACTGCACACAGTCCAGCAAGCAATCTTTTTTATTTCTTTTATAAAATGCAAAGGGCGCGTGCTTGCTGTGTGCTCTCATAAAGCACGCGCTCCCGACCAATCAGAATGCGAGATTTATAACAGTTACTTTATAATGTTTCATATTTTTAGAGTTTAAACTTCCCATGGAGTAATAAAACAAACTTAATGGGAAGCTCTACTAAGTACCCTATACTCACAGTACGTATATAGGTCTGATTTCTGCGAAGTGTTTCGTATTTGTAGGGTAAAAGAGGAACCATTGGCTACTAGTTGAGAGTTGATGTCATCAACAGCCTGTTTTGCTGCATCCCTTTCGTCTCTTGTAGTCGTATTCAGCAGCTCTGCCAAAAAGTTCGAATATTCCATATTAATCAATTCATGGTTCCGACTCATGCAGACAATAGCAAACCAATCGACGTTCCAGAATTTTTTCCAGGGGAATTAAAATCTTGTCTCACAAACAACTACACAGTATCTGTTTTAAAGAGTACTACAAGGATTACAAGGCAATTTTTCTATTCTTTTCACAGGACAGTAAAGTATTGAAACAATTTATAAAAGTTTTAAATTCTGAGATATTCTAGATAATTCGCTAAGCTTGTGGGAAGTAGAAACGGTAAAGGGGAGACAGAAACATCAATTATGGATGAATCGTTAAAACTGAACTAATAATTTCATCTCTGAATGATTTACGTTTCCTAATTAATTTTCGGGTCCCCTACTTTCTTACCTAATAAAAAGTTCTTGCCTTTTGCATTGTTTATCGCTAGGAGTATTATCAATATCAGGCACAGCTCCACGGATGTTCGTCTTCTCATCGCTTTATTGAGGCTTGATTCGTGGATGATATGAGTCTGATTAATTAAAATACTATATTTCTTTCTTGTTACAGCTGACAAGGGATTGCTTTAATTATACTTCTATCCAAGGATTTGCCAGGAGGTTCCCCTAGGTATTGAATATAACGACAATTTCTGTTAATAAAAATTGCAAAAAGGTTGAATAAATGCATCAAATGTTACACACAGTTTGAGGAAGGTTTTATGGGATCCTTTTTGACGTTTAAAATGTGACAATGAACGAAAATGATTTCTTGTTGGGGATACTGGGGTTTTTTAAAGTGCCTATCACCCTTCTGACAATATTCACCGTATTAATTCTACATGGGGTAAGATGTTGAATAGCACTAAAAAAATGTATAGTTTAAGTGCAGCTTCTTGAAGTTACAAAGGTTTTTCCATGCCATATATATTATATTTCTTTACCGAATTTAGATCTAGGAGATAAGAAATTGATGAAAAATAGAAGGCCAAATTCAATAATTTGCTTATTAAGCTCTTTTAAAACTCAATAATTTTGAAAAGCGATTATTATTTGGTATATTTTGCATTCCTAACTTTTAGGGCTTGAACTTGGCTATATACACCTAATTCAAAAAACGTTGTCATCGCCAAAGGCGATAGGCAATAGGAGATAGGCGAAAAGCGATAGGACATATGTCTTTTCAAGATCCAAGTATAGCTGTTACATTTAGGAATTGAATGTATAAGTTGTGAAGACAGTCAGTTAGGACTGAAAATTTAGGAATTAAATTTGTAAAAATCGATTGCCAATCAGAGTGACCACAGTAAATCCGTGAAACTTTAGTAATACTAAATAGCACAATTTCATGCAAATTCCATTGTTTTCTATTGTTTAACTAGCACTATTTTGTACTATTTAGTAATTAGTGTTTCACGGATTTACTGTGGTCATTTTAACTATGGATTAGTATAAGCCTTTTCATAGTTTAAGAATCGATTCCACTGAGCATGCGATTTTATCCCGAATTTCTACCTTCTTTTTTCTAAACTTTCTTTTGTTCTTAATTAAACAAAAGAAGGTGAGAAATTCGGGATAAAATCGCATGTGCAGTGGAATCGATTCTTAAACTATGAAAATGCTTATTGCAGCAACTCAAGACAGCCGTATGTCAAAGTCACCGTTCATGACAATGAATTAGGTTTTACATAGAAATAATTAGCAAGTAAGCTCAGCTTTTCCTCAACATCATGATCTCATGAAAAACCTAAATAAACATTAGTTTAACTTAAATCTTAAAAAATCTTGTATTCTCTTACATAAAAATTGGACAAAAATGACATCGTTAAAAATAAACAAATCTTAACTAGCGGGTATAAATGTACTCAGTATCAAGTGTGTTGTTCTAAGGATAGCACATAAAATAATATAAATGAAAAATTCAACATCGTGGATTAAAATAATGATAATAGTACGACTTCGGACCAAAACGAAGGCGGTGTCAGTGGATCGAAATTTAAAGAAAGTATCGTTTTCCTCTACGGTGTTATCCAATGCATTTATCATTATTTGTAACCAAATTAAAAATATCTTGTTATGCCACCTGTACCTACCTTACACTCGCGAAACTTGTCGACTAAATAGTTAGAGATCAGAAATCTAACGCCTTCAATGTTTTTATAACTTCACAACTGGGAGAAAGTATATTGGGGAATTACATATTCGCAAATGAATGCTCTCTTTCTTTCTCTCAACGCATCTTACTCAGGGATTTTTCTAATGAATTATCAATGAGAATCAATTTCCATTTGAATAGAGAAGAAATTACTTATTTGACAAATAAATGAGTAAACATTGGCTTAATGTTTTTATAGGCTGCAATCGATAAATGTTTTGCCGTTTCTAATGTCAATTTTCTCCTACCCTGCGAGCAGAGTCTCCTTTTACCTGTAAAAGGAGACTCTGTTCGCAGGGTGATTTTCTCCCAGCTGAATGCGAAGTTCTATAACATGGATTATCAAGAGTACGAAAGGCAGTGTTTTCTTTTCATTGTAGATAGGCTGGTAATGACATTCATTCTAACTGATTGATACCCAGAAATTCTCGAACTTTGCTTACCACATGCCCTATTTCACTATGACGTCACTGCTTGTTTATGTGGGGGATAGAATCGCCAAAACCAATAGAAAATTCAACAAAATTTGCTCCTAGCGAAACAGTTTAATCTAGAATAGCCTGGTTTTCAGATATAATATGTGTTAATATGTACTAAAAAATATTCTGAGCGTTTGCTGGCTATTCTACTTCTCTTCGTGGATTGATAAGGGTTTATAACAATTTTCGGTTAGTTTGCGTTGATTTGATCCCGTCGTTCTTTGCGTTTAAATAATAGATTGTTTTGATGTAACGTCATAGTGAAATAGGGCAATTACATTACTTGCTATGTTTGATCCTAAAAACGGCGAGCTTAATTAGGAGCCCAACTTTCTTGTTATTGTCGACTTTGAAGATGAATTAATTTGCACCACTGATTCATGATTGTTCCCGATTGTTCTATCGAATTTTGAAATATAAACCCCAATGTCGCAGTATGAAATAAGAGAAGGCCAATGATAATTGGTTTGCAAAACACATATCCGTGAAATATCTTTTGTTTTCACTTGTATCATTGCGGTTCTATTTTGTGGTAATTATTTGGTATTCCATGGATATATGGTTTGCACTCTAACTGACAAATAACATAAAATTAGTAGCTAACAGTTAGCTGATTTTTTTTATTATCTTGGTTAATATTATGATCAGGGCTTGAAAAATTATTAACACTTAACGTGATAAATTAGTAGTTAACTGACAATCGGGTACCCTCATACACATCTTCAAATAAGCATCAGTATGAATGCTCACAATCTTACATAAGCCAATAGCTTGCATGTGTCGATAAATATAGGCCACAATCGTTAAAATTCTGGCACAATATCGAGTCTAGCCTTACGGAATAAAGTGCTGCAGGTTCGATTATAACGTTGTTGGGGAATGAACTGACTAGCATTTATACGAAAATGTTATTACTATAGCGCGAAAGATAGCAAGGGCGGATCCAGGGGGAGGGTCGGGGGAGTCGCGACCCCCCTGTCATTCCTGAGGTCAAATGGGCTTCTTGTGGTAAAAATGCGACTGGGATTCCTTTGCCCACAAAATTTACCCCTGAGACTCCCCCTTCAAAAAACCCTGGATCCGCCCTTGGATAGGAACGTCGTATATGATACATTAAGTTACTTATTCCTACCAATAAATGTATTCGGTGATCCACATGTTTGTACGTACATGAAGTATTAGACGACTAAAGCCTTGCAATCTATTCTGAAATTTAAAATATCGAACATATTTGCCGTTATATATATCACTAAGCTGGAAGTACCTATATCTCCCTTGATGGGGATTCTACTTTTTTCCCTTATCCATTTTGAATTTAACGTTTGTTTAATTCAAAGGCAAAATAAACAAAAAATTACGAAAAGTTTGACATCTTCAGTTTTATTACAAAAAGATTCTATTTACAACTAGATGAAGTTTTCTTTGGCTTTTCTTTGTCATTTTACTTGGATTAATTTTTTTTTTCTTTCATCCTTCATAAATATTCCAACCATCCTCAAATAAATTATTGCTCGAAAATGCGACGAAAAAATATATCTTCCCAAGGCATCAAAATTAACCAGAACCAAAGCCACCATTTGGGTCGTGGTCCAGTTTTCAAAACAAGTGGTTCTGCTTTTTCTATTTACTTATGTAATGAATATTTTTTACTGACAAGGGAGGAAAATGGTTCTGATGGTTAAAAAATGTACGGTTCAAACCGGACCAACCGGTACTAGAGTCTTCGGCCCTGTCGACTTCGGCCCTGTCATCTTTCCGCTCGTTTAGTCGTTGCTAAATGTATCAGGAATTTTCATCCTTTTTCTTCATCTACTTCAGCCGCTTGATTGACTCTGCCCATATGCAAGTCGTTATTCCTGAAATAAATAAATAAATAAATAAATAAAACTTTATAAACAAAATGTAGATAAACTATTTTTCAATGAATGGCCAATCTCGTACCCAGAGCCTTTATTTATTTCGTTGAGCATGCGCAGTAAGAAACAAAGGCTCTGTGTGCGAGATTGGATGAATGGCTTGGTTGCAACACGCAAAAATACGACCACGTTTAACGTATTCTCATACTTCTATGCACAGGCTTCTTGTTGCCAAACGAGCTTTTGCACCCCTCATTTGGTGGTATCAACCAGCTTTGCATCGAAATGTGTCGTTAACGTACGAAAGCCCTTGCATAGAAGTATGAAAATACAATAAATATGAACATACTTTTGCGCGTATTGCGCTTGAGATGATGTAAACATTGTCCAACGTTTGAATAAACAAAAGGATTTTTTATCCTTTTTGTGTCATTGCTCGTTTTTTGCATACTTTCGCGCAATGTGTTATGTTTCTAATCGTGCATTTTCCTTCATTCATTTGTGATTCATCCGATGTGTCATTGTTTAGAAGTTCATAATTAGTATTGGTCGCCAGCTCATTATCTTTCGAACGTCGACGTATTTAGCAAGAGCTTCGTTTACATGGCTTTATTCCGTCGATTTCTAGCTGCTGTATGCTTCTAATGGTAAGTATAAGGTTGTCGTATGAACTGATAGAAAATGCTTTATGTGATAAGCAACTTTTAATTCGACTTGCCAAATAAATGCACTCATTTTTTATTCGATTTTATCAAGTTTATCCAAGTCACTACTTGGTTGTGTGACCATATTTTTGCAAGAAACCATGATATATGACCATTATACAAATGCATATATATATGATTGCTGCATTTCAAGATGAGAGAAGTGGTTTAATAATGTAGTTTTGAATTCAGAACATTCGCAAATACAAACAACATGAAAATGTCTACGTACGTAGTAACACTTATCTGAGATATGATACACCTAGTAGTTCAGCAGGTGGGTAGGTATGTAGGGGGAAAGAGAGTGATTGAGCTAGTAAATTGATGGGTCAGTAGCTGGTAGTGGAGTGCTAGTGGAGCGGATGGCTTAGTAGGTGGTTAGGTGCGTATAGGCAGAGAAGGTGAAAGCTAGTTCGGAGAGTGGATGAGTGAGTTGGTAGGTGAGTAGGTACCGTAGGTGGGTAAGTAGATGGCTTGGTAGATCAGTAGGTATGTACCTTCGGAACCATTTTCCCGTAAAACCTAGAGAAACTTTCCAATTGGGTAATAATTCTACTTTCTCCCTTATTCTTGCACCATTATTATACCAGTAGATTTCTAAGGCTAGTACTATGACTGAAACTAGGCACCCAACAGCTAAAACAGCAAACACACCAGCCATGCTGGACAACTGAATTGTACTGCGAGTTATTTCTGGAAAAAAAAGACAACAGTATTTGAATAAGTCGTCATAGAGTTAAAAAAGAACGATCACAATTCAAGGAACTTTTTTTCTGTTGATGTATTTTTCAAAAATCTTCAAATACCCAGATACTTTTAAGGTGATGACAGCCATGACAAGAGACAGGAACAACTGAATCTGATTTACGTCTATTGTTGTGCCTCCTGTTATGGCTGCCATGACGTGATCTTGCAAAGCCATTATATTTACTTTAGTATGGTTTCTTTGTTCACTGGATAATGATTCGCGACGTCTCATATTAGCAATTCCAGTATTTTAGGGCTGTTTGTTTTAGTTGACATATTTCCAAGATGGCGTCTATTTTGTCCCCTAAGACAGCCCCAAAATGCAACGCAATGCCAACTCGATCCAGTTTTTTCCCTCAATATCGATATGCTAACAGTTAGTGCTACGAAACGGCGCTTCTTCGGAGTGTTTGATATGAGAAAAATACGTTGAAAATCTAATGTATAAAAATACTACTTACTTTGGTTATTATTCGTATTACACTTGCTATTACTGTCCCAGTATTTTCTTTTCAACGCGTCAATGAAGCCAGTGTCTCGAAGGTGTAGGATGCCTAATGATATTTGTTGTAGATGGGGATCGTCCGTCTTTAGAGCAATACCGTAGCTCTTGGGGGTCTCCAGCCCTGGAACTACACACACACACAAGAAAAAAGTTTTTGCTTTTCAAATTTACAAAATTCTGACATTTTTATGTTTTTTTCCGAGGGAATTTATTACTGTATGCAAGAAAGGGCCCTTTAGGTCTATGTAGGAGTCCATGTAGATTCCTTTATCCCTGTTGGCTTTAAAAATAATTGTTTCTCTAAATCTATATACTCTTTACCTTGGGCGTAATGTAATGGGGGTCTCTAGTCCTGGAACTACGCAAACCCGCAAAAAATACGTTTTTACTTCTGAAATTTTATAAAGTTCTGACATTTTTACGCGATTTTTGTTTACTGGAGAGAATTGGTTACTGCAAGAAAGGGTCCTTTAGGTCTCTATAAGTCCATATATAGATTCCTTTTGCCCTTTATGCCTTAAAAATAATTGTTCTACGTTTTTCTAATGTTTTTTTTCTTCCACTGCAGACCACGTGTCATTTTCTAGAGTATTATTTCTTTGTTTGATAGTTACGCATGAGGGGTAGAAGACAAAAGAAAATGGATAGGACTCAAACAGACAATCTTATTCTCAGAGAGAATGACACGTGGTCTGAAATGGAAAAACATTAGTCTTAGGGTGCATGTTACGTCATAGCCGCCATGTTAATTGACTATACAAAGCATTCCTCATAGAGTTTTTGCACCACCACGTGACGGCAGCCATAATAGATGGCAGAAACAATACATCAACAAATCGTTTTAAATGGGAGAGCAAAGGGATTTTATTGTTCTGCCATCTAACCACAGGCAGCCCAAGCGGCACGTGATGGTGCAAAGCCTCTATTAAGCTTCTTTTGTTAGATCAGCCAACATGGCGACTATTTCACTTTTATTTATATCTCAAGGGATTTTTTGGTCACGTGCTTGTACTCCAAGTATACCCAAAGAGGTTTATTCTAAGCAAGTGAACGAAAACATTGTCTTACTTATTATAAGATCACACGGTGGTTTGTTGATCTCATACTCCAGTAGCGGTCCATTTGCAATATGGATGTACTGACGTTCCCTCGCCCATTGGATTCCAGTGGGATTATCTTTAGGAATGTTCTTCATTAGTCTCCAGGCTCTTTGATAGAGCTCCACCTGAGAGGTCGAAAAAAACGTGTACAAATGGGATTTTCTTGAAAGACCCATTTCGTATTCGGTAGAATCGACTGCTTGTTGGAAGCTTGTTATTGGAAAGACCAAGTTGTTGACGGTAAAAAATGCTGCCAGATTCGCTGTATACGTTGATATCCAGAGGAGGATTGAAAACCAGAAGAAGCCAACTAGTACACGACCTGAACATATTATAAAAACATGTTAGGAGGTAAGTTATGGGATTATTTTTTCTTTTGCTGCTCGAGGTAGTTTTTGATGGTCTTGCAATTTTATTTGTTGCTGCAAGTAAGGGAATGTAGAAACATCAACTCCATCACTTACCTGAGAAGGCTTTGGGCAAATGTTCCGCTCCTTGTTGCAACATACATGCAATTGAGAACCAGAAACAGTTGAAAAACTGAAACTCCTCAGATGTCTTCCTTCCTTCATCATTTTTGTGTCCATACGGACTGAAATAGTTTATGAGAAACAACGCCAACGAGACCACAAGAAAACTTAAGAAAAGCGTCCCCCATACCCCTTCTGTGAAGGGAGCCATGAACTGAAAATAGTTTATGTGTTCTATTGGTGTTTTTCGCATCACCATATTTTCTCTGTAGTACATGTAGCTTACGGTGAAGTCTACCGCTTTTTCACGTTCTCCGGTTATGGTGATGTCTGCTACAATCATGTCCGCCTCCTTTGGGATGAAGCAAAATAACAGAAAATTTAATGAGCTGCATTACGTTAGCCTTCTATGGGAAGAACCAAAATAGCAGACGATGCAATAGGACACTTGCATTATGGCGTCATTTACCACTACCGAAATCCCAGCTAATTAGCAATTGTCTTACTATTCGATCTTATTTTATTTTATTTCATTAAATTTACAACCAATGCAAGTAAGCATAAACGCGAATGATACATACCACAATGGCATAAATAGATGAACAAAAGAATCAAAATATAAACTACACGCTGCCACATTGGTTGAAGGACTGAACAACAGAACATGGGTCGCATACGAAGATCAATGAGGGAATACAAATTTGATAAGAAAGAAAGTTCGCAAAGCTGCAAACATAACGGCCTCTGATAAAAAAATCAAACAAAAATACGATGCACTAATACGTATTGTGATTGATATTGTGATTGGCTGCAAATATATTATTCTTCGATGAAAAAAAAACCCACAAAATAACAGACGATGCAATATGTATAATGATAATCTGCACTCTTGTCAACCTTCTATGGAAAGACGATGAAGCTCTTAGCAATGGTTACTATGGTTTCAAACCATTTCTCAAGCTGAATTTAAATATCCTTCAGCATTGAGACCTGAACAAGACAACTAAACGGCTTTCCATATTTAGAAGACGTTACTATAGTAACTATATAGAGCGGTTTTAAGACCGTCATAACGCACAGGAAGCCCAACAGGTACTCACTCCGTCTATTATTTCTCGTATCATGCCATTCCACGAACCATTGTGTATGGAACCATACTGGTGATCAGGTGGTTCGTGAATATCGTAAGTGAACTTCAAATCAGCTGCCAGTTTTTGTAGCAAATCTATACAGAATCCAGTGTAATTAATCGTGCCATCGGGGAGCATGGTCTTAAATACAAAAGGCTCAATCTGTAGAAAATATTCAAATTGACAATCATTATTCCAGTCCCTAAAAATATTTTAGAGCTTACACTTCATAGCTAGCCTGCGTTATTTGGTTGTCTGCAGTTGTTGTGTGAAAAAATCCTGGTGCGAGGGATAACTTTGGTGGCTTACTTCCCAACAGGGAGGACACCGTAAGGGGTAACCAATTATAGAGCAGGTGTATGTTACGTCATTGCCACCATCTTGCATTAATCATTAAGCTTCTCTTGTTAGATCAACCAAGATTGCGGCTGCTTCATTGTTGTTTATATCCCAAGTGGTTTTGAGTCATGTGGTTGCACACACTCTAAAGAGCATTGAGTTTGTAATTATCACTGTGTTCTTTGACTCATTTACTCAGGCTTAGCTTCGTATCAGTGTCTAAATATCCAGAAATATTAACGGTAAAGTAAAGAATGCACAACTTGATCAATACAAATACTTTGAAATTCCACGAAACTTGTCTGGAACACGTGAATATTCTTCACAAAATTGAGGCTAAGTATTAAGCGAAAAGTTCACCACACCCTACCTTAATTCATGTGCGGCCAATATCAGGGACGGATCTAGAGGACTGGTGTAGGGGTGCGCACTGTGTTATTACGTTACATGTATCATAACAATAATCATATTCAATCCAATAAACCAATCATAACCGAAATTTATTCAGACCATGCTATCCGTTTGCGTCGCCATTTGTTGGGACTTTTGAAAGCCATCCGAAACCTTTTCTATCAGAATTTCTAAAGATGTTTCATTGTTGAGATAATAATAAAAGACGCCAATCAAAGAGCCGTTCAAGAGATATCAGACGCAACCTACCGCCATGGTCGTGACGGACAGTCTCCTTCCCTGTAGAGTTGCAGGGTTGTTTTTCTGCTCGACATTTTGTTTTATTTCTCCATCGAGTCGAAGTTTAGAAGAGTTCTTGGACCATGTTCCAATCTAAATATGATAAGTTGTATCAGTACAAGATATGGATAGCGAAAGCAAATTATAAAGTAGTAGAGTTGAAAACATATGGTAAAAAAAGTAATCTAAAAAAGGAGAAGAAAGTGACGAGATCATTAGAAAAATTAAAGAAAAATTTTAGAAACGTTTGAGCTGTTTTTCTAGAACGCTTTCAGCATTAATTTGGATGCGCGCGCGCCTAACAGATAAATACATCGGAAATCACTCTTTTTCCAGTTGGAATCGATTTGAGATATTTATTTCGCATTTTCCTGTTAGCATGGCATCGAAGATAATTGTGAAGGGAGTCTACGTTTCTTCGATCACCACAACTTTTCCACGGAGTTAGTTTTATTCTCCTAACGAATGCAATATACAGCGAATCGAAAAATGGCGGCCATTTTGAATAATTATAGCTATATATAGCCTCTCATACATGTGAAAACGCTTCCATGTGAACACGAAGCTAGTCAGTGAAACAAAAACATGAAAGCATAGTATTTAAAAATCAATCGCCGAAGGCGAAGTGATTATCGGTGGAATATCACCATAATCACTGAGTCTGAGGGGAATAATTGCTTTAGTATAATTTTAGACTTAAATATCAGAGAAATTCAGAATTTAAAAAAAACACATTTTAGTATTACTTCCGATCTGGAAAACTTTGGAAAACCTCATATTCACCGCTCCAGCTGTGATTATCGTCTCAGAATTACCGGTCGCTCGACCAATCACAGACCGAGAAATCTATATTCAAATAAAATTATACTAATATTTTATTAACAAGCTCGTTGTGCTAGCATTAGGTAAACTGAAGGTGATAATTAACCAATTAAAGTCCAGATAATTAATTATATCTAGATGATTATAGTTAGGTAATTAAAGTGCTTCCCTTGACCAGTAATTAAGAAATTAAAGCTACAAGGTTCTCTAGGTTCTTGAAACACGAAAACGCTCAGACGTAGAAGAATATTTTCATTTATAACAATTTGTTAATTTCTTACCTTAACAAAGACGTCGTTTCTCAAATTTACAATAGTCAACTGCTGTACAAGCCTTTCGCCTTTCTTGTTAAACTTGACCAGACCTGTCTTTCCAGTGATCGTTGTCTGAAAATTAGCAATGTAATAGACCTCTTTACCTTGGCCGTCATGTTTTTTCATTACAGATCACGTGTCATTCTCGAGTATAATTTCATTTGTTTGAGTTGTTTCTATATTCAAGTGTCTTCTCATGCACAACCGTCAAACAAAGAAATCTATACACCGAATGGAAATATGGCGGCCAATTTGAATAACTATTGCGACTGACTAGCCTATCATACATGTGAAAAAGCTTGTATGTCTCCACGTTGACACGAGGCTAGCCAGTCGCTAGTCAGTGCAGACAGGAAAGTTATCCCAATTGGTCGTCATATTCCGATTCGGTGTATGGAATATCACGGTGTCTGAAATGGGAAAACATTACACACAAGCTAAAGAAGTCTATTGTTTGAAATAATATAACTAATATTCTACCTTGATTGCCTTTTCATACAATCTTTTTCTGTTCAACAGTAGAGAAGAAGTACTGTTGCCTGGCAACCAGATCCCAGAACCTAGTAACCTATCCATTGCCATGGAAACCACAGATGTTGTATCGGAGATGAGATTGATACTGTCCTAAAAAAAGTAAGGAAAACTGAGCTCGAGTAAAAGAAACACATTTGCGAATCCACATGAAGATGAAGGATTAGCCATTCCTAGGTTAAAAAAACTGGGTTGACAAATGTTGTGGGACTGTTTTGGCGGAATCATTCCCAAGATGGCGTCTAATTCGTCCCCTAAAACACTCCCACAATGCACTGCAATTAATGTCAACTCGACCCAGTTCTCCCCTAAATCTTGGAACGATTAATACTTGCGTGGAACCAAAATTTGATTTAAAGAAATAATGTAGCATAGCTTACCTGAAAAAGCGAGGTGTTCTTTGATGGCAATGAGCTCTGTTCCCGCGGGAGGTGAAAACCAACTGTCATGTGATCTGGGTGGGACTTTATGTAGTCGGAGATCTAACAAAATTAATGAAAAGTGGCATCATCTTAGAGCTAATTAAAGGCAGGGTGTGGCTAACTTATTGTTGGATTGGAAATTAAAATGTTGGGTTGAAGGGAAGAAAACAGCAGAGCCGAAAGAAAATTTCAGTGGAACTAGGAAGAGCCCCGACAATCGCTATACTCAAGCGTAGTTCCGAGGTCAGGATTCGAACCGTATGCTCAAAATGCATGATGTATGCAGATGCACAATAATAATTGATAAACTGCCCTTAATACCTAATAAGCATTTCAAACTAGACCCCTGTAGCTTGGATATGATACTATCCCATTTCAGCCGCGACCACGTGTCATTCCCTTAAGATTAAGAATCTTTGAGTTATTTATGTCTTCTTATGGGCAATTGAAAAGACTTGACACTCAAGAGAATGACACGTGGTCTGGAATGAGAAAATATTACGACAAGAATTCTGTTGATTCTTTTTACCTCTGGTAAAATCTACCTTAAAGCTATCCTATCCATAGTTACATGACATTATCCCCAGCATGCAAGTGTCTCAAAAATTATAAGTGGTATTGTTGCAAAAAAATAAATAATAAGGCGTTGCTTACCGATTCCTGTATTATCCAAACATACGACTTTTTTGGATTGCACGCTTCCTGTCAAGTAAAAAAACCACAATAGATTAATACTTGCCTTTGCTGAGATTCCTATGAAGATCAAGATCGGTAAATGTTTTTGAAATATATAAAGGCTTTGCACCATCACATGATGGCAGACAGTAGGCAGGAACAATTGAATCTGGTCAAATCTGATCATTTACAAGAGAAATAATTCACAGGGCCAAAGACTCTAGTGTGGTGCCTCCTGTCATGGCTGCCATCACGTGAAGGTGCCAAAGCACTATTCCCATGTGAAAATTTAGAATAAATCATACTCAACAAATTTATTCTTACCATTGGAAGGAGCACTGATTTGTAACTGTCTCTGACGTAAAGTAGAATAACATCCACGTCAGAAGCAGCAAGTGTTTTCATGACTTTGTTCGCCATAGCAAAGGATGTCTTGTTGGCTTCGTCCTTCATTTGGATGTACGTTATTTCGTAATCCTTGTTGACTGATAGAGACTGGAAGTAGACTGTTTGGTAGAACCGATGACCTGGTGGAAAGCAGTTAACACATGTGAGTAGGTATTACTAGATGTACTTTTCTATTGACTAGAGAGAGGGAAAGAGAGTGTGAGGGGGAGAGGGAGAGAGGGAGGGAGAGAGAGGGAGAGAGAGGGAGAGAGAGGGAAAGGGATGGAGAGAGACAGAGAGAGAGAGAGAGAGAGAGAGCGAGTATGGCTAGAGGCAGATCCGTGCGCTATATTTAATCGCAAAATTGTCATAGCTCAATCCTTCAAACCTGCACAATTTATCAATACCCTGAAGTAGCCTCTTGGCCGATCAAAAGTTAGGGCACGACTTACTATGCGATCCACGATGTTACGTTTTGCGGAGAGAGGACTTGAAAACCGGTTAACCAGGAAGAAAAGTCAGGACCTTTCGTAATGTGGATACAGGTCAATTAGCCACGCGGATGTTATGTGGTTGTAAAATGCGTGATATGATCTCTGACCTACCTCTGATGTATGGCAGTGAAATGAAGGCTTTTGGTGTATTAGCCTTGTCATCAGGGTTATTTTTTGGCTCATCGAATCCACAGTACGAAAGGTCCTGACTAAGGTCAAAGATCGTGACAGCCCAAACGATCGAGTCGGTGCTATCTATATGATTTCATGTAATAATTGTGAAGCAACATATATTGGTGAGACGGGTAGATCGTTTAATATCAGACGTAAAGAAAATCAAAGTGCTGTTGAAAAACAGAATGATCATAATAACATTGCCAGGCATCATACCATGCGATAAACTGGGAATCCAGTGAATGCCTTATGGCTTATGAGAAACGATAACTTCGCTCACAATACCGAAACAGCGGCGCGCACTCATTAGACCGACGCCGTCAATTACGCAAATCCAGGTAATTAGGCTATATTGTTATCGTGGCAGTATAAATATGACCAATCTGACTTTATTCTTCACTTGACTCTGAAGATGACTTCCGCTCAGGTTGTCGAAACGTCAGTCACATCAAACAGTCCTTCTCAGGACTACATCCACCCGGATGATTATAACACTTCGATTAACATTCATTCACCTGGGTTCAGACCGTTCTATACAATACCAGCAATAAAACCTTAGACCGCATAGGTGAGAGGCAAGTTTAACTACTGCGAGCACCCTTGATTGCCTAATCTTGAGCTATTATTGAAACTAATACAGCTCTTACCTTCGAATATCAAAGCGATCTTTCTCCATTGAAATGATCCCAGTATTTGAACTGTTGCTTCGGCATAGCTAAAGTAGTCAGCCGACATTGTGATCAAGTTTTCAGAAAACCCTAAGTGATCCACTTTGGCGGTTTTCTGGTCGTGAAGGCGAAATAATGGAATCCCAGAAATGCTACTGAGAATGCACTCTTCCAGGGGATCTGGGTCCAAGCTAAATATACCAATGACGTCACTCTTAAGCAGAGAGTAACCTGAAAAATGACACAAACTGTTACTTTTTTAAAACCAAAACTATTCTCCCCCACATCAGTTTTCTTTATTGTTTCCTGAGGAACGAAACTGGAGACCATTTTGGAAAACATATTCTGCGTTACCATTGGTGTTTTGCACCAACACGTGATGGCAGCCATGTTTGATGGCAGGAACAATAAATAGTAGTAGGATAAAAAAACTCAATTTCTGACACAAAAGGATTCTATTGTTATACCATCTAACATTCCTTCCGGCACGTGATGGTGCAAATCTCTATTAAGGAAATGAGGTTTGCAAAAATGAAGCTTGTCGCCATGTTAGCTCTGATGATGCTTAAATATGGGGTAAAACATTCTTTAGGGAATCGCTGGTTGACTTTAAGTGTTTGGTACTGATATTTCCAAAGAATATAAAAAGGACAGCTATGTTTTGGATGATGTGCGCTGATATATATAGAGGCTTTCCATCATCACGTGATGGCAACCATGACAGAAAGCACCAACAGTTGAAACTGGTCTAATCAGTGATTTACATGAGAAAGAATTCAGCAGGTTTGCCCCAGGAGAAAAATTGGCAGCCACGATGACTAATTATATTTACTAATCTAGGTTTCTATTCATTTCTAGCAAGGGAATAAAATTGGTATTCATTTGGATAACATTCACTATGAAGCTAATCTGTCCAAGTGATTGGCTTCTTAGGCCCCGTCCACACGTATCCGGAAATTTTTGTACCCGCAATTTTTTTTTTTACGGATACGGGTTGCGTCCACACGTTGTCCGGAAATTTTTGTATCCGTATTCGCAAATTTTACGAAAACGGATACGTGTGGACGGTGAAAACGATTCGAATACGCTGCGTCTGGACGCAAACATTTTCGTATACGCAAAAAATAATTTGCGGATACAAACATTTCTTGATACGTGTGGACGGGGCCTTATGACAAGATAGTAACTATACTAGGGATAACCTCAGGTTAGGAAGTGCGGGCGTAGAACATTGGTGGAAGGTATTCTTAATTTATTTGAGAGGCTTGAGTAGCTATTAATATATGGAGAGGCAGATGCAAGTGAGTATTTAGTGATTCAGTTGGCCTGCTAAAGAAGGTTATCCCTGTGGATCGAATTCCCTCTCGTACTCGTGAAAACCTGTTTGAGCACTGGCCTAATCCTGTAAGTCTGCATTCTTCGCATTCTTTACATTCCAGTTGGAAGTCGAAAACTCTGAAAAGCTGTCTAGTCTCTCGTTTTCCGCGGGCCCAGGCCCCTTGGCGTTTTCTCGTCAAGATTATGCTTGCGTGCTCCTCTTGTCGCCCGCAATAAAGCAATCATTTCTGACGGCAATAAAAGTCACTGGGTAGCCATGTTTCATGATATTATTATGTATAAAGGCAATCATTACTGACGGAATATAAGTAGCAGCCATGTTGGATAAATATTCAATATATTGTAGAAGGTACTCCGGTCCGTTTCAAGTGCGAACGGAATTGGCAGCCTTTTATTGATATAGCGTCAATCATAACAAAAAAAAAAACCAACAACAACAACGACAAAAACAAAAAAAAAAACAAAAAAAAAAAAAAAAAAAAAAAAAAAAAAAAAAACAAAAAACAAAAAAACAAAAAAACAAAAAAACAAAAAAACAAAAAAACAAAAAAACAAAAAAACAAAAAAACAAAAAAACAAAAAAACAAAAAAACGAAAAAAAACAAAAAAACAAAAAAACAAAAAAACAAAAACAAAACAACAACAACAAAAAAAAACGCGTGTTTGCTCGGCGACAGTTTTAAAGACGTTTTTAGAAGTTTTTTTACTTGAAAATACATACCATTTTTATAAACATCACTTGGTCCAGAACTGACGTTTGACAGTCGAAGAGAAAATAACGATCCACTTGCTTTTAGTTCGGAATTCTTTTCATCCATGACCATTCTTAGCATGGATCTTGATTCGTTTGCGTAACTACGAGGCTCCAAAACTTCTAAAAATTCACAGAGAAAAATAGTCCAGTATTTGAAACTACAACATAGACACGGTAAAACATGAAATACTGCATGCTTAAAAGGTTGGCAAAAGTTGTTTTTATTTTGGTAAACCCTTGTATGACAACTATTTTATCTTTTCGACCACAGCATGTCAGTATGAAGAATGTGTTAAAGTATGAAGAATGTGAAAAATCGCTAATTCTAGCGCCGCTGTTTTACCTCTTTTTATATTTAAATATGTTTTTTGAGCTATTGCAGTATTTTTTTTAGAGATTTTAATGTTATGTAATAAGCATATCGATGTTTCTTTGTCAAAAACTAACAACCCAATTTAAATCTCACCTCCGTTATTTTCAAATTCACTGAAGATACTTTAACAAAACTAAGGAAAATGTGTGTACGGTGCCTTCCTATTCCACGTACAATTAATTTGCGACGGGGAAAATATTATATAACTTGTTACATACAAATTACCAATACAGGTGTCTTTGACTTACCGATAAAGTACGAATTAACAACAAAAAAATTTATGACAACCAAGAGGAGCAATTCTCTGTACATCTTTAGCAGCAAAACGAAACTGAAATTGCAAGTTCAAGAGTTGAATGTAATCAGAGTTTGGAATTGTGATTTGGATGATAAAGATGGCAAATTAGTGGCGAGAAAATACTTCAAACGTCAGTCAAGTTCGCATGACAAATAACTAAGAAACATAGTTAGTTCGCAATAGGGGGTTTGCGTTGGTTTGAGGACGGGTAGATGCTGTTTTTTAAGAAGATTTAAATGCAGTTGAGATAACCGAAGGAGATATCGCTATCGCTGTTAAACTGGAGTTTGTACGGCGAATATCGGTGTCGGTTTGATTTAGCGGTTTAAGTGAAAAGATTCAAACCTTAGCAAAAATAAACAAATAATCTTAATTCTTAGTCATTTTAGTTAATTACAAAATACTTTGACTGCGAAACATACCTTCTTAAGAGACTATACTTCTAAGATCGTCTAAAAGCAACAAAACAAAACTGATTTGCCAACATCTTTGGGAAACGATCGAGCACCGAACATAATCAACCAAAAAGAACACTCTTGTTGTTTTTAACGAGAGGAAATGAATGGTTGTCTTTGTCAAAGGAAAAAAAAGACAGAATTAAACTTACCATAAGGCGACTGAGACGCAAATAAAATATTTATGTCAAAACGTATGGTTTCAGGTTGTCACATTGAAATTCGATTATGACGTTCACTCAAGTCCCTCGTGCCAAAAATTGAATTTGGAGAAACTAAGGATGATATTCCTTTATTATCCTAACTTTCTATGGATAATACGCAGCCAATTAGTTACTGGTGAGTGTGATAATTATTTACATATCAATTGTATAATAACTTGTTTTTCTACTGTGAAACTTCTCTACTATTAATTTGGCTGTCGCTTAAAATTTTTTAAGCTTCTTATTTTTGTCACATTCGGCAACCGTAAAAAATTCTTGGGGTCGGCAAATTTGGCATTAAATAAACCTTTAGCAAAAACTAACTTTTCAGGCCATTAAAACTGAACCTTATTGATTGCTTACGACTCTCTGAAGTCTTTCTAAACCTCCATAGAAATGTCTAGAAAAGACGGTTGAAAAGATTTGACAGCTAAATAAATTAAGTTATAACGCTATAGTTGTCAATAGAAACATCAAACTGCAATAACGTCTGGCAGACATCAAAAACCACTGTGTTATTATTTACGTACTGATGTCACGGTAAAATGTGCAATATCAATATGGTTACAACTCTATTTACCATAGTAAATAGAGGGGTGACTAAATGTTATTATTTACTGATGTTCAATGATGCAAGTAACAAAGGTTTGGCTTTTTGGACAAAAAAATAAAAAGCAAAAATGAAACATTTTTCTAGACTTATGTGGTAATTTAGGACTTTTTTTACTTTTACTTATGAATGTGAATCAGTTATTCAAGCATTTAAAGTCGATATTTGTTTGCTTATCTTCTTATTCTTCCAACATTTTAGTAAAGCAATTTTCAATGTTACACGAACTAGGTAGTTGCGAAGGGCAAGCTAAAATATACTACCTTTTGCGCCTCTGGCGGCTGAAAAACTAAATTCCAACGAGCAATTCCCACTCGCAGCGACCAAGTTCGGGTAATATTTATTGAGAATTTGCTGCAAATTATCAGTTAAAAGGCTGTTGGAACTTCTGAATCGTATTTCTACCATAAATAAAGCACGTTTTACTTAAAGCACAGGCCATTGCACACTTTCAAGTAATTCATTTTAAATCAAAGGCAGCTATAGTATATGAGAAATGACTTCGATTCAGTTACATTGTTAATCTTGGAATTGGGGGCCACAGGGATCATTTTAAGTTCATGACATCATCGTCACAACCACCACCACTATCACCAAACACCACAACTAACCATCATCATTATCACCACTATCCAACATCACCAACATCATTACTGTTAACAATTCGAAACTTAGAGGAATGTAGCATATCAGCATCAACATTACATCCTCATCAAGGAAAAAGAACCTCCTTAGACCGCGTTAATCTATCATTACTTTGGCAATAAAAAAAGTAATTAAACACTCTAAAATACCTTAATGAGAAAACCGAAGCAGCACTGCGGTAATAAAAGTCAAATCAGTTAAAGCTATTAAAGGTATGACAAGCTGTGTGAGAAAATAAGAAGAGAAGAACTCGCGAGGCGTATGAATTTTTCTTCGGACAGCACAATCCCGTAAAAACGGAACCCCTTAAACGAACGACGTTTTGAGTGGTTAAAAATTCCTCTGGGAACGTGTAAACACAGCCTCAGTTTTATACAAGTAAGGTGTTATTAAAGTTGCAGGCAGAATTTGTAACTGGAATCATTTGATTTTTTAACAATGCCAAAGTTTTATTCTTTTATACGGTTTTTTGGAAGTTGAGTATCCATTTGGATCCATAGGTAGATTGTTTCACATGTACAGAATTAGCGGTTTAATTCCAAGCAAGTCATCTTTAGATTTTAATCTAAAAAACTATTCAATTTTTTTAGATTTACCTTGAAGGGATAGCTCATATTTGACTCAGCGAGCAGGGTCTCCTTTGATACTCGTATTTGTGCTACTGTACTCAAATTTTCTATAGTGTGTGAAGATTTCCTTTCATCATTTTGTTTGGCAATGAATCTGCTCACCTTATGATTTGAACTGTAGAATATAACAATACAAGCAGTTCCTCAATAGCTTCTGTCCTTTAAAAAGGAAGTTCTTGTATAATACTATCTTAGTGCTGGCAACTCTTTGATCCTCGGTACTGAAATGCAAATATGAAAATAACATAATCATCTTAGATTGCGTTTCAACATATCTTGGCTTTAATTTCTTCGACTTTGAAAAGAGCTAGCTGTCGCCATCTTGGTCTGTAAATATTCTAATAACAATACGATTAAAGCTTACCGCTTTTCAGTGAGTTCTATTTTGTGAAGGTAGACTGTTGAATTATTTTGTGATCATTATTCTTTTTCTCTTGCGTAGGGCTGCTATCCCGCTGAGAGAAACCTATTTCATTTTTATTGTATGGGTAAAAAAATCGTTTTATTTCCACAAATGAATTCTCAGAACTGAATATTGGGGATACAAGTTGTTGGAGCCAAGCTCGTTAATTGGATACATGGCTAATGCATGGTACATCCAGTATAGGGTTACAAGAAAGGATTCAAGAGATCTACGTTCAATAATTTCCACTTATTGTTAAATTCAACCTTCAAATTAATTTGATTGGTAAAGCTTTTTACTTTGTGATCAAAGCTAGCCTTTTGCTCTAGTTGAAGGATCATAAGCAAACAGGTAAATAAAGAAAAATTACTTTTAGATAATTACAGTCACCAAGGCCAAAACCTCACAAGTTCACAGTCAAAATCAATTTTTCGAGATTTAGTTTGGACATTGATACTTTTTTAACCTCATAATTTTAGAGTTTTTGATCAAATTCAATTTCTTGATTCGCAGGCTTATTTAAACAAAGACACAGCGAGTTGGCAGCTGGCACTAGAGTTATTGGTAAAACGCGGAAAATAATATCAGGCAAGACACAATGAATTTTTTTGTTTTGTTTTTGTGAACGGTTTTGATTTAATATGTTGATCATAGAAGTGCGGAATATCTATCTGCCTGCGGTGTCCCTGTTTGAGTCCCTGTTTGTGATTTTGTTTGTGTCCCTGTTTGTGATCCTGTTTGTGTCCCTGTTTGTGTTCCTTTTTGTGTTCCTGTTTGTGTCCCTGTTTTTGATCCTGTTTGTGTTCCTGTTGCTGTCCCTGTTTGTGATCCTATTTGTGTCCCTGTTTGTGTCCCTGTTTGTGTCCCTGTTTGTGTCCCTGTTTGTGATCCTGTTTGTGTCCCTGTTGGTGTCCCTGTTTGTGTTCCTGTTTGTGATCCTGTGTTCCTGTGTTCCTGTGTTCCTGTGTTCCTGTGTTCCTGTGTTCCTGTGTTCCTGTGTTCCTGTGTTCCTGTGTTCCTGTGTTCCTGTGTTCCTGTGTTCCTGTGTTCCTGTGTTCCTGTGTTCCTGTGTTCCTGTGTTCCTGTGTTCCTGTGTTCCTGTGTTCCTGTGTTCCTGTGTTCCTGTGTTCCTGTGTTCCTGTGTTCCTGTGTTCCTGTGTTCCTGTGTTCCTGTGTTCCTGTGTTCCTGTGTTCCTGTGTTCCTGTGTTCCTGTGTTCCTGTGTTCCTGTGTTCCTGTGTTCCTGTGTTCCTGTGTTCCTGTGTTCCTGTGTTCCTGTGTTCCTGTGTTCCTGTGTTCCTGTGTTCCTGTGTTCCTGTTTGTGATCCTGTTTGTGTCCCTGTTTGTGATCCTGTTTGTGTCCCTGTTTGTGTCCCTGTTTGTGTCCCTGTTTGGGTCGGGTGCTGGGCAGGACTGAGAGGGCCTTGCACACAAATTTGCCCTTCCAAATTTTGCTTTCAGCACAGTGGTTTTGAACCATCACATGATGGCAGCCATGACAGGAGGCAGGAAACATTGAATCTTCAAAAGAGAAAGATCAGAGAAGCCGTAGAAATGAGACGAATTAGGCCTTAAAGAACAAAGAGCAATGCATTAAAATCCCACGAGGCTATTAGAAACTGTTAATGCATGAATTTCTTAGTCATCGCTAAGATATCGCCACTGAATAAAGGAAGAGTGATCTCTTTCGAAACGTCTGACTAAATCTACTTTTGACTCTGTTATCTGGTATCTCTTTTATATTTATTTATAATGCCAGAGTTGTTAAAAGCTTTCTTCTCGCGATATATTTGTTAGTTCTCTTTTTTAATTTTGTTAAAACAGTTTTGGGGCGATAAGATGCTTCCTGTTGTTTTTATGGATGTATTTTGGTTTATGGTTTTATTATTTTGTTGCTGTAGAGGTGCATAAGGATTGCTGAGTTGTTTTTCCCTGTACGATTGCTTGTTTGTTCACTTGTTTGTTTATTTTTATGCGGTTCTCTTTAGGTTTTATCGTTGTACTTATGTTGAATTTGATTTTTGATGTATTTTCTTCTTCCTTTTTAGGGATAAAAATGGATATGTTGAATACAAAGGACAGTGAGACCCTTCACTCTTCCTTATGGTTCATGGTGCTTCTGCTTTGCTATATCATTCAAGGAGGATCATGTGTTCCTGTTGAGATAGGTATCCCCAAACTGAACATCTTCGATAAGAAAATCGATAAGAAACATCAAACATTTTATTGATAAAAATGCTACGACGATTATTTTTATCGCTGCTTTTTGCAAAATATCATTATTTGTCAGTCAATGTCTCCCAATCTCGCTACGTTTCTCAAAATGTATTGATGGGTCAGATTTTTTTATTCTCGTCATATCCGCAATGTTGGTTGACGATAACAAAGCATCCCTCATTAGCTTCTCTTGTTAGATCAACCAACATGGCAGCTGTTTCATCGTTATTTATATCTCAAGGGATTTTGAGTCACGTGGTTGCACGCCAAGAATAGCAACATGACGGCGCCACAAGTTATTGTAATAACATTAAAATGCTTAACTTTGACTGTCACGTGTCACCATTAAATAAAAATTCATTAACCAGTAATTCTGTTTTTTATTTGTTTTTCCAGAAGTGAATACAGAGAGTGACATTGAGTTTCTAGCTGCTCAACGTGCTCTACAGATGTATAATGAATCTAATTTTACGTTTGAGTCGAGAAATAAGAATAATATGACCGCTAAGGATCTGTATGAGTATGGTGAGTAAGGGGTGACATGAATGGCAGCCTACGCAAGACTAACAGAAAATAATGACAACAGAGGGGTAGTCAGGGCGGGTTTGCCAAGGGGGCCATTCCCTCCGTGGCAACAAAATGGCGGCTTTCGAAAATAAATATTTTTGCCCCTCAATTTTTGCAAATATAAAACGTAAAAGTTAATGGCAGTCGGTTCTTTCTTTTTTTCGTTCTTTCTTTTTGGTTCATCGTTTCGGGGGCTCAAACAAAATGGCAGATTTTTGAATTTGGCTTTCCCCTCCCCTTTGGAAATTTCTGGCTACAACGCTGGACAATGAATAGGATGTGCACCAAGTCGGGATATTTCGTGGTGTTTCACGAGATATACATTGCATTACTATTTTATCCACACCTTTGTTGAACCGCAAATGGGTCAATACAATGCAAACTTGATCCATTGTCCTCATTGGATGTCAAACCCCTAACCAACTGCATCGAATTTGTTTATAGTTCAGTCTCTCCTCGACCATGATGTGGCCGTGATTATCGAAGGCATGGGAACTAGCAAGCTAAGCTGTTCTGCAAGTGCTGTTGCTAATATTCCACTAATTAGAATCCATGACAGAGTAAACCGCGAAATATCAACAAGTCTTCAGTTCTGTCAGCCCTCCTTTGCATTGAATGCTGGGTACAAGGACTATTCGGAGGCTGTGATGTCAATACTGGACATGTTTGGATGGAACACGATGACCCTTATTTATGATAGTGAGCATTACCCTTGAGATTTCAAAGACAGATTTTTTGTTGATTTTCATAGAATAGGAGGTCAGGGGTCCCTTTTCCATAAAAACGAAAATAAATTATTAAAGTCCCCTTGACAGTTCCCTGCGCCATCTTACAAGGTAGCCGTGCCTTTGCATCGAAGCGAGAAGAATGGTGAGCTTAGAATGATAGAGACGTGTGAATAATTGTAAGAGGTCTCTATCATTGCAAGTGCACCGTTCGTCTCGCCAGTTCGATGCAAAGACCTTTCAAGATGACGCATGCAACTGTGAAAGGGACTATTAGATTTTTACCGTGATCATGCTCAGTTCTGGGCAAAGTCTTGAGCTTGTGGAACTTTTAAATAACAGGCCATTGGCGCTGACAGCTCAAATGAACCAAGCCCTTTTAACAACTCAATTTGCGTAGTAATGAAAAATGTACCTCTCCATAGGTGAAGCTTCAGATCAGATGTAGAATATAAGAGAAATATCATTAAATTGGATATTATTTGTTCGAGGTTTGCAGCATGCGTTTCACCTAATCTTCGTTCGCACTTGACGTCACACCCATATTTTATGCACAGCCTTAAAAACAGGATGTCAGCCATGCTGTGAGTTTTAACACATTTAATTTTCTTATTATTTTGTAGCTGATAGATTCCATGAAGTGGCTTTCTTCAGCTCACTGAGCTTGGCAAGGAAGTGTCAGCTACACTTCATAAGCGCGCAGCACACAAATGAAGATCCGAAATCCAATGATGACAACATTTACCGAATCGTTAAACAAATTCAAATACTGTCAAGTCAAGTTCACATTCTGTTCGTTGGTATCGAGATGATCAAAAAGATCCTAGAAAAGGTACAGCTGGTTGTATATTAAGAGAAAAACATTCTTAGGAGTGTCTACCTTCCTTTTTAGACTGGTCTGTTTGCCAGCATCTATCACAGATATTCATCGATCTCTATACTTGGTCTGTGAGCTGCCATATTCCCAGATCCGAAGCTCATTACTAGAAGAATTCATCTGCCATACTTGTTCTGTGAGCCAGCATATTACCAGATCAGGAGTTCATTACTAGGAGCATCTATCTCCCATACTGGATCTGTCAGCCAACATATTCCCAGATAAGGAGCATCCATTTTCCATACGGTGTCGAATAGTGAGCCAGCATATTCCAAGACGAGATCCCTGAGAGTATTGCTAGAAATAATATAATCTCTCATTCTGATTCCTTCTAATTAAGAATATGAATTGTAAAACGAAAGTAACGATGAGGAAATTAATAATAAAGAGCAATCCTAGTTAGCAACGAAGAAATCGTAAACTTTACTTTCTAATAAGTACTTTAACTCAGATAGGTGGATCGTGAACCTTACTTTCTAATAAGTACTTTAACTTAGATAGGTGGATGTGGCAAGATAATTCCCTCCCAGGAATAGTTCTCGTCAGAAATTAACTCTAGAATTAATTTGGTATTTTGATGTAAATATTTTCATCGTTTACATCTTTCATTTTCTTTTCTTCTTATCACAAATTTGTCCCATCATTTACTTCAAATATGTTTTATCTAGGTGTTACCGTGTCACATCAACCAAAGCAATACAATATGGATCATCAGTGGGACGGTACGTTTTATTCAGACTTACGTTAGACGTGTACTTCCCTTCATAATGTTACTTTGTTAGCTTCTTTACTATAACTAAGGGCCACATTATGACATGAACTCCCATCTCAGGAGCTCAGATTTTTTTGCCGAGTTTCCTGTCTCAGTACTAATGTCTCCTATATAATTATTTTTTCTAGGTTCCCATGAAATTGTCAGCAATAAACTCTCATATTGTTATTGGATTTCGACAGTCCTTGAATGACGACGCAGCAGCGAGGGACCTTGTTGCTAATATTGCAAATAATCTAGCAGGTAGCAAAGATCCTTCACTGGGAGACTACGAGGTATGGAAAACATAAAGATCTGCGACTTGATAGAGTGAAAAGAGAATAGACCCCTTGCATGTAACGTTAATTCAGCTCAAGTTAGAGGACCCCCCTTGTGTCTGAAATCAAAGCAGCTCAAATTGGAGGACAAAACAAAAGAATTTCAATCTCAAGAGAATTGGAAACCTATCGTTATGGCCTCCAAATTGAGCTGCATTCCGACGTGCTGCAAGGGGAAAGAATAACAGGTAGAAAATAAAGAAGATAGAGAAAAGGGTATCTGATGGATAATAGGAATGCATATGCCGAGATTTATATATATATATATATATATATTCTGAGAGATTTTTTTTCAGTAAAAAGTTCAGTAAAAACGTTTTGTGTGCTCATATTTAGGAAGATGCGGCCTTAGCGTTTGACGCTGTTCTTGCTGCCACGGACGCCATCAGGAAACAAATAGCGGAGGGTTTTTGGAGTCGGGGAAACTCCAGCAGGACCGTCAAGAAAAGAGGATCAATACTACATAAGTACATTAGTAAGGTAAACATAGCCGTGATATGCCCAGTTGCATTTGGTAATATGATAGAGCGAAGCAGGGTTCACTGATTTGCAGTTTTCGGAAGAGTTTCGAATTCAAGTCGCTAAAGTTTCGGCAGTTTCATTTGGCGAATATAAAAGCTCACTAACCCAAACTGGAGTAACTTTAGTCATTTGACAATAATTTTATCCCACAGGGACATTTAAGTCATACTACAACAAGATAGAAAAAAAATCCTTTGCCCATTTCCTTTATTATTCTTATTGTATTTCTTATTTATATTATTTCCTTTACGAGAATACTGCCCATTTATATCTCCTTTGTCGTAGGTCAGTACTCAAGGAATGACAGGATCGATTGCGTTTGACGAAAAGGGAAGAAGAAAAGACGTCCAATTTGACGTGTTAAAACTTCGCAATAATTTATTTGTGAAGGTAATCTTTGAAAAATTCTCATAAAATTTTTCTAAGTGGTGCCTTTTCCAGGAATGTAGAAAGGGCGCTTGCCCTGTTTGCATCTCCTATTAATTATAGTTTTCTGGTCACCATTTTGGATAAATTTAATTTCTTTGTTGAATTATATCAACCAATATCAACATTGACTGGCTTTTAGAGGCTGCAGTTGTGCTGCCTCTTGTCGCTGAGGCAAGCAAACAGTCAACTCGATACTAAATCCTTCTCAACGAACTCTTTGTTTTTTTAGACTGGTTCTTACGATGGGACTCAGCCTCTGTCAAGAAGGCTGCACTTGACAGATAACTTAGAGCAAAATAGTGAAGAGAATAAGACAAATCATGGGAGACTAGAAGGATCGAAGCTAAAGGTTGTCACTGTATTGGTAGGTGTTTGCCTCATCTGCGGCTTCGATGATATCAGTCAGGGTTACTTGATTATTCATGCATGATGGCAGACATGACAGGAAGCAGTAAGAATTGAATCTGGTCTAATCTGTTTTCCGTGAGAAAGAATTCAATATCCAAGGGAAAAAGATTTTTGTGCCTCCTGTCATGGGCGCCACGTCTATAGAGGTGTTTGCACCATCATTTTGTTAAATGGTACAATCGTTTTACATCAAAAAGAATTTAATTCCCAAGAGTAAAGGTGTTTAATATTTCTGCCATCTAACATGTCCGCCGGCTCGTGATCATGCAAAACCGGTATTACGAAAAGCTAAAAGAAATTCTATTTAAGATCCAGGCATGGAGCCTTGCGAAATCCAAATTTACTGTAACCTGCCTTAATGTTGTTTTAACCGTACCAGGAAACACCATTCGTGATGAAAACAAATAAGTCAGATGGCAGCTTTGTGTATGAAGGTTACGCCATTGACCTTTTAAAAGAGATTGCTAAACAACATAAGTTCATATACGAGATCTACGAATCCCCTGATGGTATGTATGGAGCTGAAGAGAATGGGAGATGGAATGGTGCCATCAAAGAATTGCTAGACGGGGTACGTTGGAGTAATCATTTTCTTTATACAAGAATCAATGTCGATGTTTTTAAAGGTTTTCAAATTCTTAAAACACGTTTTGTCATAGGCTTGATAACATCAATCGAATTTTGATGGCATGTTCTTATGTTTATTCCCCACCTACGTCACCATAACCATAACCATCACTTCCATTACCATCACCATCGCCACCATAATCATATAACGTCATCATCACCATTGCCATTGCCATTGCCATTGCCACTGCCATTGCCATTGAACAATAAGGTTCACAAAAAATAATCTGTAGGTGGATCGAGTGCAAACCTTTTTGGACTTTTTTGGAGACTATTACTGTTTCAAGACGTGTTCGTGTTGGTGGGGAAATAGTTATGCGTATTTAATCAAACAATCACTTCTCTAAGTATCTAATTACAACTGCGTAAGCTAATATTGTAACATCTCCCCTTTTATAATGTTTGAAATACATGGCTGGGATGATATAGAAAGATTTTAAAGATTTAAAAAATAAATGACCAAACAAAATGGCTGACTAAACTACGAAATGATTATATGGATATTAAAGTTCAACTGTAACAAAATCAATGTCCTATAAATGTTCGGTAGTCAAGTAAACCGATCAGGTTTCTTAACCACTCTCTGACTTCTTCGCAGTACAGGTGGATTGACCGCGGGTTCTGACGCAGGTAGAACTTGAGGTGTCCTTGCACTGTCTGCCTCTGGTGATGCTTGTGTGTCACTAGCTGGTTCTTTCGGTGCTTCGTCGACGGGCTTTAAAAGCTGTCTGTTTCGGCGAAGTAACTCTCCGTTCGACTCAACTAGATATGACCTGTCTGAGAGTTTCTCTTTACAGTTCCCTACTTCCCAGGGCTTGCCTCTCTGGTTTGGCGCTACTCTTACCTCTTGGCCTATTTCTAGGTCTGGTAGGACCTTTACATGTCTGTCGTAGTGACTTTTGGCTTTCTGGCGCTTAAGGTGGATTTTGGTTGTCACACCTTCCGCTACTTTGGGATACAGAAGGTTAGTTGCTATGGGGACTAGTGTCTTTGTTCTCCTAGACATCAAGCGCTGTACTGGGCTGCTCTGCATTCCTTGAGTGGGGGTATTTCGATAATCTAGCAAGGCTAACCACGGATCTTTACGGTCGTGCATGGCTTTCTTGAGCAGGCTCTTGGCTACTTTCACTGCTGATTCCGCCTTTCCATTTGACTTTGGGTGGTATGGCGATGAGGTGACATGTTTGAACTCCCAGTCTCTTGCGAATTCAGCAAACTCATTGCTGACGTATTGAGGCCCGTTGTCGGATACCAGCACATCGGGTATCCCATGTCGACTGAACTGTTCCTTCAGAAACTTGGTAATGGATGCTGAGGTTGTATCTTTCAGAGGACTTATTTCTATGTAGTCTGAGTAGTAATCTACCAAGACTATATAGTCTCTGTTCTGCAGCGTGAAAAGATCTGTGCCTAGTCTGCTCCAAGGTCTGTCGGGTATTTCGTGCGACTGCATTGGCATGCTGGGGTTACTTGGTTGATATTCTGAGCACACATGACAAGCCTTTACTGCATTTTCGATGTCGTGGTTCATTGCTGGCCAGTAAACGCGATCTCGTGCTTTCCTTGCACACGCCTCGATTCCTTGATGACTTGAGTGTAACCTCGCGACTACTTCAGATCTGAGGGCTCGAGGTATGATGATGCGTTGATTCTTGAATAAGATGCCGTTGTGGAGTGTCAGTTCCTCTCGGAAATGCCAGTAGTCTCTGATAGCTACTGGTACTTTGTCACGTACGTCAGGCCATCCTATTAGTATAGTATTCTTAAGTGACTGCATTGTAGGGTCTTGCTCTGTGGCTTTTTGTAGTTGCGCTAACCTTTCACTTGTGACCTTTACATTGTCGAGGGGGTTGATTTCTTCTAGTTCTAGCGCAAACACTTGGAACTCGTCTCCAGGTTCTCCTTGGTCTGCGAGGAAGGCTCGTGAGAGGTGATCTGCCACGTACATTTGTTGTCCTGGCTTGTAAGTTACGTTCAGGTTGTATCGCTGTAGGCGTAATATCATCCTCTGTAACCTGCTGGGTGCTGCTAACAACGATTTCTTGAAGATCACTTGCAAAGGTTTGTGGTCTGATTCTACTGTTATCAGCTCTCTCCGTGTGATGTACTGGCTGAACTTTGCACAAGCGAAGACGATTGCAAGACATTCTTTTTCGATTTGTGCGTAGCGTTGCTCAACTGGTGTGAGAGTTCGGGATGCAAACGCTACTGGTTGGCCGTTTTGAAGCAAGGTTGCTCCGAGGCCTTTCTCACTAGCATCACATTGGATAGTGACTTCTTCGCTCATGTCATAGTACTTGAGTACTGGATGCGCAATCACGAGTTGTTTAACTTCTGAGAAGGCTTTGTCGTGCTGGCGTGACCACACAAATCTTGCATTCTTTGTGGTTAGTTCACGAAGAGGCAGTGCGACTTCTGATAGTCGAGGGAGAAACTTGGAGAGATAATTTACAAAGCCTAGTAGGCTGAGTGTCTCTTGCTTGTTGGTAGGCTTTGGCATTTCGGTCACTGCTTTGACCTTATCTGGATCTGGCTTGAGTCCGGTGGATGACAAGATGTGTCCCATGAACTTCACTTCTTTTCTCCGCATGATGAGCTTCTTGCTGTTCAGCTTTAAGTTGATCTGTCTTGCTCTCTTGAGCAGACGTAGCAGATTTTCGTCATGGTTTTTGTTGGCTTCTGCTAATGTGTCACCGTAACCGACCACTAACATATCGTCGCGGAGCACTTCCACGCCTTCTAGGTCTCCCAGTCGCTCGTGTAGGGTGCTTTCGAATTCCTCTGGGGCTGAGCTGACGCCAAAGGGCATGCGTAGATATCTGTAACGGCCAAATGGGGTCCAAAAGGTTGTAAGCTTACTGCTAGCTTCGTCCAAACCGATTTGGTAGAACCCATCCTTTGCGTCTAACGTTGTGAAGACTTTGGCCTTGCCGAGTCTGGGTAGCATCTCATCCATCGTAGGCATTTGGTATTTGGGTCGTTTGATCGCTTTGTTTAGATCTTTGGGATCCAAACAGATTCGTATCTTTCCAGGTTTGGCTACAACGACCATGCTGCTGATCCATTCGGTGGGTTCTGTCTCTTTGACAATGATTTTCTTTTTCTCGAGTTCAGCTAACTTTGTTTTGACTTCCTGGCGAAGCGTAACTGCGATTCTTCTAGGCGCGTGTTGAACTGGCGTGACATCTGGGTCAACTGCGATTGTAGCGTTACCAATGTTTCCCAATCCTTCGAAGACGTCTCGAAAATCTTTTAAGATACTTTCTTTAGTTAGGGGCAGAGTTCCGGTTTCTTGAACCGCGTGGACTTGATGATCGATGTTTAACTTGATTAGATCTAATTGTTGGCATGTCTCGGCTGATAAAATTGGTTTGTGGTTTCCGTTGACAACCTGAAATTTGAAGCAATGTTTTTCGTTGACCTTAAGTGTCACTTCACCTAATGTTTCCATGATTGATCCATCAAACAATCGTAGTTTGACATTGCTTTGCTTGAGCGTCGGATTACCGTCTTGGTTGATGATTGCTACATCCTTGTGGCTGATTACGTTACAGGTCGCTCCTGTGTCTAGTTGGCAGTCCAAATCCGTTTTATAACTGGAATTGGTGTTCATAAACTCAAGCTTTGCAAAAAGCTGCTTGCCCTTCGTTTTCACCGAACCAACTTCTTCAATCTTCAACGTGAATTCGTCGGATGAGTATTCTCCTTCTTCTGATTCTCCTGATTCAGCTGTCATCGCTTTGACATTGCTTGACCTCGATTTACACACAGACGCGAAATGGTTTTGTTTCTTGCACGTTTTGCATTCACGGCCATAGGCGGGGCAGTCTTCTAACTTGTGTTTCTGAGAACCACCACAGCGGTAGCACTTGTAAATGCTCGTTCGTTGACTTGTAGTTCGTTTACTGTCCTCGCTTGGCGTTCTGTGGGAACGTCTGTTGTTGTACTTGTCACTTGGCTTGCTTGGAGATTTAGGCTTCCGTTCTCGTATTTCATTGATTTCTTCGTTATTTGTCTTATCCACTAGACTCATGGCTTTTAACTGACTGCTAGCTAATTCACTTGAGCGGCAAATGTTGAGGGCTTTGTTGAGATCTAGACTGTCCTCTTTTAAAAGACGTAGTTTTGTTGCGTGTTCTCGTATACCAAGAACGAGTCGATCCCTGATAAGCTCTTCCGTTAACGGACCAAACTGACATGATGAAGCGCATTTTCTAAGGCGATTTACGTAGCCATCTACGGTTTCTTCTGGGCCTTGAGTACAGCTGTTGAACAGATATCGTTCGTACACCACGTTGCGCTTTGGTTTGAAGTAGGCTTCTAGCGCGTTTAAGCATGTGTTTACGTCGTTCTTTTCTTCGTCACTTAACTTGAGATTAAGGAATATTTGCAGACATTCCTTCCCCATTACAGAGCGAAACGTTGCTAGTCGTATCTTTGGGTCTTGCTGGTACAGTCCGGTTGCGACTTCGTAGTCCTCCCACTGTTGTTTAAAGAAGTCCCAATTGTTTACTTGATCTCCTTTGGTATTCATCGGCGTTGGTACCGGAAAATGCGACGTGAATATTGGTCCTCGTGGACCGCTGCTGGTCGAAGCTTCCTCCTTACTTGACATATTACTTCTTCAATGCCTCGGCAGTAGGAACTTGACGGTTTTTTTCAGCTACTTTGGAAGCGTTATTTCCAATTTATTTCTGACACCATGTTTCAAGACGTGTTCGTGTTGGTGGGGAAATAGTTATGCGTATTTAATCAAACAATCACTTCTCTAAGTATCTAATTACAACTGCGTAAGCTAATATTGTAACAATTACTTCATTGCATTGTTTCTCCTTCTTATTCCAGAATGCTGATATAGCTGTCACTGCGTTAACAATTACTGAAGCACGCGAAAAAGTAGTGGACTTCACAGCATCTTACGAATATTACACTGAAGATCTGTTGATAAAAAAAGACACGTCAAAAGAAGGACTAGACTTGATGCATTTTCTCTCTCCCTTTACGATTGAAAATTGGACTGCAGTGTTATTGGTTTTGCTTTTGGTGGCTACTGTTCTATACTCCGTGAACTATTGTAGTCCCTATGGAATGAAAAAGGAGGGAGGATCTGGCACGGCTCCGGAGTTTTGCCTATCAAATTGTATGTGGTTTTCTGTAGCTTGTATGTTACAACAAGGCGCCGATTATCAACCAAAACCTACGTCAGGTACATTAGTCTAGTATAATCTCCAAAGAATTAAAATTCATCGAAAACTTGCGAAAACCAGTGAATATTTGAATACCTTGTCGGTGCATTTCCACATTTCTACACGCAGTGAAACGAAATAACCGAAACTTGTTCTCAGTGGGGTAATAGAGTTTTCTTCATATTCATTTCTTTTAAAAATACCTAAACGCTGCGCCATTCAGGGTAAACCTTAGTTGGAGAGTTGACAAGGTTGTTATTTCATTATTCATAATAGTGAATGTCCGTGATAGTGAGACCATAGTTCCTTTCGGCCCGATCGGGCAACTGCCAATCACCGCTTTCCATTTCGCCGTTCGCCCCTTAAATTTTCTTTTCGAAATAGCTGTGCACTTTTTTCTTGTTTCAGCTCGAATCCTGGCCGGCAGTTTTTGGTTTTACGTTTTAGTCTGGGTTGCAACTTACACTGCTTATTTGGCTGCCACCTTTACTGTCGATCAAAGCCTTCATTCTATCAATAGTCTGGAAGGAGCAATCGACTCAGGGCGTAAATTTACTTTTCTTAATGGCTCAAATGTGTACTCGTTCTTTCGGGATACAGACTTTCCATTGTACAAGAAGGTAAGACCTGTGATTCTCGTTTCTCTTTTCGATATTTGAAGGAAAACTAGGCAGGCAGGCAGGCAGGCAGGCAGGCAGGCAGGCAGGCAGGCAGGCAGGCAGGCAGGCAGGCAGGCAGGCAGGCGCGCCTAAATAAGCTTTCATGCAAAGCGATTAACCTCGGCTTTATTTGAATTACATAAGGTTTGGGAACGCTTGGTTATTAGTTCTTCTACTGCGGATGCTGTCAAGCTTGTCCGACAGAATAATGCTATTTACATATCTGGAGGAACTATTTCGGAATACACTGCCGGAAAAAATCCATGCGATCTAAGACTAGGTAAGACTGATGAGGGGGTCACTCTCCACCAAAACACATGCACTCTAGAATCCGCTGAATACACGAGGGGTCCTTCTCCAATCGCCTCGACAAATCATCTGGCTTCCCCATCCTCCCCCAAAACACATGTACGATTGGCTTATTGACTGCTAATGGAAGGTGAGTTGTAGACACCCTGTGATACCCTAAGTACACTCGACACCCACGACATACATAATCTTTCTGCAAAAACAGTGCAAATAGAAACCAAACAGGCATTTTTTGAATGTAGTACCAGTTGTCAGCACATCTTTGGACGACAGTCTTTTTCATCCAGAAAAACAATAGCTACAGTAAAAATCAATATTTTTGATACACCCATAATGCTCCCAAAATTGATTGACGTTTACCGTACTCTCTCCCCCTCCCCTAGTATGTAGAGGGGTTTTCCTTCTACGTGCTATTTTTAGAGTAATGTATCAACAACACTTTTACTGTAGCTATCGATCAAGAATTCCAAATCTTTGCAAATGAGCTTTTAAGATATTCTGAATAAGCTTTTCTTCTTCTCAGTTCCAGGTCTTACAACCCCTGAGGGCATGGGGTTTGCTTTAAAGTCAGGTGACCCCAGACTTGATAACATAACACTCTCTATTCTTTACCTACGGGACAATGGACACATGTCGAAATTAAAACGAAAATGGTGGCTGTTCAAACATGATTGTGTTACTCAAACACAAACGAGTAGGTACAATTATTTATCTTGGAAACTTGGGGATGGTAGAAATATCAAAAATGGAATGGGAAAATATGGGCTACGTTTGTTTTGTCCTCCTTTTCAGAGCATATGCCATTTCTTGGGTACTATCTAGAGTGCCAACCATATATCGCTGAAATAGTACTATTTGCAACACGTACATCTTTTTTTTTTTTTTTAATTTAAACATATAAATTCTTTAAGTTTACTCCAAGAGCTCTCATTCGAGCTCATCTAGGGAGTTCACTTCCATCTTAGTTGGAAAACGTTAAGCTCAAAGCATATCAAAAAAGGATCTTTGATGGCGTTTCCTTTCTGTTTTCTACCCAGTTTTTAAACAACACCAAATTACTTTGGACAAGATGCTAGGCGTGTTTGCTCTTCTTGGTGTGGGGGTGTTCGTGTCGTTTGTGGTCCTTGCAATGGAGATATTATGGCACAAGAAGAAAGCATCGATCTATTCATTAAGGTATATATTATACTAAGTTGACTGTGCCTCTTCTCTATAAATTTTGAATTTTTTTTATCGAAATGTGGAATCAAACAAACTTGTTATAGTTGGACCAAAAATCAGGTGAATATTGTTCAAGTCATTCTATATAGTGCATTGCCCCATTCATTCGTGAATAAATTTATAAAAGCCGATGAATCTCACTCGGGTGCATCGAGTCATCTGATAAAATCTAAAGAAGCTTATTGGTCCGTTGCAGAGGTGGCTTTAAGGATTTTGATTAGAAGGTGCAGTCATCTTTGAGCACTAAGGATGGAAATCATGTGCGATAAATAAATTAACTAGTTGCTCTTTGGGATATAAAATTTATCAGAAGAAATGATAGAGTATTTATAATCGTACCAGTCAGTTCAAATTGGGGCTAATTTCACACTTTCTCTTGTTCAGTTAATTAGCACCAATTGTCTTACTATTCTCATGAGGGAATACAAATTTAAATAAGAAAGAAAATTCGCATCTTGCATCTTGCATCTTGTATCTTGCATCTTGCATCTTGCATCTTGCATCTTGCATCTTGCATCTTGCATCTTGCATCTTGCATCTTGCATCTTGCATCTTGCATCTTGCATCTTGGTAGTGGGAGTCGAATGACAGCATCATGCAAACGTGGTATTGTGAACTTAAATAATGTCCCCGGATTCACACAGGATTCACTTCAAAGGGATGAGGATGATCTGCCATTGCATTGAGTCACATGATAAGATTTAAGAAACCTCATAGTGGTCCAATGGAAATAGGTTTTTTGACCAATATTATATATTATAACTTATGCCCAGATATAGTGCTCCAAATCATTTTTCTTTTTTGTTTCTTAAAATAGAATAATGATTATTTTTCTAGGACAGAATCTGTTCAGCCAGCTGATGATAAAGAATGAAAACTAGCACTAATTTTTTGACGTCATCTATTTATCCAACCAATGGTAACATTACACAATATCACGTGAGGAAGACATTCTTTATACACTACTCTCTACAGAATGGTTTGAGCTACATAGTCTCAAGACATTAAAACAAATACTACAGTTTTGAGCTCTCCCTGTTGCTCAGGGTTAGACTCAATTTTGTGTAGGATATTCATGTATTCCAGTGAAGGTCCGTGAAAATTCAAAGTGTTTGTATTATTGAAGTTGTGCATTCCTTACTTTACTGTTGCTATTTACGAATATTTAGACACTGATACGAGGCTTACCCTAAGTAAACGAGTCTGCAATCGAGTAACACAGAGGTAATTTGGAACTAGAAAATGGTCTGTTTAACAAATAGACATCAGTTTTTTATGTTTCTGTCCTCTTATTGACGATAAATTACGTCATCACATTTTCAAAGTAGTGTGGATCAAAGAGGCGTAGCCGTACACTACTTTATCTGTCTGTCCTCTTATTGATGATAAAAAAATATCCAATCAGCGCGCGAGAAATTTGTGCGTTATTGTAAAATAACCCATAGCCACGTCTTTTCAACTGGGACAACTGGACGACGACAGAATAACGGGAGTTGAATATTATGTTGTTTATTGTTTATTGTGACTCTGACAAAACGAAAGAATGCATGCGTTAAATTCTGTGTGAACTACAAAATATGGGAATTACAAATAAAAGGGAAGAATGGGAGCAACGTTCTCCAACTAAATTACAAAGCCGGTTTACTATTAAATCAAGTGCAACTGATTTCTATATAATACTTTGTGTTTACTAACAAAACCATCGTAACGATAATCAGAAAGCGGAGGTGCCCCTTCCATTATATGCCAACTATTTTCACAAAGTTTCTTTAAGAGTCTGGTTTGGTTTACCAGCCAATCATGATCTCTGGTTGGCACATGATTGACAAACGCTGACTCCACTCCATTGCTGTAAGTTGAACACAAGTGCATCGGACGCGTACTGTAAATGTGCGAAATATTTTGGCAATGGGCTTGCGACTTGAGAGATTCCTGCTTTGAAATTTTAAATGAAAATTGACTCTAACATTTAATTTTTGTCATCTCATCTCTAATTATATAAGTGTGAAGAAGAAAACTTATATATTCATTCAGATGATAGACAACAATGCAAAGCGTTCGCCATACTATTACATCGTAATAAGAGGCGTTAAAGAAAACAAGTCAAATTGAGATTTGAATGGTTGTCAAAAAACGATGATCGTCAACTAGGTTATATTATACAAAAGCCTATACGTAGATTAAAGTACGAAATATAGTGAATAATACATAAGTCCACAATGGTATACAATCATCCCCCCAAAAATTGAAAAATAAAAAAAGACATGAACGTAAATATAAAAGAATTGGCCGCCATTTTGGAGAAAATGAAAGAAATATAAAAATGTTTTTGTCACATTTTTCCAACATAGCGGCTATGACGTGCAAACGAAAAATGTGTTAAAGATTGCTTATCCTGCGCTTGGAAAAGCATTCCATCTGTTACTCTAGATTCCGTTTCCTCTTGGTAATGTCTTAGAATCCTTATCATTAAAGGGCATGACTGGCGTCCTGAAACCAAAAGCAATCAGAAAAAAATGATATAGCAAAAGACATGGTCACCATGTTGGATGACATAACAAAAGATATGGCCACCATGTTGGATAATATAACAAAAGACATGGTCACCATGTTGGATGATATAACAAAAGACATGGCCACCATGTTGGATGATAAAACAAAAAAATAATGACCACCATGTTGGATGATATAACAAAAGACATGATCACCATGTTGGATGATATGACAAAAGACATGGCCACCATGTTGGATGTTATAACAAAAGATATGGCCACTATGTTGGATGATATGACAAAAGACATGACCACCATGTTGGATGATATAACAAAAGACATGACCACCATGTTGGATGATATAACAAAAGACATGACCACCATGTTGGATGATATAACAAAAGACATGGTCACCATGTTGGATGATATAACAAAAGACATGACCACCATGTTGGATGATGACATGCATCTAACTCTTTTTTGCACCACTTACTTCATCGTTTTTTTGAGAGAGACTTTGCGAAGCTTTTCAAATTTCTCCTCAGCTTTTCGTTTCCATAGTATCTCTACAATCAGTACAACAAAGGCAATAACTGTTCCTCCACCAAGCACGATGTAAACACCAACCATGTTCTTTAGGTGAACCTTCTTACTCTCCAACGCTGGAAAAAAGGGTAATATGTTTTAGTTATGGGCTTGATTTTTTGCGTTCTGGCTAGATAAGTATACACCTAGTTTTAAAAAGTCATCCCAAAGCGATAGGCAATAGGCGAAAAGCGATAGGAGATAGGTCATTCCGAGATCCAAGAATAGCTGAAATGACTTGCGTTTCTGCTTTTTATTCTCGTCAAGAACATGGACCTTAGCGTTGAGACTGATTCAATGTTGTTTGTAGTCGACGAAACACTTTCATTCTCGGAATAACTAACTGCCTATCGCTTTAGGAAATAGGTGTATTTACTTACAGTTCGTATCCTCTTTAGGACATGCTGCATTTGTAACCCACCAAAAGTTTTGCTTCTCGTCGAGGATGCCTTTCTCGCGCATGCGCAGCATGCTTAGGGTCATATTCTTCGTGTAGATGCTGCCAGGATGTAAAGCGAATGCGAGGCCTTTCGGAGTGCTTAGGCCAGGAGCTTTAAAAGAATATAAAATCAATTATCTCATCGTTAAACAGAAGAAGAAGAAAAAACCATTTATATATTGTGAGCGAAAACTCTTAAAAAATCGAAAAAAAAATCGGAAAATATGGAATGATCAGTGATATGGATAGCATCAATCTGTAGCAAGTAAGGTTATTGAATGCCTACCTGTCCTAAGATTGCAAGGTGGTTGGGTGGCAGAACATCTTATTATGGGATCACCATTGATATGAATGGGATACACTGTAGTAAGTAAGGTTACTGAATGCCTACCTGCCCTAAGATTGCAAGGTGGTTGGGTGGCAGAACATCTTAGTATGGGATCATCATTGATATGAATAGCATTAATCTGTAGTAAGTAAGGTTACTGCATGCCTACCTGTCCTAAGAGTGCAAGGTGGTTGGGTGGCAGCATATCGCAGTATTGGCCCATCAGCAATATGGATGTATTTTTTCGTTCTAGCCCATTCTATCCCATTTATGCTAGTGTTGGGGAAGGTGTTTCTATTTTTCATTCGATTCCACAACTGCTGGTAGCTTTCATAGTCCGTTGTCATGAAGTATGAGTAGAGTGCCGATGAAAACGTCACTCCAATGTCATAATCAGAATTAATGACATCCTGCAATATAATTACTCGATATTATTATATAGTTGAGATAGTGCGCGCGCTCTGATTGGTAGTAAACTGTGCTGTATTAGTGAACGGAGCACGGTCACCTGACGCCAACCTCGCGTGCAGCAAACTTTGCAAAGAAATGCGAAAAAACAGCATTTAAAACTACAACCGATTTTTTTCTTTCTATATATAAAACGGCTTCTTTTCGTGCTCTGTTCTAGTAATACATGTAGCACTTTGGAATCATTTAAAACACTCAAGCAGTGTGCCTACGTCATTTCCTGCGCGCCGTTTTACTAAACGGAGCACGGAAAAGGTGCTTTATTTGTAAGTTAATATATTATTAAATTATATGATTATAAATTATAATGGTTGCTTTTATAATACATTCGTGCTCGTTATATATTTCAGAATTTGAATTTTGATATTTTTGTACGAACGCATTCTTTCAGCTACCATCATTTGCTCATGGAAATTTTTGAAGCAGGGAGTTGGCTTAATAAGCTCGTTAATGCGATTGTCTTTAGTCATTTTTTCATGAAAACCTTTTGTTACCTGGATGTTGTTGATCGTGGTTGCAGCACTTTTTGCCGTGAAAAACGCAGCAAGGTTTGCTGTGTAGGTTGATACGAACACAAGAATACAAAACCAGTAGAATCCTGCGAAAATTCGCCCTGAAAAAAAAATCGTATTTAATTTATTTAGAGACTGCGTGTGCTCTTGATTATATTGATGGGAAGAAGCATGAGGCACAGTGGGATGGAGGGAGAGAGGGAGAGAGGGAGAGAGGGAGAGAGGGAGAGAGGGAGAGAGGGAGAGAGGGAGAGAGGGAGAGAGGGAGAGAGGGAGAGAGAATGGGCATCTACAATTGATCTCATAATCTGCCAACCTCGGCAAGTGAAGAAAGAAAGGAAGAAAACCAACAATTATGCAATTATACTAGATTATAAGGTACAAGGTGAGTTGCATTTTCGTTTTTCATTTAACCTGCGTATCAGGCCCCCGAAGAAGAAAGGAGGGGGGGGGGGGGGGAACTGTGGAGTTGGCTCTCATTTTCCCCTCTCCCCATCTCCCTCTCCCTAAAAGAGCCAGATACTCAGGTTATTTTTCAATCTTTTTTCTACAGACTTCACTACCTGACAATGCTTTTGGTCGGTCAGCGGCCCCTTGCTGTAAAATACACGCCAAGGAAAACCACAAACTGTTGAACAGCGAGAACTCTGCAGCTGCACCTTGACCGTTCTTGTCTTTCCAGCCATAAGGACAGAAGTAATTCAAGAGATATGTAATTATCCCGACTACGACGACTGTACCAGCCAAGGAGAACCAAATAGCGTGAGACAGAGGGTCCACGAAGATAAAGAGATTATCTTCTTCAGCAGGTTTGGACATAAGCATTTCGTCAGTGTAGTGTTGGTAAGCCACCGTGAAGTCAACCACCTTTTCTCGACTTTCTGTTACGGTGAGAGCTGCCACGGCCATGTCTGCTTTCTGAATGAAGAAAAGAATGCCAATAAGAATCAGTGTTTTAAAAAAGCGAAGCCTCTTTGGAAAAAAGCATTTCGTATTTCGAAAACAAAAATATGTTTGAACTCTGTAAGAAAGTTGGTTTTCCTCACATGAAATTTTCCCCAAAGCTAGTTCATGATTTTTTGAAGTAAGGAGTATACTTACTCTATCGATAAGTTGCCGAATCATACCATTCCATTCTCCGTTGATCAACGCACCATATGCCTTGTCAGGTGAGAAATTTATTTCGTATTTGAACCCAAGGTCACGTGCAAGTTGATCGAGAATATCGATACAAAAACCTCTGAAGCCAACAGTGCCATCCTCTTTCTTGTACTGTATGATGTATGGGTGGACCTGGAATAGAGGACCGGGAACAACATTGGACTTCTCTCTATGCAATGAAAGGATTTCTCTCTATGCAATGGAAGGATTTCTCTCTATGCAATGAAAGGATTTCGATAGATGGCATCAGAAATCAAATTCATTGGCTTGTGCTCGATTGAGCAAAGGCCAATAGAGCATGTTACACCATTGCCGCCATCTTGGTTGACGATAACAAAGCATTCCTCATTAGCTTCTCTTGTTAGATCTACCAAGATGGCGGATGTTTCATTGTTATTCATCTCTCAAGGGATTTTGAGTCACATGGTTGCACACACTCCATTCCATCGGACCTTAAACAAAGTGCTTTGTGAGGGAGCCACTCCGGTAGAGATAAAATTCAAAGCATAGGAGAGAACTTGTCTCCCTTGATTCGAGGATTTTTTCAGTTTTTCTTCCTCTGCTACACGTAATCAGCTAAATTCCGATTGGATTTTTGAATTAGCCGGGTGGACATGGAAAACAACCTCCTATTCCTTCCTGTTGGAATTCATGGCTCGAACGTAAATAGCAGTTTTTTTGTCGACTTTCCGAAGAGATGATTTCTCTGGGAATCCGGTTTTTCCTCCCTCCGTCAAACTGAACTTTGAACTTTGACCTGAGACATGTTTATGCAACTTGTCTCTACATCACGATGAGGTTGTGGTGATGGAATGACACAAAATATAAATGCTATTGGATTGATCCGATTGCAAAATCTTTTTTTACCATCGCACTTCTGTGTTGGTATGGGATAAGACTTGTGGAATCGTTTCTATTATTTTACTTCATACCTCTACAGTTGTAATCCGAAGAGTGTGCCCCCTTAGAGGCGGCTGCTTGCAGTATTCTGCAACTACGTTTATAGACATTGGTTTGTGAAGAACAGCGTTACCAGATTTGGACCAATTACCGATCTGAAAAGAAAAAACTGACTAGCCATAGGTACCAAGTTGAGATATACTATTACCTGTCACTCGTACAATTGGCACATCTAGTGGCCCTAGGATGCCTGTATTCCTTCTATTCATAATATGTATGGATCTTCGAGGAAGGTAGGGAGGGGCGATTTGAGGTTAATGGAGAGGAACCCTTTTCCAATTGGCAGTCTCTTTATAACGCGTGTGTGTATCTTTGAGGAACTGGTAGAGAGGGGCGATTTGTTGAGGTTAAAGGAGAGGAACCCTTTTCCAATTAGAAGTTTCTTCATAACGTGTATGTATCTTGGAGGAAGGTAGGGAGGGGCGATTTGTTGAGGTAATTCGAGAGGAACCCTTTTCCAATTAGAAGTTTCTTCATAACATGTATGTAATTCGAAGAACGTTGAAAATCTTTCACCAACATTGTAAGTGTTGGCATGTGGAAAAGCTGGTGTAGAACTGACATCAAAAGATGGATAAAAGGAGGTCAAGAGCTGAATAATTGTGACCAAATATTTGGGAGAGCCGTTAAGAGAAGATAATATTTAGTTCACATGGTATGAAGAAGGCATGACACGTGACCAGAGGACCGTTGACAGACACTCACCTTAACATGCATATTGTTTTGCAAGTTTATTATTTGAAGTTCTTCGACCTCTCGTTCCAGATGGGAATTGATTTTGGTGGTGCCAGTGAAACCCTTAACGCTTGTCTTAAGAGAAAGTTTCAGTAGATTGTCATCATGATGATTTTTTTCCATGCAAATTGTGCAAAACCATCTTTCGTTACAAATATTAATAAAAACCTTCTTAGCTGGGGTATGATGATAAATCATATATCTCTGAAATAGTACTAACCGGGCTAATTAGTGCAAAATGGCACCAAAGAAACAGTTGAAAACAAAAAAATATATATTTAGATTTTTGTGCTATTTCATGGATATTGTTTGCACTCTGCCAGGTTCAAAATATAAACTATCTAGTGTCCCAGTACTAACATTCAAGATGTATTCCCGAAGCAATTCACCATTTGTAGGATAAGGTGAACTGTCGTTTGCGCTGGCATTCCAACGGCTATCATGGATGGCGTCATTAGCTGCCTTGGCAACCAACAGTAGTGCATCATGGGAAAGCAGCGGACCCTCCTGAAATGGAATTAGGAAGTAAGTATCCCTTAAGATATCCCTTAACATGTCTCTACATAAAAATGCAGCCTAAAATCTTGTTATAAATCTCTTACAGAGGTAACAAAAAAAATGTGCGACTTTCTTACCTCCATCCATGAAGTCATTGTTGGCAAATCCCCATTGTTTTTAAGGATTGTTTTCAGTTCTTGTGTTTCGCTTTCGTTTGTGACTGGCAGCTGGAAAGCGACCACGATGTTTTGCCCGACTGATGTCAGGTTGCTAGGAAACTAAAAGAAAAGAAAAGAAATATGAAAAGTCTGCACATTCTTTTTTGGCTTTGAAGATCACTCTTTGGTATTGTACGGTTTAAGAGTGGCTAGCTAATGATAAAAGAAAAGGAAAAGGAGAAGATGACAAAGAAGAAGAGCACGTAGAAGAAGAGCACGTAGAAGAAGAGCACGTAGAAGAAGAAGAAGAAGAAGAAGAAGAAGAAGAAGAAGAAGAAGAAGAAGAAGAAGAAGAGCACGTAGACGAAGGAAAAGGAGAAGGAGAAAAGGAGGTAGACGACGACGAAATTGATGAAGGAAACTAATGAGAAGAAGTCTTTTGTAATGCCCTTTTTCTCACGCAAAACTTTAACAAACTAAGGTATTCGAGCACGTGCTACCTATCACTTACAGTACTCCATTATACTTACCTTTCCTTGTATCAACCAGGTCACTGGATTTTGCAGAGAACATGTTTGCTACACGATCAAAAAATATATAATCTATTAATGATTTCTGTTCACATTTTTGGGCAGGTCCTTAAGTATATACCACAAGAAAAACGTAAAAGAGTCAGTTAGCAACATTTCCAAACCCAGTTGCTCAGTTCAAAGCTGTTGATTGGTGCTCATTAACTTTTGATTACTAAGTCTTTATGTGAGATTTAATTCAGGAAAGTGACGTAACGAGAGTAGTACAGAGTTTGGGGCACACGCGCGTGTTGGCACAAAATCTCCCGCCAAATTCACAAGAACTTTGACCAAAGCTAGGGGTTATACTGTGTGTGCACTTTTCAATGAAATCATGTTTCAGCTAGTGGCGCGAAGCAAGAGTCCCAAGGGTTTGGGGAAGCCAGACCTTAAAGTCTCGTCTTACCATTTGCAACAGACTTTTGATGAAGGCATCGCTGACCAATGGGATTATAGCCTGGGGTTTTGTTTTAACTATGGTTTTCCAGATTCTCTCCAAAAGAATAGAGTCAGTCTCATTGACTCTGTTCTCCATCAAAACAAGATGTATTCGGGACATTTCGCTGGCCAGTTCGAGTTGTAGCTGAGCTACGTGTGTTGCTTCTTCCACTGAATTAGAAAAGATGATATGGGTTGTGGTTCTCCTGTTATTTCTATTGTGTTTTGCCAAATCCCCGCAAGCTTTGTAACTGTATTCAACGCATGCGCGCGTTTTCTACTTTTTGACGTAACGCAGCAGTCGAAACAGGTGTCTGTCACAAAGAATCTAAGGACCTTTTGTGCCTCACAAACAGCGCGATAACAAAAGAAAACAATAGAATTAGCGTCTATTACTATGTATTACGTTGACTATTCATTCAAGGGCGAAGGAAAATCACTCTAAAACCATAGACAGATTAGAAAAAGTCGGTTCCATACTCTCTTTTGACTCCGCGTAGGGTCATTTTTAATTATAATGTTACGCAACCTAAATCGTGCAAAGCAGTGAAACCACGTAGGAATGTATAACATCACCCCATCAGGCAGGCAACTATAAAAAGCCAGATTTCAGATGAAAGCTAGCAAGGTTGTTAACTAGAGCAGTGGTACAAATTATGAGTAAACGTTTACCTGACTTAACACATACATAGGTGAGCCGAAGCGGAGACCTCTTTTACACTCGTCGTTTGTTGTGCCCATTTCAGACTATCTGATTTATGTTAAAACTTTAACACGTTTATCATAAAATAACAACGTGGTCTAGTATGGGAAAATATTACGCCGCAAAGTTGAGGTATATTCCCAGTCTGGGGGTCAAACTCTCAAGGAAATGTCACGTGGTCTGAAATGGGCAATTTGCATACAAAGGTAAAGAGGTCTATTGCAAATAAACGCCATCTTGAAACTAATGTCCCCTGAGTCCCACAATGCTCTGCAAATACAACTCGACCCAGTCTTTTGCTCAATCCTGGAATGTCTAGTACATCGGATAATTCTCCTACAGCCACAGAAATACCAGAAGGCTTATAGTACTTACTCTCGTATAGAATGACAATCTTGGTCCAGCTTGGATTCATCTTTACCAAGTCTCTGGTCGCCAGACTGTGGCTTTCTGAGTTGGCCGATACGGACATGACGTAGCGACATTGATCAACTTCCAAGAGCTCATGTGGTCTGCCATTTAGGCTGACCAGCGGAGATCGTGTGAGAGAACTTACTATGCACGATATCTGGGAAATTTGGTTGTCTTCGATGAAGACTGTCGTTTTGTTTTTGATAGATGAGGCTGGGTAGAGAAAGAGGCAAGTCCCAACATACATTGCAGTCATTCTCAATCACACGCGCCCTCTAGCGATTGTTTCTGTCGCGACGAAGAAGCTTTTGGTGCACGTCAATCAAGGCGTTTCCATGACATTCTATAGGCACGTGCCCTTGTGTTTTCCGACAATGTTATGGAAACGCCTTGTGATTGACGTCCACCAAAACTTTCTTCGTCGCGACAGAAAAAATCGCTAGAGCGGCGCGTGTGATTGAAAATGGCTGTAATTAATCATAATTCTAGACCCTTTGCACTACCCTACCTCTTTACCTAGGGCGTAACAATTTCCCATAATGTTTTCCCATTTCAGATGACGGGTCATTTCTTGAAAATAAGATTCTTTGTTTGAGTTGTATCAATATTCATGCGTCTTCGATGCTCGTTTACAACCGTTAAACAAAGAAATTATACTCTAGGGAATGACACGTGGTCTAGTATGGGAAAATATTACGCCGCAAAAATGAGGTATATTCCCAGTCTGGGGGTCAAAGCAAAAGTATTCCTTCTCTTGAGGATTGAACTTATCCACATTTGCAACTCAAGCTTGAAAGCAACTACGACCTTTGTTTATGCCCTGGTCGATTGCTGTTGATGAGCATGCATTGACATCTGAGTCGTACACGCATTCCACTTACAACAATTTTCGTATGACTTGTAATGAAATTTTCTAGAAATTTCATTGGCTGATTATTTTCTTGCGCAATGAGATTGCAGTCTGGCAGTGCCGTGTACTTTACGGTGACCGTGTCCACGTGTCCACGCCGTGTTCATGCCCTGTTCCGGGCATTTGATTGTCGGGATGGAGAGCAATTCCTCACGCAATTTAATTGATCCGACGTATCTCTTGCCCTGTCACGACTACGTTCGTGCCGCGAACTTTTCACAGTCGTACGAAAACTGCTCTATGTTTGTACTACAAGAGTAAACCAGAAATTATATACAGTGATACCTACCATACTCAAACAGGTCGGGTTGCCCCAGTGTGATGGATACCGTACGAATGTGGAAGTTTACCGAGGAATTCCCAGATGCAGTTTTATTGACTGCATACCGCAGTGACGTCATGATCTCACGTGATACGTAACCATTGGCAAGTACTTCTGAAATAAAGAAAATCCATTACGAATTATTAGCTTAGTTGTTACTAAAGCTCAAGGCAAATTTTGGCAGCCATATGAAATTAGGATGTGTGGGCTACTCTAAAATCAAAGCTCTGGATTGTTCACTTCAGCAGTGACAATAAAATCATCTTGATCATTAGTGTCGACATCCTTTAACCATTATACATAACACTCTGTTAGTCTAATGATTGGTGTTTATATTATCGTTGATTATAGACCTATTTAGCTTCGTCGTTTGTTGTGTACAATTCAGACCATGTGATGCCACTCTTGGGAGTTGATTCTTTCATGTGTAAATATTTTAACATGTTCGTCAGAAAAGAACAGTTCTCAAGGGAATGTCATGTGATCTGAAATGGGCAAATCTGCATACGAAGCTAAAAAGGTATATTGTTTTAGTATGTTTGTTTGTTGGAATATTAATTGGTAAATATGTCGGTTGGGATGGCATTTAATCTTAACTTCATCAGCGTCCCGCTTAGAATTGATACTTTCAATATGTAATATTTCAAACACGCGAGAGAGTTCTTCCTACGATTTCCAAACACCGAAAAGCGAGTTGAAAAAACGAGGCGCAGCCGTTTGGAAATCGGAGGAAGAACTCTCTCAAGTGTTTGAAATTACTTCTCAAACTAATGAATATTTCCTGGAGAAAATCAAAGAAAACGTTTACGAAATTTAATGCAAATTAACAACACATTTCCAAACCACCGTCACAGTAGTGATTTGCTTTGTTTTCTCCTCATTACTTATTCATGAGTATGAGAATAAAGGTTCACTCAGTTGCTTCAAGTTCTTAGATATATAAGGTTCACTCAGTTGCTTCAAGTTCTTAGATATATAAGGTTCACTCAGTTGCTTCAAGTTCCTTACCAATGTAAATGTCTTGTTTCGGAGTTTGCTGACTTGAATCCCTCGCTAAAAGTAAGAACCACAGTAAAGTAAAGATCACCGCGGACAACAGTTTTCTTACTTCAACCATGGTTCATCCCAATCTGACAAAGAAATCAGTCATAATACATTATAATCGTGTTATATAGCTTGTCGAGAACTGAACAAGCCTTGAATATATCAGAAAATAGTTAGAGAATTTGTGAAAGGAAAGGAAAGGAAAGGAAAGGAAAGGAATACTATAGATGATACAGTTTTGAGTCAGTTTGTAATGACCAATTTCAAATTCAAACTTCAAAGAAGAAAAGCCAAGACAAGAAAATGACAACAACATCAACAACATCATCATCATCAACGACAACAACAACAAACAAACAAACAAACAAACAAACAATGAAATAAAAGGCACAATATAATGATTTTTTTCATCAGAATTTCAAAACGACAAATAGAAAGCGAATAAGAACAAAACACATCAACTAAACAAGACAATAGCGTTATTTCAAATACGGAATAATCCCACGCAGCGAATCGCTTTCACTCGTACCAATTTCATCTGTTAATCAGTTTTCACCAAAATCTTTAGGAACTCTCTTGGTTATTATGTGCTTTGGTGAATAATTTTTTTAATAATCCTCGCCAAATATTTTGTTTTCGTATTTACTTGGGATATAATTCATTTTACTCGGACGAAAGTATGGTTACTGGAAAAAGTTTTTACAAGGTGTTTGCCTTTTTATTCGCTCGTTGTTATTCAACACATCAACATAGGAAAGTTCGTTAGTTGAACTGTACATTTGATATTCTAAATTTTTGATACATTATACGATAATTTAGCTGGGAATTATATGTGATATTGACGGACAGATCAGCATGGGTTTACAGGTCTTTTTAGTTCATGACATACAAAAACAACTCAAAACCTGTGCCTGTTCATAAATAACTATTGCAATCATTGGTAATAGAACGGAATTAGAGTTCGAGTGCTCAAAACAAACGAATGAACTTCAACTGTAGTAAAGATACGCCGTTAATTCAGAGAGACTCGAAATTGTATTTGTCCCTTGAGGAAACTACATTGCACAGTACTTAGAACAAAAGGATGCATAAATATTCACTTGAAAAAAATATTAAAAACAACTTTATTATAATTTTTTCCCCTACGTAAACACGTTTTTCTCATTTCATCTCCTCGACTTGATAATCCAGTATTTCTGAGAACGTTTCCGCGAAAATTGTATTTTTGAGTTTTGGCACTTTTTAAATAGGTTTTACTTAATAATTGGTAAGAAATCCTTTGTTTTTTATTTTATTTTTACTACATAATTAGTGAAAAAAACTAATTTTAAAAGTAATTCATTCTCAGCCCCCCTTTTTGCATAATCGCAGCTAGAACATCTTATTTTTGGCCGATGTTATGCATTGAAGAATTGGAGTATTCTATAAGATTTGTAGCCTATTTTGCTTTGTAGTTGATCCGTTCTAAGGCAATGTTTACTGTATCAGAGCAAAACTCAAGTCACCGATATAGTTCAAGTAAAAAATATTAATATTATATAAAGTTCAATAAATGTGCATGCAGGTGAACAAAATTTGGTAAAAAGGTTTAAAAATAACTAATAAACGATTTTACTTCTTTCGCACAGCAATATCATTCTAAAAACGTATCACAATTTTAAAATTTACCTTTAAAGCCAGTATATTTTCTTCAATAGAACGTGAACTACATTCTAGATCTGGGTTACCAAAAGTCGCTCTAAATATTCGAATACAAAGGAAAATCCTTGCGCTTAATCAACGTATAAATAGCAACTGTAACCACCACAAGTTTTATTTATTTCAATTTGAATAAACTAAATTATTAATTGTTTCCAGAACCGAATCGAAAATGAATTGGTAAAACGCAAAGTAATTAGAAGCGCAGACCCAATTAAGATTTTTCTCTAGATTCTAACGGGGACTATTAATCACTATAGCGGTCTTTTTGGCATATCTTTCATTAGCACCTCATTAAAATAAACCATAAATATTTTTCGTCAAAAAAAAAAAAAAAAAAAAAAAAAAATCGTAATATATAATATAGTGTAAATGAAAACAAGAGTACAAGTAATGAAACGACAATAAAATAATTATTATATATAAAATAATTATTATTTTATATTTAGGATAGTACGGCTGATTGGTCGAAAACTGTGCTTTATTAGTGAACAGAGCACAGTGTTGACGCCATCCGCGCGACGCGAAGTGTTGGTAGATCCTACGACCGTCTTTCTTTTTGCGTAAATTAATTCAATACCGAAATAAAATTAGTAACTATGTAATAAAACAACTAAAACAGCTTTTTCCGTGCTCCCTTCAGTAGTAAATCACTTAGGAAGCACCGTAAGGACTCAAGAAGTGCGAGGAGCACTCGCCTACGGCTCGGGCTTCTCCTTACACTTCCTTCGCGCATATGCCGCTTCGTGTGCATATTACTGAAAGGAGCACGGAAAAAGCTGTTTTATTTGTTAAATGATGATAAACAATTATAAATAATAATAATAAATGATAATAATAATATTAATAATAAAATAATAATCATGAAAAATAATAATGATAATAAATGAAAGAAAAGCAACTTTTATGTTATACTATTTGTCGTCTAGTACTAGGGCTTTTTTATCGATATATTTACTAGAGGAGATTTTTCACGCTAGCTGCTCCCTTAACTCATTCGGAAAGTATCAAAAACAGCTGATAAAATATCGAAAGGCATCGTTTTATCGTCCCCGTCAACAGCTATCTATTACTGGTTTTTTTTTTCGTCGTTAAATTTAGAATGATTTTTTTGGCAAAAACAGTTATTTTTCATTTGTTGCTCGGTGTGTTGTTCACACGAAATTTAATTTTGAACACAGTAAGAAAAGATGGTCTACATGTGGCACAAATATATTGGACGAGAGGTACCGTCTCTTCAATTGCTTTTATTCATTGTTTGCCTTTTACGTTTTCTTTTTTGTGCGCAAAAAATGAGTTGTGGGCAAAAACTAAAAATAATAATTGATAATAATAATAATATAAATAAATAAATAAATGAATAAATAAATAAATAAGTAAATAAATGAGTGAGTGAGTGAATGAATGAATAAATAAATAATTAATTAGTTAATAAGAGAGAAAGAAAAGTGCAAGAAGTGTGAAAGGATTAGGCAAGCAAGAAATAAGGGGGAAAAAGGTAGAGTAAAGGGAGTGGATAAGGAAAACGGGAAGAGAATGGGAGATGAAAGAAAAAGTAAAGAGTGGAAAACAGAAGTGTGATCAACACTCTAACAGAGTGAAAAACAGTAAGAGATGAGAAGAGGAGAGGAGAGGAGAGGAGAGGAAAAGTAAGGGGAGGAAAGTGGATGAGGAAAGAAGGAAAAAGGAAAGAGCATGAAAAAGGAAGAGAATATAAAATGGAAGAGAATAAAACGAAAACGTGAAATGAAGAGAACCACAAATGAAAAGAAGCGAAATAGAAAAACACATAGAGAATAGAAGAAAAAGATAAAGGGAAATGAAAGAAAAGAAAGAAAAGAAAGAAAGGAGAGAAAAAAACAGAAGGGGAAGCCAGTGCCCAAATACATCTTCATAGCAGAAGTAACTAAAAAAACAAACTTCAAAGACTCCAGCTCGAGAAGTATTCTATTTCATACCAAAAATCTCATATTATATTCCAATTGTTTAAACATGCTGTTATCATGTTGGTCAGCAGACTGTATACGGAAACAACCTGTGCAGGCGCACTAGGAAGAACACATTGACACTAAGAAATTTCGTACACAGAGTTCCTCGGTGTCGTTCCTTCCCGAAGACTGGTACCGGTTATGAAGAGAACACCACATATCTTAGTATTTTTGAGTCGTTTACATTTAGTGTAAATATCGATTAGCATCGTTTGTTAAATTTTTACATCCTAAAGACACCGAAGTTTGTGTGTTTGATGGGCGCGTTGAGTGCAGCACTTAGACTCAGCCCAAGGACTGTCCGTGTGTCTGCTGGGTCGATCACACCGTCATCCCATAGCCTAGAGGAAAAAGAAGATTAGCTGCTAGAATAATATTATGTGCAAGTATAATAAATATACTAGGCAATATGAAAACCTATCATGAGAATGGATGGATGGATGGATGGGTGGGTGGGTGGGTTGGTTGGTTGGTTGGGTGGATGGATGGATGGATGGGTGGACATTGGTGGGGATGGAAGGATGGAAGGATGGATGGATGATAGGTGGAAGATAGATGGATTGAAGGAGGGTTGGTTGGTTGGCTGGGCAGGGATGGATGGATGGAGGGAGGGAGGGAGGGAGGGATGGATGGATGGATGGATGGGTGGTTTGAAGGGAGACAACGTTAATCCATGAGATGATGCTAACGGTAAAGATGCTTGTAATATAATGCGCCCCTGATGACAATCAAAAGATCTTTATTACCTTGATGAAGAAAAATAAGGATGACCTTCTAATTCATATCGCTCCATTACTGGTATTTTAATAGCATCTTCTTCTTCTTTACTAAACTGTTAAAATACAATTTAAATTTTTTTTAGCTTCCTAAGATTCAAATTTAGTTGCAGAATTTTTTCCTTTGCTTCTCTGTCTTCTTTTTGGGTTAATTTCTTTTTTATTTCAAGGTGCAGAATAATTTCGCTGGTATTAACACAGGAGAAGAATAATCTATAGTTTCATTTTCTAATATCTTTTCTGTCGTTGCTGTTTTCTTTCTTTTTTTTTTTGTTTTTGTTTTTGAACTTATTTATTTTAACAGCTTGGTTGTTTTATTTTTTCTTTTCTCTCTTTTTCTTGTTCCCTTCACACTGCCCTTCATCTGATAGTTTACTTCTACCCATTAAGCTTACCGTTTTTCCTTCTCTTTCTCTTTGGTCACGTGACACAGTAGTGAGAACCGTCGCGGCCTGTTCACCACCCATGACTGATATTCTAGAGTTCGGCCACATGTAGAGAAAGCGAGGACTGGGGAAGAAAGGACTCATGTTAACAGCTCATTGCTTCAGGGAGATTGTGGATGGCTCCGACTCCCGTTAGTTACCGTTGCTATGTCCCACAAGCTTAACAAATGATCTAGAATATCACTTGGTCTGTTGCTTAAGCATTAAAGAAGCTAGAGTTACACTTGGCTACGCCTCGTGTGACTCTTACGCTTCCTTCGTGCTTAAGCAACCTCACGCGTGCACCCAAAACTCGATGAAAGCACGCTAATCAATGACCAATCATTTAGATTTTCGACTGACTAGCCTCGCATTCAAGTGGAAACACAAAAGCGTTTGCGCATGTATGACAGGCTAGTCAGTCCAGAACAATAGTTATTCAAATTGGCCGCCAATTTTCGATTCGGTGTATAACATACCCATATGCTCGTCCACACATCCCATAATTTCCTGCCCCAAAGCTGCCACCAATGATGACGGTGATCTTAGGGACCTGCGCACACGACACAGCATTCACCATCTTTGCACCGTTCTTGGCTATGCCACCTTTTTCGTACTCCTTACCAACCATAAAACCTGCAATTAGTTGCATATTAATGAGCTAAACTCTCTATTTGAAGGCGAATTATGGTGATTTCTGATATCTGCCAGTAGTGATTGGCTCTCAGCAGTGTGATTAAATCCCGAATGACGCCATTTTGAATTTTAAATCGTACTGTTTTGAAGAGCCACACGGTCGTGCAATTTTGTAATCACTCGTATGATTTCAGACCAAATTGCACTCCAGTTTGTTTAAATACTAATATGAATTTTAGCCCTCTTTCACTCACATTCAAAGCGCTAGTTAAAATGTCCCCTAAAGAGGTGACGGGAAACAAGCCTGCTTTTGAAAGAGAAATATTTATAAATCTTGTACGTGTGGATGATTGGATATTGAAAGCTTTAAAAACTCGCTCTGATTGGCTCATATATGCAGCCACGACCATAACAACATTTGACGACTTTATGAGAAGGGTGACACTTGACAGCCGCAACTGAGCCCTGTTGAGGCCCTTCAATGTCTTTAAATGAGGCGATACAACTATTTGCAGATATTTTTAAGCAAGGAAAGCACATTCTGAGCGGATATTATAAGAACTAAGTGTAAGTCTGGCCAAAGGAAAGAGAAAAGAGATTAATCTTTTTGTTACCTGTAATATTTTGCAAGAAAAGGAGAGGTATATTTCGTTTGCAGCACAGCTCAATAAAGTGTGTTCCTTTGAGCGCCGATTCCGAGAAGAGGACACCATTGTTACCAATGATTCCCACAGGATAGCCATGGATTCGAGCGAACCCTACAGATAAGAGTATGTACATTATCAAACTCGATCATAATCAACACTATTTTCATTGTTACCACCACCACCATTGTCATCGTAAACATATACACCTTCATCATCATCATCATCATCATCACCAACATCATCATTGTCATCACCGATGACATTATCATCAATGTAAACATATACACCTTCATCACCACCACCATCATCATTGTCACAAACACAACCACCACCAACAACAACATTATCAATATACACCTTCATCATCATTATCATCATCCCCATCATCACCATCATCATTGTCACCACCACCACCACCATTATCATCAATGTAAACATGCACACCTTTATGATCATGATCATGATCCCCACCAACATCATCGTCACAACCTCCACCACCATCATAATCATCATCATTGTCACCACCACCACCACCATCATCATCATCAATGTAAACATATACAACTTATCGTCATTATCATCATTACTATCACAGCCACCACCATTATCATCACTATCATTGTATTAAAGGAGGTGTTGTGTAAGTTCTACCTCACCTGTAACCAAGGTATCTCCATACAAGGCTTTGAACTCATCAAACTTACTCCCATCAACGATTCGTGCAATCACCTGGAGATGAGAGAATATATAATCTAGATTAGCTCCAGGACAACCAAATGAATATGAACATCCAACTTGTGAACCCAGTAAATGACTGCTCAGGTCACGAGTCTTTCCTGTAGCTCAGTGGTTAGAGTGTCCGGCAGGTTTCCAGAAGGTCATGGGTGTGATTCCTATCAGGGACTCTGATTTTTTTCTGAGTTCCTTCAGCTAGATACAAATGATAATAATTTCTGTGAATTCAAATAGTTTCTTACTAAAGAGCACTGTGAGTACTCCACCAAACCATATACCAGTACAGACAGGTAAAATCACTCAAGAAAGTGGCTCTAAAACAGGAAATGTAGATGTACCTCTCTGATGTCATAGGACCTCTTCAGATCTGTGCCAACTATGCCATAGATGTCATCAGCGTCATAGAGAGGATCCTCTGGGGGTTCAATGGTCACCTGGATTAGAACATACAAACAAACAGAAAAACAAATTGTTAGCATGCAGATCAACAGCAGCAAAGGAGCCCGGCTCAAATAGATTGCTTGATTGCTTTACAGTAGTGGACAAGATGGATTGGAGTGGGCCGATGGCTGGTCTGTTGACTACATTGGAACAAGCCCTAGTCCTGAGACAAAACTGATTCCTGGACTCGGAATCACATGTAAGTTGAATTTGTAAAGTCTCTCCCTTGATTCGAAGGTTTTTCTCTGCCCTCCCCATCATAATTCGATCTGTGAGTTAGCCATGCTCTGGCTTAGATCAGTCCAAATGTTGTTTCAGGGATTGATAAAATTCGAAGATCTGTTGACTGGTCAGACATGGGTTTGAGCTTCAGCCAGACAACATGTAGGGTTTCAAAATAACTGCAGAGAAGATCAGACTGCCTTTACCTGCACATTTTAGTAATCAAATGAGAGGTTGTCAAATTATTTAGCAACTTGATAAACATACCTGAGGATTCTTTTTATAGTTAAGATTCTTTACACAGTTTCTTGCTTCATGTAGAGCATGCAAGTCATTGACAGCATAGTAATCTGTTACTCCGGATGTGCTATGAAATGCATGGTAAAAAAAGACAAGAAAATGTTAGTTTGATGTGCACAGTAGCAAACACGTAGTACAACATTTTATACAAGAAAGAAAAAATGAAAGGGAAAGGGAACGGTCGAAGCATGGATGGATGGAAGAAAGGATGAACAATTGCAAGAAGGAAGAAAAGAAGAGAAGAAAAGAAAAGAAAAGGTAGCTAATGGCAAAGAAAGAAAAGGAAAGGAAAGGAAAGGAAAGGAAGGAAGGGAAGGGAAGGGAAGGGAAGGGAAGGGAAGGGAAGGGAAGGGAAGGGAAGGGAAGGGAAGGGAAAGGAACTGTACTTGTCCCAGTCATTCAACTTGATTGCTCCTGCCAAAGATTTATGCTCCAGTACACCACAGATAAATTGCCTTTAAAAGCAAGTCTCAATGAGGTCAAAGACTTAATTTACTCACCGACAGTGAAGGTCTGCACCACCTAATTCTTCTGCACTTACAACCTCTTGGGTTGCAGCCTTGACCTAAGTAACAAAAGAATGAGCTTACACCTTAACATACGGTAAATGATCATGTATGAACGAGTTAGTATTGCATGAATGAGTCCTGAACTGAGAAAAGGCCTAGGAGTCAACCATGTATTGTTTTTGCATGTCTTGCAACCATGGTGCATTTGTGGTCTAACTTCAGTACGAACACCTTTTGTTTATTATTCCTCATATTATGGTAAACGAATGAGAAGAAAACTTGAAGACCCTTTAAAAACATTTTACAGTAATAATAATCATCGCCTGACATTTCAGACATGAGTCCTTTATTGGAGTAAAATGGTAAATTGATTCTTGTACAAAGTTAGACCAGAATATGCCATGCTTATCAAACTCACGATATTATAATAAATAGTCATTACTCACCAGGGGTGGTCCACCAAGGAAGATTGTCCCTTGCTGTTTTACAATAATACTCTCATCAGCCATGGCAGGTACATAGGCACCACCCGCTGTACATGACCCCAATACCACTGCTATCTGGAAAAACAAACACAATCTGGCATCCTCACTTATAACCGATCAATGTGAATTGTAGTCTGTATCCCTTACTATTGCTGACTGATTGACTGACTGACTGACTGACTGAGTGACTGACTGACTGACTGGGTGACTGACTGACTGGGTGACTGAGTGACTGGCTGACTGAGTGACTGGCTGACTGAGTGACTGAGTGACTGGGTGACTGGCTGACTGAGTGACTGGGTGACTGGGTGACTAAGTGACTGGGTGACTGACCCATTGATGAACTGAGTGGCCACTTGTTTACAGATGACCAAACTGCCTCAACACAAAGATTGTTATGGAGATATTTACACGTTGGTTAATTATGTTTAGATGAATGCAATTTGCACCATTCGCCCTTTGCCCCTTCAATCTTATTTGAAATAGCTGTAAATAATTGATACCAAAGTTTTTACCTGAGCAATACCCTTAGAAGACATTTGAGCTTGGTTGTAAAATATTCGTCCAAAATGCATTTTGTCTGGGAAAACATCAGCTTGTCTAGGAAGATTAGCTCCACCAGAATCAACTACAAAATAGAAAAATAAGTTTAAAAATGTCATTTAAAAGAACATCAATTTCCTTATAATTCTCTCACCAGTTTCATTAGGGTACATGTATGAAGGTTGGCTTAGTGGCCTGGGTTCTTATGGATTCAATTCTTTGACTCGACATCACATGTGGCTACAACAGTCTTTTGGTCTTTCTCTTGAATGAATGGTGGTATGGGTGGCAGTAGTGGTTTACTGTTTGCCTCTTACCTCTCCCGTCTCGAGCCCTGGCTCAGACTGGATCATATGTGAATTGAGTTTGTTTGACGTGTTGTTCTCTTTCTTGCCACAAGGGTTTCCTTTGGGTTCTCCAGTTTCCTCCCTCCATAAAAATCAACATGTGAGTCTAAGTGTTGTGTGTCATAATATAGAATGTAGTAGTAGTGCATGTGTAGTAAACCTCATGGAAAAGCACTGTATAGGGGGATGTACTAATGTAAAATATATACTGAGGGCTTTTCTCTGGACTCTCGAAACCCAACATGTTAGTTTCCATTCAATCTCTAAGTTAGAAGCGCCCCGGCTTAGATCAGCCCTGAGGCTGTTTCAGAATAGAGATAAAATTTGAAGGTAACAAAGAAATTTTAATTGAATTACCTAGATAAATACAAGGAAGCCTATTCTCAGCAGCAATTTCTTGAGCCCGTACATGTTTCTTGACTGTGATTGGATAGTATGATCCACCCTTGACGGTTGGGTCATTTGCAACTACCATACATTCAACTCTGATGAGAATTAAAGAATGACAATTATAAGAAATATTTGTAAAGCCTTACACTTCAAATGAAATGAAATGAAATTTGGATTTAGTGGATATCCTTCAAATGCTGGCTCATTTTTATTCCTTTTTTTGTTAATATAATAGAAAACACATGTGTTCCAGTCAAGGTCCATCAAGTTTCAGAGTGTTTGTATTTTTGCAGTTGTGCATTCTTTACTTTACCGTTGGTATTTGCGAGCAATTAGACTGATTTGAGGCTAAGCCTGAGTAATCAAGAAACACAACGGTAATTTGGAACTCGAAGAGGGTCTATTTGGAATTCCCTGAGTTTCCATGATATCTATATATGGCTGAGTATGCTTTTGAAGTGATATGAAGTGATGGCTTTTCCACTGAGCCATGAGTGAGAGAGAATTAAGATACTTACCCATTAACACTACCAATTCCAGTTATTATTCCTCCAGCTGGCACCTCTTCTTTCCCATACAACTGATAACCAGCAAACTGAGATAACTCTAAGAATGGTGATCTAATCAAACACATAAACATGGAACAGCCATGTCAGATACATGAAATATATAAATTTTAAATATAATATATAAATTGGTGCTTGGTAAAGGAATAGCAAGTGCACAAATTTTAGGGTTTTGCTCCATTGTTCTCCGGTTTTAAAAATTAACATGTGATCCGAGTATATAAATCATAAAAATCAACATGTGATCCGAGCATTGTGGGTATAAGATAGTAAATGTAGTGGTAGTGAGTGTGAGTGAAAGCAAGCTAGCCCACATCAGTGAATGCTGCAAAAATAATCAGCCTGGTGTAACAAATAAAAGATTATTATTTTTATTGGTTTAATTACCCAGGGTCTAGAAGGTTTGCTATTCTTTCTCTTGGGAGCATCTTTCCTCTTGCTGTCTGTCTTTCTCTGGCTGACTTACTTCCACCTACACAAAGATTACAGATTGGATCTGAGCATGTGAACAATATATCATATACAATATTCCATAAATTGCCTTTAAAAAAATGCAGTCTCTGTTTATTTACATAGGAGTCAGTTCTCAAAATGCTACCTATTTGAAAACAACCTCTTAAAAAAAGTAGAACCCTTTTAAAACAGATCTTTAGCTTCAGCAGAATGTTTTCCAGTTTCAGATTTGTCATTCCCTAGAGTATCATTCCTTTGTTTAACAGTTGTACACAAGAAGACACATGAATATAGATCAAAATCATACAAAAAGTATAATTCTCAAGGGAATGACATCTTGGTCTGAAAAGGGAAAACAATAGGCACAAACTAAGGAGATCTATATAGGGACTAAAGGTACAAGGGTAAGTGACTACATAAATAGGGTGTCCATGGATACACTGAAAATGTATTAGTGCACATGTACAATCATGTACAACACATGTACAAGAGTAAATGCATTGCACTGTAATAGGGTGTCCATACTACATGTGACTTAACTAAACATATTGTTGATAATCTATTTATGTAAACTGGGTTCTGATTGGCCCAATTATGTAATATTCCAGATCACATGATCATATTAATTAATTAGCTTCATTACCTTCTTTGATTTTGTTTACTTTGGCTCTCAGATCCTCAACCACACGTTCCATATTTTCTTTATTTGTCTAGAAAATACAAGGATCTTAAGGATAATTTGTTGAAATTTGTTTAAATAATTTTCCCACAATAAATAAGCCTACGTTTGAACTGCTTCATTCATTATTAATAATTCGTCATTTTTTATCTCATATTTTGTTAGATAACCTTATATAAGAATATAGGAATATAGGAGATTAATTTACAAGGAAGAACGTATAAATCTTATCTAATGTACCTTAAAATCAGGCGAGTTTTTATCAACTTGACTCTGTACAACACTGGCCTTGGCTAAATTATGATACCACGATGAGCGTAGATAAAATCGGTTTAAACACCGATTATACCTTAAAAATACTGCTAAGCCCCTCATTATGATTCAATTAATAATATATCTAATATCTAAACGTCTACGTACTGGGGAAGGTACAAAAATGGCTTTACGAATTGAGAGATTTTTACTACAATTCGTCCGCCATTTTGTAAAAGTTACACGTGATAGCACAGGAAGCCCAGTCAGAATTTTCGTCACTCATACGGCTGCCAAAACTTATGCTGAAGGAAATAAAGGCAGGCAGTGTATTTGTGGTTAAATTTCGTATATACAAATGTTTAAGGAGGACCGAATATAAACTTCTCTGGTGTCTTATCCAAACATTTCGACATTAACTACAGATCCTACAGATACGATGTCTGTATTTATTGACTCCCAGAGCTTGGGTTTCCTGTGGTTTCGTCTTGGAAACAAAAATGGCGGTCGGGCTTGTTCTTTCTTTCCTAGCAGCATCGATTATCTTCCCTCTCTTCACACTTATTTTTTGTGGGTTTTTATTCGTTCAGAACTTGCACAAGAGGCACTCCCGCATTCCGGGACCGAAAAGAGACAGCTTCATTTGGGGAAACGTTAAAGAATTTCAACCACAGCACAACAAGAAGGCAAGGTTTCTAGTTTTCGAAGACTTGGTGGGAAAGCATGGATCTGTCTTGGTAACGTGGGATATGATCAAGCCTGTAGTTACTGTATCAGACCCAGAAGTTTTAAAATCCATCTTTAAGCCTGCAGATTTTAAAGATGTTATTTCTCGCGGAGAATTTGAGACCATTTTTGAGCAGAGATTCCTTGGAAAAGGAGGGAAATTCGACAGCTGTTCTTTTTTTGATAAGAAATTCATGGAAAGACAGATGAAGAACTTTAACCATTGTTGTGGAGCGTTCTTAGAGGAACTTAAGAAAAGGGCAAATGGTGGGGATGAAGTAAAGATGGCAGATATGTTTTCAAGATTAACATCTGATTTGATTGCTAAGGTAAGAGTGAACTAATAAGGAATGATTGAATGGATGAACGGACGGACGAAAAGACTATGTACTTATTGACTGAGTGGGAGGGCTGTACGGGAAAATATTTGCCTCGAGGTGATGCCGTATGAACCGAGCGTAGCAAGGTCCGTACAAATGACCGAGAGCCAAATATTTTGCCGTACGGCCTGACCTAACTCAGTCAATAAGCATTTTATCATATGACCCTCACGAAAAATATCAATAAAAAATAAAAGAAAGAAAGAAATAGTAAATAAAAGCTAAAAAAGAGAAAGCGCACGGATTCGAGCAGGGCCGTACGAATCCGTACGGCCCTGCTCGCTCAAAGCTGTCTGGCCCCCATCACGTGACTTTTTCCAATGGTTTTATTAGAGCACTGCGAACAGGGCCGTACAGGTCATATGATAAGTTTCTTTATTCAATCAGTTACGGTGATTCAACTTTATCATTTATTGATCACTGTATCCATTTTGATCTAGATTGCCTTTGGTTTTGACCTTAACTGCATTGCAGACTCAGATGTGCCATTTTACAAAGCATTGAGAGCTTGTCAAGAAGCATCTTGGTGGAAATTATGCAATCCTTTTCACAAGTGGGATATTGGGAGCTATGATTACCAAAATGATGTGATTGAAGCTGTCAAATACTTAAGAGATTTTGGTAAAAAGGTTATAGACAGCCGCAGGTCAGCCATGGAGGAAGGGGAAGCCATTCTTGAGGATTATCTAACAGGCATGTTCAGAGCTGTTGATGTTGATAGTTCTCTTACATTTGATGATATGTTGGATGAGTTTGTCACTGTTTTTATTGTGGGTAAGTTAAAAAAATTTTATAATCTGTAGACCCCTTACATTGCTTTCCTAGAGGAATTTAATTATACAGTAAGCTGTCCCACTTTTCCCTCCAAAATTAGTAAGGGTGAGTGTTTTGGGATTCAACCCTCTCCTTACTCCACTTACTTGGCTGCTCACTCAGCTCCAATCTCGTGGGTGTCCACAGGAATCCCAAAATATTTATCTTTACTGAGTCTGGAGGCAAAAGTGGGACCAGTCTCTCAGTCTAAGAGGAATTGTTGTTGTGGGGAAAAAATTAGGCTGGCTTTTCTTTTGAAAAAAAATCCATTGTTTGGTCGTTCAGCCTTCTCAGGACCCAGTACAAGAGGTCTATAGTTGCTTTGTAGAGAAGCTACTGCTACACTTGTATCATGACAAACCTCTGGGGGAATAAAGAGCTATTGTTTTGCAACTCGTCGGGGTATCATTGTTATTCCTTTCGTATCCTTTGGGATACTCATGAATTTTTCAAAGTAGTAAAAACGAAAAGAAAATGAATCCTCTGGAGGTTTGTCACGCTGAATTGGGAAAACATTGTCACACCACGAATAAGGTCTATTAAGATTAGTGTAGTAGTAATGCACTTGCCTCTCTGCTCTAGGGTTTTAGGTTAAATTTCTGGTCTCACATGTGAGCAGCATTACTAGAGATCTTAATTATATTAATTCAAGCGTTTTTCTCAAGATTCTCCACCAATAAGATGTAGGAGACATATATATTTTGTTTTTAAACTTCTTAATCTCACCAGGTCAGGATCAGCTCACTAGTCTTTTGTCAAACTTCCTATTGGTGCTCTTCCAGCATCCACTCATTGAAGAAAAGTAAGTTTCAAGTTTTATTACTGAAATCATTGGTGGCTTGAACTTTCTTTTTGCATTCTTATTTTTCTGAATTTTTTTTTTTGAAATGGAGATTTATCAGGTCTAGGAGCTTAAGGATTTAAATGGCATGGATAAACTTAATTGCAAAATCATTTTTAGGTTGAAAACATATATATATATAAAGCATATCATGCTTCAAAACCCCTTCTATTAGTAAACTGCATATCAAACAATTGCAAAGAAGTGTTTCCTACAATATCCAAACACTAAGAAGTGAGTTGAAAAAATGAGGCAGAGCTGATACAGGACATGGTGAATAACAAACGTTACTTGATGCAGGGTTTTAAACTTTTCATTCCTTCAATTTCTGGATTGTAGTCATACTTGCAAAACTTAGCTAGTTAAATTTTTTGTCACTCACTAAATACAAATTTCACCCGCATTTTACAAGTTGGCGAGTGTTAATTTTGTGCCCTGATTAATAATTCTTGGAGAAATAAAATGCATTACATGTAAGTTATCCAAATTTTATGCTAAAGTTAAGATCACATTCCCAAACCTCCTTCACACGAGTGATTTTCTTTGTTTTGTCTTCATGGATTATTAATGAAATTTAGAAGTAAATGTATAGGTCATTAAATTTTTTGATTAATATTTACCGGTATTTTATTTCTATATTTCTAAGGCTGTACGAAGAAGCAATCAATGTTGTCCAAGGAAGTAGAGATGTTGCCATTGAAGACCTTGATAAGCTGAACTATATGTATTGTGTTACCAAGGAGACACTGCGTCTGAATCCTCCTATCCCTGCAGTTTCCATGGAAACAACTAAAGAAGAAAAACTTGGGGGTTACTTGATTCCCGAGAAGACGACAGTCCAAATCATACCTTATATCATGCAGACTGATCCTATTGCATGGAGCAATCCCAAGGAATTTAATCCTGAAAGGTTCATGGAATCAAAAGAGTTGAGCATTGCGGCACAGTTGCCATATTGCTTGAGGAAGCATTGTTATATCAATGACAACTTTGCTGAATGTCTGGTGAAAGCTCTCTTTCCATGTTTGCTGCAGAAGTTCAAGTTCGTTCTTGTTCCTGGTCAAGATGTGAGACCACAAGAAGAGTTGACTATCTTGCCTAAAGATGGTGTTCTCTGTACAATGACTCTGATTTAGTTAAGGAAAATATATTAGCTACTAATATAAACAGTTCAAAAGCCTGTAACTTTTAAATTCTAATTGCAAAGAAAGGTGCAATGATAAGATTAATACAATCATGTAGAAGTATGACACTTCTTAATTCCCACATTCGTTGCTTCGAATTTCCTTGTTTTGTTTAGATTTGCAAGGGGATATTTTTGTTGTTTTTTTCCCCTCATACTATTACCTGTTTTAAAATAATATAATTTTAAATGAATAATAAAATAGTGGAGGCATTTGTCATGATATTGGCTCAACACACGACAAATGCAAATGGTTTGCAAATATATATACAGCCCCTGTATATATATTTATACCTTTCTTTGTAAATATGGGAAAAATTGGATATTGCATTTCATTATTGAGCCTTTCCGGTTTTTGACCTGGCTGAGGAAATTCTGGGGTAAGTGTTTGGAAACAAATTATAAAATCGTATTACTTGGGTTCTAAGAATATTTACAGTACTAGCTAGAAAAATCCTGAGGGGGAGGGGGTCAGGTGAACTGCACTGCACTGGAAATTCAGTCTCTTTTTAGTTATAAGCATGTGCTGAAACTGGTCGTGTCTATATGTGTTTTTTTTTTTTTTGCTCATTTTTTGTGCACGCATCCTCACTTATTGTGTATGGATGTCTTCGATTTCATTCCATAACACAGGAATCCCAACTTCAATTTATTTCTTTTTTCGTCTATATTGTAAAAAGCTGCAACAAAATAAAACGAAGATAAATATGTGTATTCGAGATCAATTTTTAAAATTATATTCTATAATTCATCTTTTTTACACCCGAACAAAAATAACATTGGACTTGAAATATGTGAGCTCTGAGCCTTCGATACAATGGCTTGCTGGTCAGTGTTCTTTAACAGTTAAAATGGCGACCTGCAGAAGAAAAATGTTGAACGTCTCTCAACAGAAAAAAAACGACAATTTATAGTTGTAAGTATTCCTATTACTATATATTTTTACTGTCTTAAGAAGCTGTTTCCATAAAAGCCACAATTTTTCTCAAATTTTGCTGCGAAAATCTTTCTCATCTCCGAGAGCCTTCGATAATAATTTCCATACTCGTTCGTTTGGATTTTTGCTGTATTTTTTGTGAGTTTTACTAAAGACTTTAATTATTCTTAATAGGAAAATACTGTTATTTAAGTAAATGAAGCGATTAATGATAATTTTAGAAAACTTTCTACTAGTAGCAAAAGATTTTTTGTGTTTCGTACACGTGGTATTCTACGAAGGTTTTGGACTTGTAGTCCAATAACAGCAACAGGCTGAGTTCAAGTCTTGCTGACGCTGTGGAGCTTTGAATAATTCCTTCTTAAATCTTTCTTAGCTATTTATATTTTCTTTACATTTGGTATCACCAACTAAGTTTATTTAAAAAAAGTAAATCTAGAGATAAGGAAAATCTTGTTGAGCACATTTTTACTTTCACAGTGCAAATAATATTAAATTCATTAAACTTTGAAGTAAGTTTGTTTCACACCCTATTAATTGCCCGTAATGTACTTATTTTGATTTTGTTTAAAAAGATTTAGGAAGAATGAGTTAATTGTATTATGTTCCAGGGTAGAAATCCTTGCAATACTAATAATAATTAATAATTTGATAAATTATATTGTTTGAAATACATAAAATGACCTAATGTGCATTGCAATCAAGAATAATAAATAAATTAAAACAACCATAATATATGTTATGGTAGCATATAATAGGCAGGAACTGCAGAACTAGGGGGCTGGGTGAGCTTATAATCCCCCCCGTCCCCTAATTTGTTGCTGCTCGCAGTCTACCAAGTAGCAAAACAATCAAGAAAAATATATCCACTTCATATTTTGGCAACTCTTTTATAATCATAACAAGCCACAAGCATGATTTTATTGCGTTTGGGCGCATTCAGATCTGCATGTTTAGAATATTTCTGGGGGATTAAGAGTGGGAGAAGTGTGAAGCTTTTGTTTTATGGCCAGCAGGACGCCTGACTGGAAAGACTGCTTCATATTGAAAGGCGTTGATCAAATTAACTCGCTTGTTATTCTGTCGTTATTACCATGGTAACGTAGGGATCCTGGTCTTCGCAATAAAATTGCACTTGCGGCTTGTTATGTTTGTTGACATTCTCCATGGGTCCATGATTCCATCATATATTGATCTCATCCCATCCATCATTCCATCCACCCGTTCACCCATCTCATTCAATCCCATCCATCCATTCATGTCATATATCTCATCCATCTATCCTGGCATATCTATTTATCTTGTGCTATCCCAACCTGGGAAGCACGGGTGGCATAGCGGTGAGAGCACCTGGGTTCGAGTCCTGCCATGCTCGGTGTCATATGTGAGTAGAGTTGTTTATTGGTTCTCTCCTGTGCTTCGAGGGTTTTCCAGGTTCTCCAGTTTTCCTCCCTCCTCAAAAATCAACTTCTAAATTCCAATTGGAATTACAATGGATGGAGAGCCATTCTGTAGAAGTGCCACTGTCCTGATAAATCCCATTTATTTTATTTTTATTTTATTTTACCTTCTTTCCATCCAATATTTTATTCAAACATGTATGGTATGTAGTATGTTAGCCTCCATTGAAGGCGTTCTTTTTGTTGCTCCTTTCTCCCACCCCACTACCACTAACACAGAAAGAATACTGACACAAATAAAGTCTGCAAACTTGATGTACATGGATGTAGGTGGATGCCCCTGAAAGGTTACTTAAGGAGGCTTTAAATGTTTTTTTATGAATGTCCTTATTTAGATTTTTTTTTTGTGCTTGGTGAATTATTAAAGATATGAATTTTGGTTTTCTTCAAGCTAATTTTTGCCAGAAAAAATATTCTGAGCTCTGGGCAAGATTTGAACCAGTGACCTTCTGTTTGCTAGTCAGAAGCTCTAACAACTGGGCTACTAGTGAGTTCCAGATGGTATTTAAGCCTGATAATGTCATAGCCATTGTCATTTTGAAGTTTGTATAACAAAAAGTTTGCCCCAGAAATTTTCATATTCAAACTTAAAAACTGTTGTTCTGATGGTTTAATTTGTTCTGTACATGTTATATGCAATGCATCACTTTTATTTGTATGCATGTACATGAAATCGCAGCTAATCTCCATGTGATAATATGAAATTGCATGCATACCTCTACTTTCAGCAACATGCTTGCAGCTAATCTTAAATTCATGGGTGTATAATATGCAGCTGCAAAGGCATGCATTAGTAGCCCCTGGTTGCTCCCCCTCTCCCCTTTGCTTCTCCTTTCCCTCAATAATTATTTTGGTGTGGTAGCGACTTTCATTAATAGCAATATTAATTTTTGTAAATTTCTCTGATGATTTAGAAATCCAGGGTTTGGTGGTTTGTGGCAACATGTCTTCTTTACCAGAATCTTCCCAACCTACAGACAGATTCTCAATTTTAGATCTTGACAAGATAAAAGCTGAACTTGAATCCAGTGGAAAAATCGACTGTCCAACACCAACTTGCAAAGAAACTTTCAAATCCATCTGGGGCTTAAAATTTCATTTGAAAAAGAACAGCTGTAACTCTCCTAAATTTAACTGTGATAAATGTAATGGCGCTTTCCAGTCGCGGATACTTCTTCAGCAACACGTCTGTGGTGCATCAAAGGAAGATACTGATGGAAGCATGAAGAAAGGCAATAAAGACGATGCTAAAGGGGACAATGATATAAATGTTGCACCAATTAATACTAATGTTAAAACTGATTCTTCTGAAAGTTTGACAAGCAATCCGGAGATGTTAGCTCCAAAAAGAAAACGAGAAAGTTGTCCGAAAAAAAAGGATGAGTTACCAATAATTCCTAAAGAAAACCCAACAGAGATTTCTCCTACTCCAGGAGAAGATAGTTTGTTAAAAGATGAAAGAGAAATTTATCAAGAAGTACTTGTCGGAAGAGAAGAAACTTGCACCACATCAGTGGATCCCATTCAAACACCAAAACCCGCAATAGAAAATGTTCAGGTTCTCACTTCGCCAAAGAGAAAAAGAGGAAGACCTAGAAAAACGGAGAGTCCAGCGAACAAATCCTCTGAAAAAAGAACAAGTAGAAATCCCAGTGAATTGAATAAAGATTCAAAGAATAGTGGTTTAGAGTCTGCCAAAAGAGATGGCATAAATGAAAACACTACGAAGGATACCACGAATGATCAGAAACAAACTGGTTCTGCCAACTTACAAGACTTTGCAACGCCGAAGAGAAAACGACGAGGAAGACCTCCAAAAGCTAAAACCAACGACCTGATAGGAATATCAAGTAAGGTGTCTGACAATTCTAGAGATTCTTCTGTGCAACAGAATGGTGTGAAATCCGTTAAGAAAAGAGGCAGGCCACGAAAGATCACGACCGATAGTCCAAGTGTTGATGTTGCTAAAAGAAGCAGTGCGCGATCTGCGTCAAAGAAAGGTTAGTAGATTCGTCTTTGCTTTGGGTCACGGTAGTGCTTACACGCCCAATTGGGATTTAAGCTCAAGGTTTTGTTGGGGGAGGGGGGGAGGGGGGATGGTGATGATGATGATGTTGGTGAGATAACAATGAATGATGACGATGATGATGATGATGATGAGGATGAATGATGTTGATGATAAATTATGATAGTGCTGGCGATGATGATGCTGTTGGTGATTATGATGATGATGGTATTGGTCACGATGATGATGTTATAGAATGATGACGATAATGTTGGTGATAATGTTGATGATAAATAAAGATGAATGCTGATGATAACGATGCCTAATCCGGACAAAAACACTTATGGCAAGAGAGAGAACCACACATCAAAGCACCATGATGATGATATAACATCTAAATTTATTTTCTCTTAGTGAAGTAAGCGGAAAGAAAACATAGTGATAGCGATGACGATAGCATCCTTGACGACGACGATGATGATGATGATATGACATCTAAATTCATTTTCTCATAGTGAATTATGCGGAAACAAAATATGATGATAGCGATGATGATAGCATCCTTGACGAAGATAATGATGATGATATGACATTATGTAAATTCATTTTCTCATAGTGAATTATGCAGAAACAAAATATGATGATAGCGATGATGATAGCATCCTTGACGACGATAATGATGATGATAATATGACATTATGTAAATTCATTTTCTCATAGTGAATTATGCAGAAACAAAATATGACGATAGCGATGATGATAGCATCCTTGACAACGACGACGACGACGATGATGATGGAGCCTCAAAGAAACCAAAACTAGACGCCTCAATTGATGGAGATGATGATGATGACGACGATGATGATGATGATGGTGTTAATATCAAAACACCAAAACCAGTGAAGACCACAGCACAAACTGAAAAACAGGTAGTTTATATCATTATTATAGACTTTTAGTCTCGCGGCATCGAAGGTACTAGTGCAACGTCGCAAAATGTTCAGCAGTTCACTTCACAGGGACGTAGGAGCCGTTAAGGAAGAGAGGTGAGAGGCGAGTACTAACTAGAGATATTTTGGACAAAAGAATCCCAAACAAAAGGGTTGTGACACCACCTAATTAAATGTTCTTATTTCTTACAGAAACTGATGGCTAGTCTAAAGAAGCAGCTCAAGACAGGAAAAATTTCTTGCGCTAACAACTGCGGAAAAAAGTTTGCTAGCATCGCAGGGTATAACTTTCACTTGGAAATTTGCGGCAAAGAAAGAAGCACAATAAAGTGTGATGTTTGTGGTAAAGAATACACCACACAGGCTGGGTTGAAGTACCACATGAATGCTAATCATCCAGAGACTGAGGTACGTCTCCTGCATAATGAACACCAACATGAATAACCAACATGTGATTTAAAAAATATTCCAAGAAACAAGTTCTGGGCTGATCAAAACCATGGCACGGCTAACTCACAGATCAAACTCTGAAGCAACCTCTATGTTGCTCAAAGTCAGGGCACGGCTAGCTCACAGATCAAACCCTGAAACAACCTCTGGGCTGATCTAAGTCAGGGCACGGCTAACGTAACTCACAGATCGAACCCTGAAACAATTCTGGGCTGATCAAATCATGGCAAGGTTAAATTACAGATCAAAGCCTAAAAAAACTTTCGAACTGATGAAATCAGGGCACGGCTTACTCTTTTCTTATCACTTATGGTTCATTGGTGTTTTCCAGAAATTTCTGCATTATTCTTTCTATATGCAAGTATTTCAAAAAAGCTCGCAACAATATGGAATCATCTCAAATTTTCATCATTTACATATGATATATTATTTATGTTATGAGTAACATGCAACATGCAGCATGCAACATGCAACATGCAGCATGCAACATACAACATGCAACATCCAAAAACCTTTTTTTAAATAGTTGTATTTTTAAGTTACGCGCGTATTTATATCCAAAAGGACGAGGCTGAAGAAGAAAAAGATAAAAAAGAAGAAACCGAAGGCCAGGAAACGACCATTGACAGCACAGAAGATGCATCGAGGAGACCAAGAAGAGCTGCTTCAAGGTATTGACAAAGATCTTCTCTGAAACATGCTTATACATGCCTATAAACCTGTATTCATATTTCTGCTATCCAGTATATTCTAGTACTGTATATTCCATCCTTGGCGCGTTTTTTAAGTTTTGTTTTTTGAGATTTTGACTTCAGCCTGGTGCTGCACAATAGGACACAGGGTTCTCTTCGAGGTACTGGCACCAATTTTCAACCACGTAAAATTCCCATACCTATCCCACAATAGAGGCTTTGCACCATCACATGATGGCAGCCATGAAAGGAGGCAGGAACAATCGAATCTGGCCTAATCTGATTTACATGAGAAAGAATTCAGTTTCCCAAGAGGCAACGACTCTATTGTTATGCCTCCTGTCAAGGCAGCCATCACGTGATGGTGCCAAGGCTCTAAAGACTAAATTACCTTCGTATGTAAATTGCTCATTTCAAACCATGTGATGTTCACATGATGTTCTCGTGAGAGTTGTTCCTTTATCTTTCTTAATTTTATACCTTCATATTCATGTGGATATAAAAGCATTTGAAAGAAACGTATCGATTCAACAAAAGAACCGAAGCAAATGAAAAAATGTCAGAAGAAATTAGTAGAGACATTGATCCAAACACCTGTCCCGATTTAAAAATAAAAAGAAGCTTTGTGCAATAAAGTACTTTTTCCACCATCTTAGAGCGAAGCAGAAGTTCCGGGAAATTGAAATAGAGCAGAAGAAAATCGAAATATTGAATAAGAAGAGTAGTTACGGAAGCCGATCATCAACACTGGACCAGCACGTGAAGAAACTGAGAGAGGATATCATCACTCCTACCTTGATAAAAACAGTAAAAGATGAGCTAAGGGAGAATAAAGAAATGGTGTGTCCTAATGAGGTATGTTGGTTTTGAAAGGAATGATTCAATTTCTAGTTCTCTGCTTCTCAGGTTTAGCCTTGATTTTGTAGAACTTTTACGTGTTCCAGTGTAGGGCTGTTAAATATCACAGTGTTTCTATTCTTGAAGCTATGCATCGTTTTGTTTGCCGGTATTTGTGAATATTTTGATACGAAAATGATGAGGCTATTCCTGAGCAAATAAGTCTGTAATCAAGGAACACAGTCGTATGATACGAATTTCGAAAAAGCCTTCCGTTGCAGTTTATTGTAGCTTTGTCAAAATCCTTGCGACAATGATCTTTGAGTGTTTTTTTGTGCTTTAGTGGGAGGACGTAAATGAAAAACAACTTTAGTGTATCTGTAATACCTTAGCTGAAATACTTTCACCTAATAGAGCATGAGCATGTTACGTCATAGCCGCCATCTTGGTTGACGATAACAAAGCATTCCTCATTAGCTTCTCTTGTTAGATCGACCAAGATGGCGGCTGTTTCATTGTTATTCATATCTCAAGGGATTTTGATTCACGTGTTTGCGGCACACATTGTATTTTGAGGCGGAGTAATCTTGTTTTGATTATTTATTTCCAGGGATGCGAGAAATTATTTAAAGCATTTATAGCATTCAGAAATCATTATTTGCAATGCGGCTTCGATAGCTGTCCCTACAGTTGCCTGTTGTGTGGGCAGGGGTACAACTCCATAGATGGTGTAAGAAGTCACGTGGAAAAATTCCATGGAATAGTAAGTACAGTCTGAGGAACAGTATTCTGTTTTTCTCTTCTCTTCTCTTCTCTTCTCTTCTCTTCTCTTCTCTTCTCTTCTCTTCTCTTCTCTTCTCTTCTCTTCTCTTCTCTTCTCTTCTCTTCTCTTCTCTTCTCTTCTCTTTTCTTCTCTTCTCTCCTCTCCTCTTCTCTTCTCTTCTGCAAGCACAGATTACGTATGACCAAGTCAGATTATCTTTTCAAATCCAAAACATCTTGATTCACGTCTATGCTTATTCTCCTAGAGCAGGTGTCATTCACCTCTGTATATTCCTTTCGTTCAAATGTAGGACGTCGACGGAGACTCTCGTAAGGATAGCGGGGCCTCAGGATCAGAACAAGAAGACTCAGATGAGAGCAGGGACAGTGACGTGGACTACAAGAAGAGCACTGACGATGAATCCAACGAAGAAGAGGAAGAAGAAGACTATGATGTCATTGAGGAAGATGAAAGTGATGTTGCTTCTAGTGAGGGCGAAGACGATGATGGTGGCAAAAAAGCACTGCAGTGGGACAAGCATAAAAAGAGATATAAAGTGGAAATGAGACGTAAAGGTGGAGAAAGAAATAATGGGTTCTTGATAATGTTATTGGCGCTTGCAAGTCACGTGCTTTCATAGATTAGAAGAAGCAGGTACAGGTTATCGTCACCATGATCACCTTCGTTGTCATCACTATCAGCATCAGCATCAGCATCAACATCCATCATCACTATCATTATCATCATCATCATCATGATGAGCATCATTACCTTTCATCATCATTAGCAGCACTAGCAGCAGCATCGCCATCATCGCCATTTCCATCTTCATTATGACCATCATCATGACCATCATCATGACCATCATCATGACCATCTTCATCATCATGACCATCATCATGACCATCATCATCATCATGACCATCATCATGACCATCATCATGACCATCATCATTACCATCATCATGACCATCACCATCATGACCATCAACTTTATCACCAACATCATCTTTATCATCTTAAGAATCCTAAATATTTGAAAAGACATCATTGTGCTTACAGTAATTTCCGTCGTTTCCTTGACTTTCCTGTCCAGTGTGCATCCATTTTCTCTTTTATATTATTTTCTTTGGTATTTTTCTTTCAGACAATAGAAATTCAGACATGATGCTTTTTGTTGGACGATGGAATAAAACCTTTAGAGAGTTCGAAAAATGGTAGGTCTTTGATGTGTGTGTGGCTGTTGAAGAAGTAAAAACATTCGAGTCGACTTTGGACTTGAAGAAGAAGAATGAGAAGAAGAAAAGGGAAGAGGATAGGAAAGGAGAGGAGAGTAGAAAAGAGAAAGGGAAATGGAAAAGAATAAAACGACCAAATGGTTGAACCAAAAAAAAAAAAAAAAACACACAAATAAAAAAAACTATGGCTTTCCTTTTTTTATTTTGCTGAAGTTCGTGTGAAATATCCTTCGAAAAAATTAACCAAGGCCGTAAAAAGTTCAGTAGCAACTGCATACTACTTTGGCCTATTTGTTTAACATCGATTAGTGAATGACCCCTCCCCCCCCCCAAAAACAAACAAAACAAAACAAAACAAAAACAAAAACAGAAAACAAAAAAGCACAAATCAAAAGCTATGACTTTCCTATTTTTCGTTTTGCTGGAGTTCCAGTGAAATATCCAAGGTTTAGTTTATCTTCTATTACTGTCCAACTGTGGTTTTTCGTTTATTCTGACTTCTAAACTTCAGTGACAATTACCTAAATTTATTTCCTTCATTTCTTTTTCACAATACAGGAGAAAAGAAAATTTCAGCAAGAAAGAGTTCTTCACCCAGCATATCCCTACCCACAATCACTGGTCTAGAGTCCGAACCAGGTGAGATGTTCAAATATATATACTCCAACTGTCCAACACATTGATTAAAAAGATGAGTTATCTAACTAAAAACTAGTGTGAGCTGCGTCGGTGTTTCTAATGAAGCAGGAATGATAAAAGGGTAAATTATACACCGTGAAAAGATGAGAAAACTGACGTTTCAGACTCTAGTCCTTCGTCGGAGTAAAAGAGCAAGATTAAGAAGATGATGCACTAGTCGTTCAATTACTTCAATATTTATATAATGTTCTCTAATGAGACGTCTGGAGAAATCCAATAGACGTAACTTGTCGATAATAAGAAGCTATGAGAGGAAACAGAAGATTTGTTACTTTGGGTATTCTCAAAGTGTTTGGGTGACCTCTTCCAGTTTTTCATTCCATCCCCCTAATTTAAGTTCTTGTGGTAAAGATAGGTGACTATAGGAATATTTTCTCTCAAAAGACGATTACGTTGGATCTTTAGCGCACACAAATTCATATTTTGTTCACCACGGGAATCTCACCAAGCCTTTTTGAATTTACGGTTTAAATGCCCTTATAAACGGTCCCAACATTTGACCCAACATTTTGACCCAACCATGAAAAACGTTCCCAACATTTGACCCAACCTTTAACCCAACATTTTGACTCAACATTTGACCCAACATTTGGCCCAACCTTTAACCCAACATTTTGACTCAACATTTGACCCAACATTTGACCCAACCTTTGACCCAACCTTTAACCCAACATTTTGACTCAACATTTGACCCAACATTTGACCCAACATTTGATCCAACATTTGACCCAACATTTTGACCCAACCATGAAAAACGTTCCCAACATTTGACCCAACCTTTAACCCAACATTTTGACTCAACATTTGACCCAACATTTGGCCCAACATTTGGCCCAACCTTTATCCCAACATTTTGACTCAACATTTGACCCAACATTTGACCCAACATTTGGCCCAACCTTTGACCCAACATTTAACCCAACATTTGATCCAACATTTGACCCATCATTGACCCAACATTTGACCCAACCTTTGACCCAACATTTGACCCAACCTTTGACCCAACCTTTGACCCAACATTTGACCCAACCTTTGACCCAACATTTTGACCCAGCCATGATAAACGGTCGCAACATTTGACCCATCAAACGTTGGCTAAATGCTGGATGAAATGTTGGGACCCATTGTCAGGGCCTTTTAACAAATAGACATCAGTTTTTTATTTGGTCTGTCCTCTTATTGACAATAAATCGTCAATTCATTGTCAAAGTTGTGTGGATCCACGAGGCGTTGCCGAGAAAAATGAAAAAATTGGGACGCATAAGTGTGAACAAGTGTACTACTAATAAAATTAATTATATACTTTTCTGTTGCCATAGTGACGTTTCCGGTTACATGCCAACTTCGACAGAATCACCACACTTCCGTATCGTGAGACCAAATATCGAGCAGCATCAGAACACGTTGGATACACAGTTACCTGTCTTCACTGCTCTGCCTAAAGATGACAGTAAGTGTATACTGACTACATACTGTGTGGCATATCCACCAAGTTTGCTTATTTTACATTCTAACCTTGGACGATTTGGGATGGTTGATTTATCAGATATTTGTGTAATTTTAGACTTACATATAGAGGTTTGCGCGCTGTGATTATTTGGTCGAACGACCAGTGATTCTGAGACGATAATCCCGCTCGAGTATGAGATTTCCCCAAAGTTTGCATGAGCGGAAGTTATACGAAAACGTTTTTTATCCTGAATTTCGTCTTTTCTCAGATATTCAAGTCTATAATTATACTGAAACAAGACTCGCGGTCACTGAGCCTTCGGCAAATAATTGTTTAATAAAACTAGGGACAACATTAACATTTCTGTGCTGTTCTATTCTACATTCCTTTCCCCAGTCCGAGTGATATTTTTCACCATCCCTACCCCCTAAATATTTAACCTTTCTGTGGAATACTTCCAGGTGGTGTCCATGGAGATCGCATATTTTACGCAGGGGGACCTGTATGGGAACTAAGTTGGTGTCCGACCCCAGGTAAGTGCATCAGTGATAATATGTAGAACACAGCTTTTAACCGACTTACCATTGATTCAATAACGCAAACCTTTCTTTTATTTTAGATGGGGAGCAAAACGCCAACCAGTACTTGGTAGCCAGTGCACATAAATCATTTGACACGGTATATATAAATTTCTGGAATTTAATTTATCAATCCCCCTTCCCTTCCCTTCCCTTCCCTTCCCTTCCCTTCCCTTCCCTCATCTCTTTCCTCATCTCTTCTTCTTTTCTCTTCACTCCTTTGTAATTTTTGGTCAATTTATGAGGAGCATTTAATCCTAATATATACTACATGTATGTAAATCATTACAAAATAAGTTCAAATAAAAGCATTGGCGCGAATTTTTTCCAGGTCCATAACGCCTATGAACACCATAAAGAAAAAGGCCTACTTCAAGTATGGAATCTAGGGACACTCTCGAACACTTCATCAAGGTATAAACCAAACATGGCCTAACTCCGTCAATGTAACTGTTGTAAGACAGGGTCTTGCTATACAACTTACGGTCCGCCGATGCATCTCCAAAAGAAACCCTTTTTTTCCCGCTACCCCTAAACAGCCTCTGGGCTGATGAAAGTCAGTGCACGACAAAATCATATGCGGAGGAAGAGAAAATGGAGAACCCGGAGAAAAGCCCTCAAATAAAAGGAGAGACTGAAACTCTACTTACATATTATATGGAATGGAGTCCAGGAATCGCATCCGAGACCCTAGAGGGGAGAGGCGGGAGCACTGGTGCTACGTTACCCTTGGTTCCGTATGTTTCCCCACATTAGAGAGCTTAATATTTGCAAAGTCTACGACGGCGACGTCAACCAGAAGTGTGAGTAATTTCTCTTTTGTTGTTCTGTTGATTGGAGATCATCCAGAACATTGTCAGTAAAGGCAACTCATCCATTGGGAAGACAGAGACGAAGGCACGAAATTCCAAAGTGAAGTTATTTACACTTCCGGTTGACGTCGCCGTCGTAGATTTTGCAAATCTTTAAGATCCCTATTGTTGAGAGATGATTGCATTTGATCGATGGATCAATTCACCTTCACATGGCTTTTATTCCCAGCTCCGGCGAAAGTCCAACATTAGCTCTTACTATAGCACATGATTTTGGACCGATATGGAGAATATCCTGGTGTCCGAATGGAGTCTGGCAATCCCCACCCCTAACCGTGGACAAGGTAATTGAACCATTATTTGTAGAGTAGAAGTGAGAATTGTACACCAAGGAAGACAGTTTATTCATAGAAGGAATAATATTAAATCTCTGGGTAATGCTAAGACTTGGAAAACAACTGTCAAACAGCGAGCATGTATTACTTCTGTTGTTGTTGGTAGTAGTGATAGTGCTGTCATTTTTACTGTTGCTATTGTTGTTTGTTGTTGTCGTTGTTGTTGTTACTGTTATTTTTTGTTCTAATTGTTGTTGTAGATGTTGTTGTTAATTCTGGCACAGTCGTTGCTGCTGAAATTTTTAATCCTGCTGGTGCTAAGTGCTTCTGCTGCTGATGTTGTTGTTGTGGTGGTGGTTGTTTTGTGCTGCTGTTCCTGCTGCTGCTGTTGTTGCTCTTGTTGGTTGTAAAGGTGCTCTTGTGGCCAGCTGAATGAGACGTTTTCCATAAAAAGCTACGTTGGTTATTGAGAACTTGAGTTGGGAATTAGTTACCAGTCATCTTAGACTCGTTACGAGTTCCATGACAATTACTCAGCCTACTGACTTGTAGTGTATCAATATTGTTTCATGTTTCTTACAATTGCTGTTTCTTTGTGTAATTAGGACAATAATATTTCACGATTAGGCTTAATGGCACTAGCTTGTGGTGACGGGATTGTGCGAATAATAAGGTCAGTCCTCAGTATACTACTAGACTACAAGCAATCCCTATATCTCCCTTGGTCTCTGTTTGGTGTTTGCTTTGATTATAGTTTGCCCCATCGAGGGTTAGTAGCTAGTTGAATATCCCCAGGGGAGAGGCGTGGAGATTGAAGGACGAAAGGAAAATACATATACATTTAACCTTGCCTGTTACGATGCAAACCTAGAAGATCGTCTCGATGGCACGTATACCATGCTACTGGTCAGGGCCCGCGGAGCAAGCTCTGAAGTTGTGGGGCTAAAAAATCTCTTTCGCACAAAGATAACTGCGATGAAAATTTTTTTAATGCCTTAGAAGGTTTTTCTGTCTGTGCCCTTCAAGAGCCCTGAATGAGGGTACAAAATATCTCATGGCTCGAGCAAACCAAGACAAAACAAAAAGATCATATTTACGCAGATAATCCACCTATCTCTGCCATTATTGCGTAGTCACTGATAACGATATACTGATCATTGATACTGATATGTCGCTGATCACTTCTACTTTGCTAAGGAACAGCTCAAGTCATATGCTAGAGACTTCCCGTCCCCTAACAGAGAACGAAGGACTTCTAGCTATATTGACGTGCTAATGGAAAGACAACACACAATTGAGAATCTTCCTTGTTTAATGATTTAATTCTGTTGCAGCTACAAGATGATGATATCTCCAATGTTTAAATGAGTATGACCCATTTGAGACCCCCCATCCCCTTTGTACCCCAACAAAAATTGCAGCATTTATATCGCAATAGTTAAAGAATCAAAGCTATTTTATTTTATTCTTCAGTGTTCCTCATCCTGATGACCTTCTGTCAAGACTTAGTGACTTGTCTAATGTCGAGGCTAACGAAACAGACGAAAATAAATCAATTAATAAAAGTAAGTCCACCATCCTCAATCAGTCTCCAATCACAACGCAATTTTTCTAATGACATTGACCTATTTCCTAGTAATGGTTCAATGTGTGCCTCACGTGGAGTTGTACCCTTGCCCTCTCAACGCTACTTACAATGGAAGGCGTGGTCAAGCACTTTGTGTTGAATGGTCAGTGGTTGAACCTTATAATAAAGTTGCTGCTGGATTTTCAGATGGTAAGTTTTTTGGGTCCTGGTCTCGCTAAAGACTTGTCTTGTTGTACATGTAAAACCCGGGGTCGATTTAGGATTCCAAGATAAGGGTGGAGGGAGCCCTTTAGTATGGTTTTCCACGAAAGAATTGTTTCCCGTGTGGAGTGCGCACACGTGTCTCGTGAGCTCCAGGGGATGATCCTCTGGGAAAATTTCAATTTATTGTTCGGAGATACTTTATGCCGTATTTCCAAGTCATTTTATGTCCCAATCGAGACTCGCCCTCTTAGCAGTCACCTCACTTAAAAGATCATCCCTTATCTTCCTTATACAAGTCCTCGGTCTCTGGATGAACTAGATGAACTGTCTTGTGTTTTATCTAGGTACTGCAGTGGTGTGGAATCTTCTTACCGAGTCACCTTTACTTAGAAAATCCACCGGAAAGGAAAAACTGACTTTACGTAAGTATCTTGTTGTATCAGAGGATCATCATGATGTTCTGGAATGGGATTTTCTTCTTAACCACCTTTAGGTAATCGTATACTTACTTCATGACCAGCAGACACGTGTCGAACGACTATTGCCCGACTATTGGTCGACAGTTGCCCGACTGTTGACCAACACTTGCCCAACACTTGACCGTCACTTCGCCGACAATTCACTACGATCGTTTTGCCTACGTGTAGTTTTGTCTACAGAGGTATCTTATCAAATACTTTGTGATAAATCTTCAACGACTATCGGCCAACACTAACCTAACCTAGCCTAACTGAATAACCGATTCTGACTGATAGAGCCTCGCATTTTGACAAGTAATATCTTTGTATGGATGCACATGTGACGTCATACTCATTTTTCCCTTAAACTAACTTGTATATCATGGCTCTTTCATCTGTGACACGAAATCTGACCTTACTTGAATGCGAGATTTGATTCTGACTGACAGAGTCAAGCATTGTCAAAAGTAATATCGTTGTATGAAGGCACTTGTGACGTTATATTCATTTTTCCTTTAAACTAACATGTTTATCATGGCTCATTCATCTGTGACACGAGATCTGGCCTTACATTGATACGAGATTTGACCTTTACAAACGATTTTGACTGACAGAACCTAGCATTGTAACAAGTATTGTAACAGTCAATTCAAAACATGTTGTCGTCGGACAATTCAAGCCTACGCAACTGGACCGAAAGGAACTCTGGGTAGTAATCATTGAAGCCGAGTTGACTCCATAATTTTATCTAACTAGTTATGCCTGGTTTACAGCACGGACCTTCGTAGGCGAGCGGGAAGTGTTGAAGGAGACGTTTTTTAATGCCTTCATATTTTCGGAATTGTGAACTGAATCATAACTACTTTGTTTTTCTTCACCTAAACACGAAGACATGCATTTGATGGATTGTTTCTCGCCATTATTATGTTATTACGAGCGTGAACAATTAATTCAGAACGAATATTTAACCGCTTCAGTGATTTTTACCCATATTCCTTTCGGTCCAGTCGCGTAGGCTTGAGCCGATCGACGACAACGTTTTTTGAATTGACTGTATATCTCTGTATGGAGGCACAGGTGATGTCATATTCATTTTTCTTCAAAGGTCTGGCACCTAACATGTTTATCAAGGCTCATTCATCTCTAATACGAGACCTGGCTTTTTGCCCTGGTAACGATGACTTCTTAGTTACTGGTGAGTGAACATACATGTAGATAACGACTAGTTTTGGAACTAACTTGTATCTACGGTGAAAAAATTATCTACTACGACACATTAAGACATACAAATGAGGGAACTTCGAAGCTGAACTTTTGTGTATTTTACACACATATTATCAATATTATATTAAATTACGAGAATATTCAAAACAGAATTATATATTATATCATGTGAAAAGAGAAAAAAAAGTAAGGAATATAACCAAAAAAAAAAAAAAAAAAAAAAAAAAAGGGGAATGCGTTTGATTTTCGAAGTAGAAAAAAACTTTCGACTCAACATCCACCCACGTAGTCTCCCCCACAGCCGCTTTCACTGTCGACACTGAAAGCGGCTGTGGGGGAGACTACCACCCACGGTGATTTATAAAAGTTACACAATGGACTACTTTGGCGATACAGCGGCCATCTTGCCAGGGGGCAAAACAGTACAAAGATGACGGAAAATAGATAGTTTCGTCTGTTTGTCTTTCTTTTATGGGTGAAGGTGATCGATGTGCCGTCTTAATTCATCTTTTGTTGTATTGTCTTGTGGTGAGCTGTTTTAGCAAAATAAGTCACTACTCTAAGAAGTTCTATTTGCCCCCTGGACGCCCCATAATGCCTTGCGATCAGAGATGTATTCGCCGTATCGTGGAAGTAGTCCATTTATCCACAAACCACAGCAAGCCACAACTAAGATGTTAAACGTGGAACGACGTTCCACGTTTGCAAGTTTAAATCAAAGTAATTATGCAAATCTGTGAGATCTCATACATGCGTAACAGGGGGTCGCCGTCATGAAATAGTAGTAGGACCCCCACGGGAAGGACCAAAGGATGGACCTTTTCTGGAAGGGGCCAAATCCTTCATCTAGGGAACTATATAATGTAGTACAAAACATTTTGGGTAGCACTAACCGAAAGGCTGCCACAAACAGAGCTTGGGCTACCTGTGCTCACACTTAAGCTATTTTTAGGTAGTCATGATCGAAGTTACAAGATATGGGACCTAACGTCATCGATATCACCGGTGTATGTAACAAAGAAAGGTGAGTGGTTAATACTCAACTTAACCAGCTAATATGAATTGTGAGGTAAAAATTAAAAATTCCCATATCAAACTACGTGTCATTCCCTAGAGTATCATTTCTTTGTTTAAAGTTTGCCCACGAGAAGACACATGAATATGGATACAACTCTAACAAAGAATGTTATTTTCTATGGGGATAAAAGGGGGGAAATATGATAAAACGTTTGAAATAAAATAAGTGACAACTGATGCATTTATGCATATTGTTATTGAATTTAAACTTACGTTTCCTTTTTTAAGGACTTCCTTATGAGGTGGAATGGCCATTCTGTGCCAATGGGTTTTTGTATTGTGAGGATATCATATATTTTAAAGATGAACCCTCAGTAAGAATATTTAACCTAGCAGGCGTGAAACCTCTGCCTCGTGTTTGCTTGAAATTTCCTTCTTCTCCATATGTAAGTACTATTTACTCTTGTGTCATTGACTCTTTTATTAAATCCGATATCATTTATTCATCCATCCATCCATCCCTCCCTCCCTCCCTCCATTCCTCCCTCCCTCCCTCCCTCCCTCCCTCCCTCCTTCCCTCCCTCCCTCCCTCCCTCCTTCCCTCCCTCCTTCCCTCCTTCCCTCCCTCCTTCCCTCCCTCCATTCCTCCCTCCTTCCCTCCATTCCTCCCTCCCTCCCTGTCTCCCTCTCCCTCTCCCTCTCTCTTCAACCCTCCATCCTTCCATCCTTCCATCCATCCATGCATAATATTTTATTGCACGGCCATGGCTTATTAATCTGCTCTTGTGTTTATCGTCGATGCTCGTGTGCATCCCCATGCCCTTAGACTTGTACAATGCATATATCATATGATCAGACTGACGCCAGTCTTCTATGGAACCATATCTCTTGATACACCTTTTTTCTCTAGGCATGTCTTCTATGAAAAATGACATTATTTTAGCTCCTTTTGACGAGATAAACATTTTGAAATTTGTAAATAAATCATTTGCCATTTGTATTTTCTATTTTTCCTTTGGTGATGAATTTTGAAAAAACTCGTTTCGATAAGGAATGCTTTGTTCTGATTGGCTGGTTTATTGTCTTTTGGTCTTCTCATATCCAATCACAGTAAGGTGTTTCAACATTTTTCACGTTCATTTCACATTTTTCTACTTGTATTACAAGGGAACGCACCGCTCTCAAACAATCAGATATGAGTAATTTTTACATCTGTGTCATTACTTTAATTAAACCATTATTTTCTAGACATTGTCGTTCAACAGTTGGATCAATGTCTTTGCCAGTGCTGATGTCGCTGGGAATGTTGTACTTGGTAAAATGATTTCTTCAGGCGAAGAAAAATGGGTAAGTAAAGAAGCGACAATAGCTACTAGCAATAGAATAGGTCATGTGCCTATGGAACGGTAAATGTTCCAAAGATGATCATCTTCAACCTCCAATCCTATCATTTGCCTTCCAATCCCTGGCATTCCTTTCCATCCCGTCAGTTCTCAAACTCATTAATAATTCGCGAGGACAAAACCAGAAAATCAATGGCGTGAAAAAGGTTTGAAAATGTGTTCTTAATTAGCATAAAGTTTGGGTAACTTATGCCTTGAATTTCTCCAAGGATTATTAATGATCATGCACTTGAAAGAGTGCTTCATCTTCTATCCAAACACCTCAAAGTTGGTTAAAAAACTCGTCTCCGCCTTGTTTTTCCAACTCACTTATACGTGTTTGGAAATTGGATGGGATGAAACACTCTTTCACGTGTTTTATATGTAATAGGACTCCATGCTGTCCAATTAAGGAATAATTGGACGAGGAAAATTCCGAGGACTGACAAAATTGGATGAGGCCGTAGGCCGAGTCCAATTTGGCAGTCAGAGGAATTTTTCGAGTCTAATTATTTCTTGATTGGGGTGCATGAAATCCCATTACCTATTTATTATATAGCTGCCTAATTAATCCCATATCAACAAGACCTGTCCAATTAAGAAAATAATTGGACAGTTACCTATATGGGATTAATGAAAAGCTGTATAATTAGATATATTACTTCCCATTCCATCCCTTCCCTTCTTTTCCCTTCTCAACATTATTTCACAAGCATTACTTTGTTAGGATCTCTACAAGACGAAATTAGAAGACCTTGAAGCAAGTGGTGAGACACCAGATTCTACTGACGATGTAGCAGCACAATTAAAAGAGAAAAGCCGAAGTCTAACAGAAGAAACCAGCATTTCACGAATCGTGTTTGAAGACAGGAATACTGTAAGTGTTTTACTTTCTTGACAAATGGTATAAACAGAACATAGTGAAGATGTTCAAAGCAGTTGATGGTAGTAATGATGATTAAAGTGATCGTAGCGATGTTCATGGTCACTGATGTTAGTGATGGTGATAAAGTAATGTTCGTGATGATAAGTTGATGGAAGTAATGATGATGAGAGTGATCGTAGCGATGTTCATGGTCACTGATGTTAGTGATGGTGATAAAGTAATGTTCGTGATGATAATAATTATGACAGCTTGGCCATGACAATGTTGGTATTCAGGTTGTTTATCATGATAATGATGATGATGTTGACGATAACGATGGTGATGATGATGTTATTGAGAAGTGATGGTGTTGAGTTATTATAATGGTAATGATGATGCTAAAAAAACTTGTCATCGCTTATCACCACCGCAGTACTACATTTGTCGAACTGAAAGCATAATACAACAACAACAACAACCGTATTTATTCATTACCTATTCTAAATAACATTTAAAAGAGAAAAATAAATACAAAGTATTAAAACCTAAATAAAGGTACAAGGTATCTATAATAACCACAAGGGCTAGCCGAGATAGATAGCTATACATACAGTATTAAACAATAGAAAATTGGTCTATGAATATAACATAAAGAATTTAATGGTGATGGTGATGGTGATGGGGATGGTGATGGTGATGGGGATGGGGATGGTGATGGTGATGGTGATGGTGATGGTGATGGTGATGGTGATGGTGATGGTGATGGTGATGGTGATGGTGATGGTGATGGTGATGGTGATGGTGATAGTGGTGATGTAGATGAAGATGATAGGAATGATGAAGATGATGAGGATGATGATGAAGAAGATGATGATGGTAATGATGAAGATTGTGGTGATGATGATGGTGGTGATGATGATGGTGATGATGATGATGATGATGATGATAATGGCGATTAAGAGTGATGATGACGGTTTGCGATACATTTGCGTCAGTTGATCAATCACCTCATTAAAAAAATACTTTGAACCTTCATCATTATTAACGATGGTAAATTATTCGATGATATTATCATTATAGTTGCAATTTCAATTCTTGGTATCAAAGAACAACAACAAAGAACTGGATGAAAAACTGCATCCAGTTCCTTACAACTGCTCAACATTACAGGCAGTACATAAGGTTTGTATGAACTCCTTGCTTTTAATCCCTACCTGGAGGTCAAAACGATAAAAATTATTAACACTAAGGAAGATTTCAATCAAAAGAATGGAATTTTGTTGACCCCCAGATTGGGAATACCGATCCCGGTTATTCTTGAGTGTGCACCCAAACAATTGGTAGTTTTCCCAATGGAATACAGAATGTCTAACCAACAAACTCGAATTCATAAGATTTTTTAGTAGTTACCAATTTTTTTCTGAATGTACCTTGAGAATGCATTAACACTAAGAAAGACATTTACAGTTTCCAGCAATCGTTTCCAGTTTCTGTTCCATGCTGTATATCAAAAACACATTTCAGCTTGTCCGACGTAGCAACAGTAACTAGGGAGGTAGAATAATGAATGCGGGATCGGTGTATTAGTGTGAAGGATCTATAATCGCAATTTCTATTTTTACTTGCCTATACTTGCCTCTACTATATTAACCAATCGATCTCTTCCCCTACCTACGTTTTAGCATCATCTATAGCTATCACCTGTAACAAAGTTACACAGTCTTTTTTGTTTTCAAGTTTCTCCCAAACTGGGAACTAATGCATTGAGATTATTGAGCAAAGTAGGGAAAATGTTGGTTGTGTGCCTCACCATATTCAAACTAGCATCATGTTTAGTGCGCAGTGTCCTCCCTCTTGTTTCCCTCAATACTGAATACTAGTGGGGGAAAACCAGGATAAACGTTTTGTTGAAACATTTCGATTGAAAGCTATGTAACTGGAGTATGAAATATATTGTTTTACATTCTACTATTGAATAGCGTTTTTTCTCGTTCGCTCTTTGGTTTCTTTGTTTGGGAACACCAAATAAGAGTTGTTTCTAGCAGCATCCTACCCTGCCTCATGTAAGGGAACCACCTTCCAAAATAAGAGGGGAAAATATTGAGGATGTTTACTATACACAACGGGTTTAAATCCTGTCAGGTGGACCAGGGTTTGTTACGTGTCTTTCTTTAAGATAGTATTATAATTTAAATTTTAGGTCAGATGGAACCCAAATAAACAGGCTCTGACGTGGATAGCTACAGGGGGTGCATCAGGATTGGTTAGAATACATCACATTAGACAAGTAGAACCTCGCCATCTTAAATCTGCTTCGTAGCAGCTCATTCATGGCGGCCATTTAATTTGTCATGCCTATTGTTTTATACGATTCAACATGACCGCCATGTCTTTTGTCAGATCATCCAACATGGCGACCATGTCTTTTGTTATATCATCCAACATGGTGGCCATGTCTTTTGTCATATCATCCAACATGGTGACCATGTCTTTTGTTATATCATCCAACATGGTGGCCATGTCTTTTGTTATATCATCCAACATGGCGACCATTTCTTTTTTTATATCATCCAACATGGCGACCATTTCTTTGTTTCATCATCCAACATGGTGGCCATGTCTTTTGTTATATCCTCCAACATGGTGGCCATGTATTTTGTTACATTATTTCTATATGGTGGTCATGTGTTTTTTAATATCTTTCAACATGGTGGCCGTGTCTTTTGTTATATTCTCCAACATGGTGGCCATGTCTTTTGTTATATCATCCATCATGGTGGTCATGTCTTTTGTTATATCATCCAACATGGCGACCATGTCTTTTGTTATATCATCCAACATGGTGGTCATGTCTTTTATTATATCATCCAACATGGTGGCTATGTCTTTTGTTATATCATTCAACATGGTGGCAATGAAGTATATTTATTTTTTGTTAATTTGGCTTTAAATAATAAATAGAAATGGTCATACATTCTTTACACAAAATTACAATATTGCATTTCTCTTCCACTTCTTTATTTTCCGAAAAACACTGAACTTAAAAAATATATAAAAAAATTACTCTATTCATGACTCGTATGTCATCGAGAATAAATAGAAGGTTTATGCAGCTCATATTATTTTCGAAATCTCTACGAAATAAATATTTTCTAATCTAAGGGGCGTCCATTACGGTCCATCTTTTTAGTAGTGCGTGACACAGTGCGACGTACGTGACAAGTGTCATGATTTGCATAATATCAGCTTCAGCGTGTTTGTATATCGTAATTGGAACTGCACATGCGGTAAAGATGATGTCTGTCATATTCTTCGCTATTTTATCTGCTATCCTTGGATTTCTCTTACTAATTTTCGACTTTGTATTCGTCCATGCACCGAAGAAGAAAGAAGGCATTGAAGTAATCACAGATGCGACGACTGGAAAAAGACGAAAGCGAATATTCGAAGGCGCGTTTGACTACGGAACTCATGATGATATCTATTGCTTTGGGCAAGCCTTAATCTCGCGAGTAGTATTTATTGAATCCCAGGTTCCACTGGACAAGTCTGTTTTGATGGAAGGACTCGTATCTATGGCTAAAATCCACCCTCTTTTACGAATGAAATGTGAATGGGAATGTTCAAAGGGAAAGACGTATCGCTATCTGTCTGAAATGGACAACTTGACCACTAATGAGTTGTTATATTCAGAGATTGATAAAGAACGAGATAATTGGAAGGACGTACTGGAGAATGAGCTTTTGAAAGGGCTTGATCTATCAATGGGGCCCTTGTGGCGAGTCACGAGGATGAAAGAAGTGTTTGATTCCACTTCCAACACTTATAAAAACACGGTCTTGTTCACTTTCCATCATTCTATCTGCGATGGTGTATCGATTTTTAACTTCCACGATAAACTCCTTGAAGTCATGGATAAATTATTCTATGGAGATCTTCTGGATAAAAACCTAGAGCCACTGCCTCTATTAGAACCGCTTTCAGTACTAATCAAACATCGTACACAACTCCCTTGGACACAGGACCTTAGACTGAAACTTGAGCACTATAAACACAGACTGCTAGCTTTGATCAAGCTGTCTCCCAAAAACCTGTTCCTTGAAAGGTTTCCTCCTCCTATTAGAACTGATACCATGGTCAACTCTAAGACGGTCTTGATACCAAGCTGTTTGACAATAGAAGACACATCAGTATTTGTGAAAAACTGTAAAGTGCACAATTCTACTGTGGGGGGTGCCCTAGGAGCAACTCTTGCACTTGCTGTAAGAAACCTACTGCCTACTGGTACTGGATCTTTAGATCAGATTACTATAGGATTGCCAATAAATATAAGGAGTGGATGCAAGCCAGTGGTCAGTAATCAGGATTTTGGTTTCTATGTTGGAGTTATATTCATCCCGTTGTCAATTCCTGGTGAAATACCAAGTATTGATAATTACTTCTGGGAGTTAGCAAGGAAGATGTCAGCAGAAATAAGAAGAAAGATCTCAAAAGATGAGCAGTATGATCTGCACAAAAAGGCAAAATATGGTGGCTTTTGCACCACTGATTCTTGGGAAAGTGGGAAGAATGATGTAAGTGATGCTGGCAGATATCCTAATTTTGAGCTGAGTAACATAGGGAACTATGACTTGGATAAACAAAGGGTTTACAAAATAACAGAGACATACTCTGGTGTTGCACAAGACATTTGGGGTCCTGTGATGTCGGTTGTTGTCATGACTGTCAGTAGAAAACTATGTTGGAATGTGTCATATTCTACGAGAGCTGTCTGTGAAGAGGTGGCTAAAAATTACTCAGAGCAGATCTTGAAATTAATTAAGGACATTGGGTGCAGTCAAAAGGTATTCAATTGAAACCCTTTCTACACAGGCCATGTATATAACCATTGTGTTAACCATTAGAAGGATGTATCATTGATAATACACCTATTTTGGAAAATGTTGTCAGTCGGAGATCTGAAATCTGAAACCGAAATGAATTGTGGATTGTAAGCTGGTAATTGTGTTGTGGTTTTAATTAGAAGTTCTCAACAAGTTATGTAATAATTTAATGTATAAATATATCTACTTTGAGCAATGACCTGTGCTAACGAGTTGTCTGACTAAGTGTATCTTGATTTTTTTCTGGGGGAAGGGGGGTCCTTTTACAAATTTCCTCTTTGGTGTGTGTATGGATATTTTCTGGAACTACACATTCCAGTTCAATCTGTGAGTTAGCCATGCCCTCAAGCAGATCAATCCAAAATGTTGTTTTAGGGTATCATTTAAGTTTTAAGGCTTTTAAAAGGAATTACTTTATGAAGGGTACTAACACTAAGTCTGCTTTTTTGGTTGACAGCTACTTTTTTGGTTTTGTCAATCAAAAAAATTTGTTAATCATTTAATGATAAAATAATTTCTTTTACTCTGTGATGAAGGACTAAAAGTCATTAAACATCCGAAAAATCAGTATCTATATTACGACAATATTCTATATTTAATACTATTTAGATTAAATGCGTTCATTGACTGAATATATTATCATTAGAAATAATTAATTTTATCAAACTCATTAATAATGCATGAGGAAAACACAACAGAAATCACGACCGTGAAGAGTGTAGTAAATCTGATACAAAACTGTGTTCATTTGCATAAACTTTAAGTTGAATTTTCTTGGCCAAATTCACTTTAATTTTGAAAATTTTAGTGAAACACAAAGGAACTAACATAGATGTTTGATAAGTCATATACAGTATTCGTGTCCGTGTTGTATCAGATATACAATCACTCGGCTACGCCTCGTGGTTGTATATCTGATACAACACGGCCACTCATACTGTATATATTACTTGTACTTTTTATTTCTCCTAATTTTCAATAATATACTCTAAATTTTCATGTTTGAGCCAATCTTTCCCTCCCCCTCCCCCACCAAACAGACTTGTAGTCTTTTTCTGTCTGTCTGTCTGCACCCAATTTGTTTTAGGGTGGTCTGCTGCATGTGATGGATAAATGAGTAAGTTATTAATACTGATGGGTTTGGTTAAAAATACTAAGGGGTGAAGTTATAGCTTAACATGTTTGCAAGTGTGAGGAGGGTCAATATACAGTATTAGGCGATAGACCCTATTTGTGGTGATGCAGCATATTCCCATTTCAGACCATGTCTTATTATCAAGAGTACCATTTCTTTGTTTAACCGTTGTGCATGAGAAGATGCATGAATATAAATACAACTCAAACAAAGAATCTCATTCTCTAGGTAAAATATGTGGTCTGTAATTGGTAAACATTGCACCCAGATAAATTAGGTCTACTAGGGACTTCCTTTTAAGTCACTTAATAATCGGTGGGGGGGGGGGGGGGGGGGGGGAGTCATTGTAAGGGGAATTTTTTTTGTTTTGTTTTACATCAACATTTCCATACCAACTACAAATCAGATAATTGGGGGGGTTTATGTAAATCCCCCAAAAATAATTGAACAAGCACTTCACCCCTTTACCCACCTCAGAGCGTTTACTAAAGTAACAACCGTATTTCCTCTATTATGACACTAGTCATTAATAAGCCCCCTTCTTTAATAAGCACCCATCTGAGGCGTCAAAAAGTAAAAAGTAAATAAGCCCCCAGCCTCTAATAAGTGCCCACCTCTAATATAAGGTCGGTTGTGGTTCTTTTTCCCTTGTCAGGCCCAGCTTTGAAAGTCATTTTAAGTCTGTCAAGTTTATGAATCAAAAAAATATGATTTATTGATTTATTTCGATTATTATTTATTAAGCTCCCAGCCTGTAATAATTCCCCAGTACAAAAGCACTAAAAAAGAATAAGCCCCTAGAGGACTTAACAGAAGGAATATGCCATATCCACTTTTGCTTCTGTTCATTCATTCCCTGCTTCCTCATCCAAAATTTCTTGGATATTTTCATTCAAATCCATGCGATAAATCGTCAAGATATCTTTCTGTCCACAAAACATCTTATGCCAAAAGAACTGCAAAAAGCTGTTGTACAATGCGGCATTGCATACCATCAGCATCAGGTTTACTATCGCGACGGGATGAGCTGCAGTAGCCTTGTCAACCGTGTAAATCTTGAAGGCCACTTGTGCAGATGTTGTAATGGCTTTGCAAAGGTTGTCCAATGCAAAAATTGACAGTGCAGGGGGTAGGGTGAAGTTTAGTTGAAACACTAAAACGAGGGTGAATACCTTTGAAACAATCACAAGAATTTCGATGTACATATGAGCCTTTTTGTTTTGGTCAATTATAAGCGCATCTTAAACGACTACTAAAGTAAGCACGAATGACAATGACCAAAAATATGGTTTCTTAAGGAGGATCGTTAAGACTTTTGTATTTTTTTCGGGGCGAATTTCTGGAACAAATCGCTTGCATAAAGAAAAGAGTATTAAGAAGGATGATATAATGGAGCAATATAGCCAGACAGTTTTCCAACAATACGGGTCACAGTGAGAGTCATTATAAATGGTGAAGTTATCACAGTCCACGCTTGTCTTTCCATGCCATAATGTACAATCAACGACAAAAATGGCAAAAAGCACCAAAGATACAGCCCTGAACACTTGAAATATGAAGAAGAATGGCATGGCACGAGAGGCAAGTCTTGTTAGGAATATGACCAAAGATGTACGCTGAAAGGATCGAAAAGGGCAATATTATAATCATCATTATCATCATCATTATTCTTACCATTATCATCATCATTAGCATCATCATCTTCATCATTTTTATCATCGTCATCATCATCATCATCTATATAATTATCATCATCATTATAATCATTATTATCATCATCGTCGTCGTCATCGTCACCATCATCATCTTTATAACCATCATCATTGTCGTCAATATCATCATCATCATCGTTATCATCATCGTCATCGTCACCGTCGCCATTATCATTAGAGAAATTTAGCATTGAAACGCATTATCCTGGCCGAAACCGGGGATTTAACGCACATTTAAATTATAACGCGCGTTTAACAGCGTGGATGCACGCTGATACTTCAGCAGTCTAACAATTTCAACAGCAATATCTTCGAAATTGACTATTGTCCATATTAACTATGAGGTTTGTTGTGTGTGGTTCACTCGATAATGGATTGTGCACTGATCAGGTTCCATCTATTTCTTGATACAAGTAAAGAGTTCGCACGATTCTACTGTCATGCTTCGCCTAATTTACCTACCTGTTCTCCATTTTGCTCCATTTTTTAAAACTTTTCTTTGTAGTGTCTTCGTTTGTAGTTGATTTATTTATCTTGGGTTTGAAAGCGGAAGCTACTACACGCGGTGTAATCTTTCACATTTGTCAGACTCGATGATTTTTTCCCCCGGCTGACCAAACAAATTCGGATGGCGATTCAAACTCTATATTGGATTTAATTTCTTTCCTATACAGAAGTAAATTGCATTTTTATGAATAACGGTAAGTTTGAGCCAAATATTTAATATTTTCAAGAATTTTCCCTTGTATATGTATTAAACTCTCAAGTATCCGTGGTCACGCGTCACGCTAGACACTCATTCGTTGGTAGTTATCATTCAGGTTGCACTTATCTCACCAAACTGCTTGAAAAAAAAAAAAAACTGCTTGTACGGACAACTTTTGCAGACTGGAATTTATCAGTAAGTAATAATAACTTAATTGATTTAGGAGTTGTTTTACTATGATCACTTATAGGTATAATGATAATGTTGGACTATTGTTAGCAGTAGACTATGATCAGAAAAAGCGCAGGACTACGAATAAGAATTATCGACGCTTATTCATTCGTTCCAAACATTCGATTTTTTTTAAGCAACAGGCTAATTTCTTTAAGGGATTTTCACTTTCATACTTAGATAATATCATTTTTTTTCGTATTTGAAAGAATTTTCTGAAAGTTTCAGTGCTTTCAAAAATATTTTGCCAATATATTCCGAGATCGAACGAGTCAAGGTTCCAAAACGGACGAGCATATAGGCTCAGTTAAAGTATATTGCGGCCCCAAAACGTCAGAAAAACTACTGACAAAGCATTGTCTCAATTCTTCATTCTCTTTTTATTCATTTTGCCTTTCAAAAACACAGGGAAAAACGCTTTAGGAAACGTATTTAATATCAGCCAGCAAAGCTTTTCACTCTGTAAATACATGACGCTTCGATTCGGCCCTGTTAACACAGGAATTCAACTTAGATTATAGTGCGAAAACAAAGTAAAAATAGGTTCAATGAAGAAAAATCCCGTAGGTTGCAAACCATATATTCCGTGTATATTTCGCTGCGCTCACTCGTGAGAGATCTTTTCAACACTTGAAGATAAAATTCGTATCTCCGCGCGCCCATGTAACATCCTCTATTTATTTGATAGCTTACGTAGTACTCTTCCAATGTTGGAAAACTGAAAAGTGTACTACCTGAAATTAAAATTCTACATTCAAACATATTTCGTGTATTTGCAACTAAATCTGTAGACTTGTAAACAAAATTACGTCACGACTTGTGCTAAATTTCTTGAATTTCTAGAGAAATACGTTTTTGAAACAAATTTAACCGTGATATTCTTACTAATGCCAATAAGCTACACATTTTTTCGTGTCATTACACTTTAACATTCAGCTGTTCTTTTCTTGCTTCTGACCTTGGATATTTATTACATGCACGAGTCTATGTGTTCATTTTTGGAGCTATTTTTTTAGTAGAACTAATAGAACATTTTACATCTAATTTTAACAACATTTATTATTATTTCCGTTGAGTGTACAACATGAAGATTTTGCTCCTTCTTGGCGTGTTGGTGCTCTTTTCCATGCAGCCTCAAGATGTTGATGCTGGTCTGCTTGCTTACGGTATCTGCCAGACTGGCTGTAACACGGTTTGGGTTGCCTGTGTCTCTGCTGCTGGAGGAACTGCTGGTGTGACCACTGGTGCAGTTGGGGTCCCGGCCGCCATTTTGACATGCAATGCTGCACAAGGAGTTTGTATGGCTGCCTGCGTAGCTGCTGGATGTACTCCAACACCTTGAGACGTTCCAAGACATGACGCACCATCACCCTACCACCTTTAAGTGTATTCAATTTGATTAATCGTTTTGACTACTTTTATATTGCATTTATTGTAATCTTAAGTCGCATGCATTTGATTTAAGTCTTGATAAAACTTGATTAAGTACAGCTCAGTAATTGTTAACCAATGCTTTTGATCACATATACAAAATAATGCTCACTTGTTTGTTAAAAGATTTTGAATCAGTGACATCGCTTTCTTTTGTCATCGTGTACAGTGATAAATTGAAATACAATAAAGGTTTTAACAACCTAGAAAATTATTTTTCTTTCTTCCTTGGGTAAGCATCGGAACAATTAGGGGAGACAACTCGAAATGGCGTATCTGACCGCTCGTCAGATTATCTGTGTGTAATCACACCATCTACACCATCGCCTGATGAAGACTAGCAGTCTAGTGCAGTGAAAACGTCGCGGTCCTTCTACAAATCACCCTCAATCTTGAGACAAATGAATAAGTATCAATTAATACCATTTTTCTTGGATAGAAAATGAGCAAGTTTTCAACAAACTAATGATCATTTCAATTCTAAAGTTTAACGTATCGGTCAATTTAAATTAAGCCTGTCCTCGGAGAGGGGGCATGTCCCCTACACCCATTAGTCCAACACCAATCACATTTGGCCCACGAACGTATCCCTTCCAAAAGAATTCAAAATATTTACCACGTGAGAATGTTAATCACTGTACATTTGTTTTACCGACTCCACTCTTACGTAATGCTTCTGGTGCATGGTGTTTGGCATTGACTTGCAAGCATCATAGAGGTAAGTTGACTTTATTTAGACGTACTTGTCATCTTCTTTCTGAAGCAGAACTGTATTTTTGCAATTCCAACATACGAATATAAACTACAATTTATACTACATTTGTGGGCTCAAAAAACCTTTGATTCGTGAAAGGAAATGATGCGAATAGGATACTAAGATATGTGGCTAGCCCTGAGTAAATGAGTAAACTGACTATCAGCCTTCTGACAATATTCACAGTATTGATTCTACATTAGGTAAGATGTTGAATAATCCAAAAAAATATAGTTTGAGTGCGGCTTCTTGAAGTTATAAAGGTTTTTCCATGCCATATACTGATGCTTCAGATAAAATTAGGAAATCAAAAGGTTCAAGTGAACTACTTTTCCACGACGTTTCTGAAATGTTAAAGTGCCTATGACCCCTAACTCAATATTTTCAGCATTGATTCTACATGAAGTGAATAGTCGAATGGTGAAATATTTTCATACGATTTGAGTGATGCATCTTGGAGATGCTAATGAGTGTGATGTCATAGTAAGCATTGTTAAATATACGAAAATTTACTGGGATAGTAAAATATCCTGTATAAAACATAATTATCTTACTCAGGGTTTATAGAAAGGTTATTGCAAATTTGTTTTCTTATAGTAATCAGTGTTTTGATTTTAAAATGATGACAAATAAACCCAAATGCCTACTATGACATCACACTCATTAGCATACTGGAAGTACAAACCTTGATATCTCCAAGATGCATCACTCAAATCATATAAAAATATTTCACCATTCGACTATTCACTTCATCTAGAATCAATGCTGAAAGTTAGGGGTCAGGCACTTTAAATTTTTGCAAAATTTCTATGCTTCAAAATTTCAAGGTGTCAAAATAAAATGCTCTCACAGATGTTCTTAAAATTTTCTGAAACTTGAACAAAGTACTCATCCTCCAAGATCTCAGGCGCGATATTTAGAAACTTAGATCAAAAAAAGGGAGAAAATGTATGGTAAAGCAAACGCACCAATACTTAATAGCAGTTTTATATTAATTCCGATTTCTGTAAAAACATGCTCCTTCGAATTTTTTATCTTTCCTTAAAACTTCCAAAATATTTTTTCCCCCAATGAACTGTTACCGAGCGCGCCAAGAAAACCCCATGGATCCACTTTAAACCGACTCCGTCGTACACAGATCTTTGCACCATCATCAGTCTGCACCAATCAAACAAAGCCAAGTAGTCATTGTATTGACTGGAGGTTAAATGACGTCATAACGTATGACTATATATCTTTTAGTTACTTCAGTCCCCTCGTGACAAAAGCAAAGGCGCAGCTAGTGAAAGCGAGAGAACTGTAACTCAAAACTGTTACTGGAAAATATTAGTAAGTATTGCTAACTTTCTTGATTTTGGGTGTTTTACTATGATCAGCCTATAATGATATTGTTAATCGTGTGTTCTTAAACGAATTTTTATGCGTAAGCCGAACTCAGGATCCGTATATCAGGGACAGAGAGCGAAAAGTGCTGCATTGCTGTTTTGATCAAAACATTTGTTCTGTTTTTGTTTTTTTTCATTCTTTTTCTATTCTCTTTTTCCGTCAAAAAACATCAAGAAACGTTTTTCATTTAATGTTGATATAAGCCATCATCTTTCCACCCGTAACGTACCTGAGTTCATCACGCTTTTCATTTCGGTTTCCAAGAATTACAAGAAGGACAAGCGAACAATAACCGTATATGGCAAAGCTAACCTTGCTTGAAGCACAGGGATTCAAGACTCATCGTACGTGTGAAAATATAAATAATTACGGAAAATCAATAATGAAGAATCAGCTGCAGTATCATAACGTATCCGTTAAACTACCCAAAGTATTTTCAGTTGGTTATACGCTATAACAAATATATATAGAAGTAAGTCAGTTATTGGAAACCGAATCTCGGCGTTACATGTGATTCTTGGAATTTCGAGCAATGATTGGAATTGCGTTACGTCCTCACATGTTTGAATTCTTGCATTTGTAATACAAAAAGACGATATGTTAATACGATTTTGATAAAAGTATAGCGCCCGTCGTAGATTTGTAGAAGAGCTGATTCATTTTGGGGAGAAGTAAAATTATTAATTACACAGGCAATATTTTGCCGACTTAAAAAACCGACTGATTCGAGTATTGCTCTCGTTTTTCTTGGAATTGTTTTTTTTCTTTTCGACTTGTTGAAGGAGCGATATTGACCAATATTAAATTCCCAGTGTTTTTTTTTAAACGTGCAACTGTTCTTTTCTTGCTTCTGACATTGGATATTTATTATATGCACGAGTTTATATGTTCATTTTTGGAGCTAATTTTTTAGTAGAATTAATAGAAAATTTAACATCTAAGTTCAACTTCATAGCATTTTTTTCTTATTTCCGTTAGATATTTTACACCCTGAGTGTACAACATGAATCCGAAGTTGCTCCTTCTTGGCGCGTTGTTGTTTTTTTCCCTGCAGCCTCAAGATGCTGATGGTGGTCTGCTTGCTTACGGTATCTGCCAGACTGGCTGTAACACGGTTTGGGTTGCCTGTTGCGCCGCTGCTGGAGGAACTGCTGGTGTGACCACTGGTGGAGCTGCTGTCCCAGCCGCCATCTTGGCCTGCAATGCTGCACAAGGAGTTTGCATGGCAGCCTGCGTAGCAGCTGGATTGACTCCAACACCTTGAGACGTTCCAAGACATGACGCACCATCCCCTCCCACGGGATCCTCCTTTCTGTTTAAGTGTAGTCAATTTGATTAATCGTTTTGACTACGTTAATATTGCATTTATTGTAATCTTAAGTCGCATGCATTTGATTTAAGTCTTGATAAAACTTGATTAAGTACAGCTCAGTAATTGTTAACCAATGCTTTTGATCACATATACAAAATAATGCTCACTTGTTTGTTAAAAGATTTTGAATCAGTGACATCGCTTTCTTTTGTCATCGTGTATAGTGATAAATTGAAATACAATAAAGCTTTTAACAACCTAGAAAACTATTTTTCTTCTTCCTTGGGTAAGCATCAGAACAATTACTGAAGGGGATACAAATCGAAATGGCGTATCTGACCGCTCGTCAGATTATCTGCGTGTAATCACACCATCTACGCCTGATGAAGACTAGCAGTCTAGTGCAGTGAAAACGTCGCGGTCCTTCTACAAATGACCCTCAATCTTGAGACAAAGGAATAAGTATCAATTAATACCATTTTTCTTGGATAGAAAATGAGCAAGTATTCAACAAACTAACGATCATTTCAATTCTAAAGTTTAACGTATCGGTCAATTTAAATTAAGCCTGTCCTCGGAGAGGGGGCATGCCCCCTACACCCATTAGTCCATCACCACTCATATTTGGCCCACGAACGTATCCCTTCCAAAGGAATTCAAAATATTTACCACGTGGGAATGTTATAATTACTGTACATTTGTTTTACCGACTCCACTCTTACGTAATGGTTCTGGTGCATGGCGTTTGGCATTGGCTTGCAAGCAACATAGAGGTAAGTTGACTTTATCTAGACGTACTTGTCATATTAGGAGCAGTTCGTATTTTTGCAATTCCAACATACAAATATCAACTACAATTCATACTACTGCATTTGTGGGCTCAAAACACCTTTGATTCGTGCTTCGATACCAAGACGTAATCGCCTAACCCCGGGGATCAGAAATTACTTATTTAAGTTTCTGACATAACCTTGTTGGCTTCAAGGTAATGTTTTTGCTAAAACCAGCTTATTGCGAAATGTTTGCTAATAAAATTTTAAAGCGTTTATGAGAAAAATACCGCAGAACTACGTCCTCGTTACAAGTGGTCCCAAACCATTAGTGGTCATTCCCATTAGACAATTATCATGACGTCATTATATTCCTGATCTTATTTACATACTCAATATTCTGGTGAACCAAGAGTTTATAAAGTAAGCCCTACTTTTACTGCTGGTTCAGTCACTACCTACGATATGACCATATATTTCATATGATATTGAAAATATCCACTATATTTTATATCACCTCTAAGGGGTACTTTTCTAGTGATATTTACTACATTGCCTTTGATTCTTTACTCCCAACGTACAAATCATAAACAGGATGAATAAATATGAAGGTGCACCATCAACAATAACTTCGACAAGATTTCTTCGGTTAGGATTCAATTTCATCATTTTCATTTTCTTCATCCTTAACGATATATATTATTAATATTGATTTCTTTTCATACAACAGACGCACCCTCGTTTGATTTAAGCTCAAAATATACGTACAAAACGTTGATTACAGGCTATATTTACAAGGCAAGGGTAGCTCGAGTTAATTTTGCATTTTTATTAATTTCAAAACATTAATTTTGGCGCATAATCCAAAAACGTTTTTCTTGATTGAATTCTGGGGATTTCCCTAGTCACGTGATTTCCAGGAATTTGCTAACATGACATTTCTCAGAATTTGTGTCACGCCATTTTTCTCAGAATTTGCTTACATGACATTTCTCAGAATTTTTTCACACCGTTTTTCTCAGAATCTGGTCGCTGATCTATTCGATTGCTGGGCATATTTTGTTGATTTAGGGCTTGTGTAAGAGTACTTTGTTTGGTTCTATGATGCAAATCAGAGGATCGGCAATTTTCAATTTTGTGTGCTGGAACCGCCCATTTAATACTACTTAGAGACTTTCTTTTCAGAGTTCCCCCTTCCAACTAGTAATTATTCATATTTATGCCTTACTAATTTGCATAATTCCTAGACAAGCTTGGGTGAAACCCCGATTCGCTTTTGCTAAAGTAAACATTTAATTCTTTAGTCTTTCTAGAACCTTGTTTTTCGCTCCTTGGTGATATTTCTTTCGTGATTCCACAGATAATTCTTTGACCACCACTCTTTCGTCTCTTCGATCTTATCTCAGAATAGCTTCTAATATATAGTTGCAGTCATATGATATCATATATTATAAAATATCCAATATTAGCGTTTATTTAGGAACATTTATTTTACGATCGAAACTAGACTACATTTACACCGACTCCGTCGTACATAGTTCTTTGCACGCCACCATCATCAGTCTGCACCAATCAAACAAAGCCAAGTAGCCATTGCATTGACTGGTGGTTAAATGATGTCATAATGTATGACTACCTTATTAAAGGGCCACTTGGACGAAAATCGTTCCAAATTTAAAACTCTTTCATTCGAGCTGGAACTTTGCTGAAATAATCTTGAATACATTAAGAACCACCCACTGGAATATCTTTCTAATATTCGAAAGGAAAGGGCCAAAATTTTACGATTTATTTTCGTCCGCCATTAATTTCTTTGACTCACAGAATTCGGCTCAAGAAGACTGGCACGAGTACTTATGACGTCATTTACTCAACCCAAACCAAAACATTGGTGGGTAATGTATGTGCCATGTTCGTAAAACTCGGTTTATTTGGTTTATTCAGAAAATATATAATGTTTCATTCGGTTTCCTAACTACTATATGACCAAACAATGTCTAGGCGCTGAAATTTTTTACTTTCAATAATACTGTCGATCATAATTCGAAAATTTCAATACATCTCGGCACGCCAAGAATCACAACAAAGTAGGACGCATGGACGAGATTCTAGCGGTTCCATCGCGCGAAGTGACTGAGATATTCGGGATTTATTCGAAACAACTTTTCAAGGTATATTTACATACAAGGGCAAAGAGCAACCCCACAATTTGGGTCCGCGAGACATCCGACACAATGAAAGAAAAATCTACGAGCTGAGTGACAGACGCCGCTGTCGCGCGAGTAATAAATAAGAAACCTTTGACATGTTCTTTTACAAAGATAATATTAGATAATCGTATGTTTGTACCTATTCAATGCATAATAAACATTTTGAAGCAAATAATAACCGTCCTGTAGTAAACCAGCTAGGAGAATTACGAGCTCACATTTTAAATTATTCGGCACATAGATCTAAGTATATTGTCACAAATCTTTATATCACAACGCAGAATTCATAACATCAATCACTATTAGATTACATTGAAACTTCAAATTTAAGATCTTTATATCATGGACAGTATGTAGCAAATACAAATAATGAAATGAACGTAAGGAATTTTTATGAAAACCTCTTCCCAAGCAATTCTTCTTCTTCTAGTTCGGCTTCATCTTCATACATTATAACTTATGGTTCTAACTCTTCAGGATTGACAAAGCGAGCGTCCAAAGGAGTTTCCATTATATTTGAAGAGGTATCAAAGGTTTAAAAAAAGTCTGTTTAGAGATTCTTTTCACGATAACGCGTTTAAAACATCAAATAAACTTCAGGTGATTTAACAAGAAATGTATGGTCAAAACGACGCTAACATGACGGTGTTGAGTAAATGACGTCACAGCGTAAAACTGCTGTACATAATGACTCGTTGGCCGTGACACAAAGAAATTAATGGCGGACGAAAATAAATCGTAAAATTTTGGCCCTTCCCTTTCGAATATTAGAAAGATATTTCAGTGAGTGGTTCTAAATGTGTTCAAGATTATCTCAACAAAGTTCCAGCTCGAATGAAAGAGTTTTAATTTTGGAACGATTTTCGTCCAAGTGGCCCTTTAAAGCGAAGGGATTGAAAGCAAGAGAACTGTTACTCAAAACTGTTACTGGATAATATTAGTAAGCATTGCAAACTTTAATTCTTGATTTAGGGTGTTTTACTATGATCAGCCTATAATGATATTGTTAATCGTGTGTTTTTAAACGAATTTTTATGCGTAAGCCGAACTCAGCATCCGTATATCAGGGACAAAGAGCGAAAAGTGTTGCATTGCAGTTGAGTTCATCACGCTTTTTATTTCGGTTTTCGAGAATGACAAAAAGGACAAGCGAACAATAACCATGTGGCAAAATTAACCTTGCTTGGAGCACAGGGATCCAAGACTCATCGTACGTGTGAAAATATAAATAATTACGGAAAATCAATAATGAAGAATCAGCTGCAGTATCATAACGTATCCGTTAAACAACTCAAAGTATTTTCAGTTGGTTATACGCTATAACAAATAGATGTAGAAGTAAGTCAGTTGTTGGAAACCGAATCTCGGCGTTACATGTGATTCTTTGGAATTTCGAGCAATGATTGGAATTGCGTTACGTCCTCACATGTTTGAATTCTTGCATTTGTAATACAAAAAGACGATATGTTAATACGATTTTGATAAAAGTATAGCGCCCGTCGTAGATTTGTAGAAGAGCTGATTCATTTTGGGGAGAAGTAAAATTATTAATTACACAGGCAATATTTAGCCGAAGTTTTAAAAACCGACTGATTCGAGTATTGCTCTCGTTTTTCTTGGAATTGTTTTTTTCTTTTCGACTTGTTGAAGGATCGATAATGACCAATATTAAATTCTCAGTGTTTTTTTAACGTGCAACTGTTCTTTTCTTGCTTCTGACCTTGGATATTTATTACATGCACGAGTCTATATGTTCAATTTTGGAGCTAATGCCTCTAGGCCGTAGCCTAGTACAGAGCAGTATGTTCTACACAAAACACATGCTCACTCAAACTTATAGCAGTTTTTACCTATACACTTTTACACTGAACTCCACTGATAAGAACCTTTCTTAAAATCGTAGGCTTAATAGGTTCTTATGTGGAGGGGTCTTAAGGAGGCTCTGCGCATTGAAACGGTTACAACTTCGTCTTGAATAACTCGATCTGTAAGCGCTTTTCATACAATATCAGGGAAGGATTAAAGGTTTCAAAAATGAAAAATTAGTTTAAAGCGGCCTTTTCATTATGACATTGTAACATTATATGATATTGTGTGACAATGCATCTTTGTTTAACTAGTTACGTTATAGTTAATCACATGATTGTAATCGTATATATATACACATGTATGCCAGATATATATCAGCTCGCGTACTGATCAATACATGTAGTATAGAGTCAAGATAAAACAAATAAATCGAGACATAACCAACCGAAGACTATCACATGGATGTCAGAACCGGGATCAGTTAACTTACTTCGAAGAACCTATTTGTAAAGCCAAGTCTTCGAGAGATGACACCCGGGGATTACACAACAATAACACCGAGGTCAATTTTCAAGTCGCCGCCACGCATCATCGTATTCATTAGTATATACATCGTATTGTTCAGCAAATCCAGTACGAGAATGGGAGATCTTTCAGGCTTCGAAGCCCCAAAGATGGATTGGTCGTCTGGACCAGATTTATATAACCGTTTCAAGCGTTTTAAACAGAAATGCGAACTCATGTTTGATGGGCCATTGAAGGGCAAAACTAAAGAGTAAAGGATTAACTACCTACTGTTATGGTCAGGAGACTATGGACTAGATCTATACAACACTTGGACATTGGACGAGGAAGAGCACAAGGACATAAATGGATATTGGAAGAGATTTGAGGATCATGTTAAGCCACAAGCAAACCATATCTTGAACAGATTTAATTTACGTAATGTGAGACAAAACGGCAGACCGCTAGACGTATGAGACGTATGACGCTGAAGTTAGCCGGACATTCAGCCGGACATTCAGCCGGACATTCGCAGAGGTCAAGTTAGATATTAATAAGTGCTACCAAAATTCTCCTGATTTATATATTGATTTTAAAATACTCCATTTCGGTGAGGAATCCAACATGCTTTCTTTCTAAACAAATCTAATAGCATAATTTTTAATGGTTTTGGCTCCGCACTATAGCAGCCCGCGACACTTAGAAAAATTTTAGCATCTCACTCGAATAACAACTATTTAAATTTTAATAACTTCTGTACGATTCAACCGAATTCCTAGAAAATCATGCAACGGACTATCACTACACCACTTAGCCCAGTGCAAAGGCTTTTAGATTTTTTTTGAGATTTTTTCTTATGTTTTTGATGCCCTCAATTCAAAAGGTTTTTCAATTAACGCCGAATTCAAACTTGAATAACTCTTCGCCGGATGTTCCATTTTCACTTGTTTTTCCTTCACTACACGCTACAGCGAAAAAAGACCCCAGTGCAAGATATTTGCAGGCTATAAACATGTCGAAAATGCTCGAAAAAAGACTCCGAACTTGGTTCGTTCCACAAATGACATCCGACACTTCAACTCACGCGAAGTCCACTTCAGACACGCTCGCCTAATTCCAAGTTTAATAACTTCTCTACGGTTCAACTAAAACACCCGAAAATCAATAACCAGACGCTCACTACACCACTTAGCCCAGTGCAAAGGTCTTTAGAATTTTTCCGAGATTTTTTCTTATGTTTTTGATGCCCTCAATTCAAAAGGTTTTTCACTTAACGCCGAATTCAAACTTGAATAACTCTTCGCCGGATGTTCCATTTTCACTTGTTTTTCCTTCACTACACGCTACAGCGAAAAAAGACCCCAGTGCAAGATATTTGCAGGCTATAAACATGTCGAAAATGTTCGAAAGAAGACTCCGAACTTGGTTCGTTCCGCAAATGACAGCCGACACTTCAACTCACGCGAAGTCCACTTCAGACACGCTCGCCTAATTCCAAGTTTAATAACTTCTCTACGGTTCAACTAAAACACCCGAAAATCAATAACCAAACGCTCACTACACCACTTAGCCCAGTGCAAAGGTCTTTAGAATTTTTCCGAGATTTTTTCTTATTTTTTTGACGCCCTCAATTCAAAAGATTTTTCACTTAAAGCCGTTAAGCTCGCGATCTGCAACGCGTTGTCATATGATTGTTGAACAAAGAAAGATAGAGTACACGAGAAGAAGCTATAATATGCCTTTTCGCATATAAAAGGCACACACTGTTCGCCGTAGACCTACAGAAAGGTGTTACGCATTTTCGAAACAGGTCGATCCGCGAACTCAAAAGGAATCTGAACTCAATTGATTTAATGTAACTCACCTGACGTCGCTGAAACGTTTTAAGCTTCAGTAAGCACAGAAAAAGGACGAAAATGCAAGTTTGCGTCAAGGAGAAGACAGATACGAGGTGAAAATGAAATTAAACTTCCTGTTTAAGCTTATTTTTCTGAATGAATGAATGTTATTTATTTACACCACATCCAGATATGCTTATTGCATTTTACAGATAATAATAGAAAAAAAGAAGGTGTTAGGTTACCTTAAGTAATCAAACAACTAATCAAGTCAGGTAGCCTATTCACAAATATTACATTAAAAAGATAAATAACTTGGGTCTATTTTTACACATGCTAATAATACATTTATAATGACAAAAAAGAAGAAAGGCATAATAATTAGGTGAAAATAACAAAAGAAATAATATCATCACTGGCTAATATTGGACTGGAAACGTTTTAGCAAGATTCTTTTTAAATATTTTTTTAGAGGAGCAGGATTTTATTTGTTGAATGTTATCACTGTGATAAATATGTTGTTGAAAGCGGTATTTGCGTACATCAGAGATCGTACTAGTATCACTATAATAGAACAAGAGCTTGTGTCGCTCACACTGATGATGTCTTTGTTTAAAGTGCTACTTCCTCAACCTCGGAAAAAAGCGATTTGGAGTATAAGGCATCTTTTTTTTTTTTGAAAAATTTCCAGCAATATTTGATCACCTTACTCTTGAAATGAATGGTTGTTATCCTTACCTGGATATCAAGGTTTCTCAAATGACGGTGCCAACAGTCGTAAACTGCTCGGGTTTCCCCTTCTGATACATTTTCAGGACCATAGACGAACTCAGCTAGCTTCCAGAATTTACCATTACGTTTTCTCGAGTCGCCTTTTGCGGGCCGTAAGTCAGGATTGTTCCTTACTATCTGAACAATTCTCTGTACATCAAGCGATCTTTTTTACCGTTTCTGAAAAAAGGAAAGTAACAGTTTTTTACAGTTCGTTTGGAATGAAACTGTTCTGGTGTTTAACCTTAGAATAGGGAAAAATATATATATTTATGTAGCTGTGTAGTCAGCCTAACCAACTTATTGCACTTACCTTAACACGGGGCATTTTTGCTTGAATCGAGCATGAATGGCATCGCTGATATTCCTTTCAAGTGAAATACTTACTGCTCATTCTGCAGTGGTAGGAGCAGCAAGCCGATCTTAGGTATGCAATAGTTGCCAAAAGATAGTAAGAACTATAGAGTAGCTTGACAGTGATTTCTGTGCGGGTCAAATGCGAATGATGCTATGTTCTCATTGCCCTACTATACATATAGTTGTAAATGCGTAATTAGTAGCTTATCGCTTCTTAAAGATATGACTGTGTTTTCACTCGGACAATTGAAACTAGCTTAAATACGACACCGGAAATAAGGCAAAGTTAAACTACCTAGCAAGATGGTTTAAATTGTCCTACCAAATAAATGGGCCAATCACAGTGTTATTCTTGAAAGGTGGACGTCGCATTTAAAAAACACCTTCAGGAATTTTACGCAAGTTAACTAATCAGGGTTTGGATAGATGCCTATTATCGTGTGACTTCCTGTCCCCATCCTGGCACGCCTATAGATAACGTGATGACAAGGAACAAGGTGCAGATAAGCTTGCTGCAATTAGAAATGAAAAAAACTTTTATTTTATTTTAATTTAATCGTTAAAAGAAAACACTTGTTCTGAATCTTGTGTAAAATGGTACCCTCGACATAGTATTATCCGACCCTCGACTTAGTACCCTCGACCTCGACATAATACTCGACCCTAGACACTTGACCAAAAGACAAACTCATGTAAGATCCGTGTAAATGTTGACAAGAAAATTGACTGGATATCGACCACACACGGTCATTTTTTTGACGAAGTCATATTCCTACTTCTCAGTGCTGTGTTCTATCAACATATTTATTCCAAAAAAGGTGGTTTATTTTGGGGGTTCATTGTGTTTATTGTTCTATTACTGCCATACAAAGTTTCATTTATAGAGGTAAACAGCAATATTCTTTAGAGAAGAAAAATCGTGGTTCATTATGATTGGTTAATGTTGACACTTGTTCGTTGATGATGAAAAGGCAATGGAAAATAACGAAAGTTTGAATTCGGCGTTAAGTGAAAAACCTTTTGAATTGAGGGCATCAAAAACATAAGAAAAAATCTCGGAAAAATTCTAAAGACCTTTGCACTGGGCTAAGTGGTGTAACGAGCGTTTGGTTATTATATTATTAACCTAACACCTTCTTCTTTTTTTCTATTATTATCTGTAAAATGCAATAAGCATATCTGGATGTGGTGTAAATAAATAACATTCATTCATTCAGAAAAATAAGCTTAAACAGGAAGTTTAATTTCATTTTCACCTCGTATCTGTCTTCTCCTTGACGCAAACTTGCATTTTCGTCCTTTTTCTGTGCTTACTGAAGCTTAAAACGTTTCAGCGACGTCAGGTGAGTTACATTAAATCAATTGAGTTCAGATTCCTTTTGAGTTCGCGGATCGACCTGTTTCGAAAATGCGTAACACCTTTCTGTAGGTCTACGGCGAACAGTGTGTGCCTTTTATATGCGAAAAGGCATATTATAGCTTCTTCTCGTGTACTCTATCTTTCTTTGTTCAACAATCATATGACAACGCGTTGCAGATCGCGAGCTTAACGGCTTTAAGTGAAAAATCTTTTGAATTGAGGGCGTCAAAAAAATAAGAAAAAATCTCGGAAAAATTCTAAAGACCTTTGCACTGGGCTAAGTGGTGTAGTGAGCGTTTGGTTATTGATTTTCGGGTGTTTTAGTTGAACCGTAGAGAAGTTATTAAACTTGGAATTAGGCGAGCGTGTCTGAAGTGGACTTCGCGTGAGTTGAAGTGTCGGCTGTCATTTGCGGAACGAACCAAGTTCGGAGTCTTCTTTCGAACATTTTCGACATGTTTATAGCCTGCAAATATCTTGCACTGGGGTCTTTTTTCGCTGTAGCGTGTAGTGAAGGAAAAACAAGTGAAAATGGAACATCCGGCGAAGAGTTATTCAAGTTTGAATTCGGCGTTAAGTGAAAAACCTTTTGAATTGAGGGCATCAAAAACATAAGAAAAAATCTCGGAAAAATTCTAAAGACCTTTGCACTGGGCTAAGTGGTGTAGTGAGCGTCTGGTTATTGATTTTCGGGTGTTTTAGTTGAACCGTAGAGAAGTTATTAAACTTGGAATTAGGCGAGCGTGTCTGAAGTGGACTTCGCGTGAGTTGAAGTGTCGGATGTCATTTGTGGAACGAACCAAGTTCGGAGTCTTTTTTCGAGCATTTTCGACATGTTTATAGCCTGCAAATATCTTGCACTGGGGTCTTTTTTCGCTGTAGCGTGTAGTGAAGGAAAAACAAGTGAAAATGGAACATCCGGCGAAGAGTTATTCAAGTTTGAATTCGGCGTTAATTGAAAAACCTTTTGAATTGAGGGCATCAAAAACATAAGAAAAAATCTCAAAAAAAATCTAAAAGCCTTTGCACTGGGCTAAGTGGTGTAGTGATAGTCCGTTGCATGATTTTCTAGGAATTCGGTTGAATCGTACAGAAGTTATTAAAATTTAAATAGTTGTTATTCGAGTGAGATGCTAAAATTTTTCTAAGTGTCGCGGGCTGCTATAGTGCGGAGCCAAAACCATTAAAAATTATGCTATTAGATTTGTTTAGAAAGAAAGCATGTTGGATTCCTCACCGAAATGGAGTATTTTAAAATCAATATATAAATCAGGAGAATTTTGGTAGCACTTATTAATATCTAACTTGACCTCTGCGAATGTCCGGCTGAATGTCCGGCTGAATGTCCGGCTAACTTCAGCGTCATGCTAGACGTCTTTCTGACAGAAGCACAACTCATCGTACAAAGTTGTGGATTTCCCGTCGAACTACGAGATGAAATGCTGAGAGACACTCTAGTTTTTGGCACTGGCTATGAGACTGTTAGAAAGAAATGCATTGCAGAGGGAAATTCATTGACGTTCCAAAGAGCGAGGGAAATCGCACGAACCGAAGAAGCAACACGTGAACAACTTGTCGCGATGAGCAACGCAAGCCATGAAGTAAATGCTCTAAAGGGTCCACAGCGACAAACGCAAAATCAACGTAAGTATGAACAGTACCCTACGAATAAAGAAACTAAATCGACGACCAAGTCCACGTGTCACCGTTGCGGGAATGAACAGCACACAGCAAACCGGAAATGCCCCGCCAGCGGTGTCGAATGTCATTACTGCCACAGACGAGGACATTTCAGTAAGATGTGTAACAAGCGCAGACAAGTACACGAAATAAACGAGGAACCAAGTCCTGAACACTGTGAAGAAGATTTTAAAAGATTCTTTATGGGATCGCTTGAAGTCGACGGGTTACAGAGTTCAAGTCGCAACAAAGTGATTACAACCGTTAACGTCACAACAAGGCCATTCCACAAGAAAATGACAAGGTTATCATGTAAACTTGATACGGGCGCAGAGACCAATGTTATGTCTAAAACAGACTTCGACAAGATAATCGCTTTACCGAAAGATAAAGTACTCGGGCCACCACATATTCTGACCGCGTATGGTGGACAGGAAATCCGTTGTATCGGTACATGTGAACTGTACGTACACTACAATGGGAATACTACGAAGGTACCCTTTACTGTAACAGATGTACAAGGGCCTGCCATGCTTGGATGCAACACGTGCGAACAACTTGGACTCGTTACAATCAACTGCAGCATTGAAACATTCAACAAGCAAAAAGGAAAGTTGCAAGACAACCGTCCTCTAACCAAAGAGAGACTCATACATGAATACAAAGACCGTTTTGAAGGTATTGGTACCTTTGAAATGAAGCCATACCACATCACCTTGGACCCAAGAGCAGAGCCGGTCGTTCACCCTCCTAGAGCAGTACCTATACATTTACGCGAACGTTTCAAAGCCGAACTTGACAACATGGAGGAACTTGGAGTTATAGAAGCAGTAAATGAGCCTACAGACTGGGTCAACAGTGTAGTCCTGAACGAGACAGTCAACGACAAGGGTGAGATAACAAAGCTAAGAGTGTGCCTGGACCCCAGGGACCTCAACAAATGGGTAAAGCGAGAGCACTACCACTCTAGGACGATAGACGATGTAGTAAGCCAACTACATAATGCTAAATTCTTTAGTATTGTTGATGCCACGAAGGGCTACTGGCATGTGCCTCTTGACAAAGAGAGCTCGCTGCTCACCACGTTTAACACCCCATTCGGCCGGTATCGATTCACGCGAATGCCATTTGGACTAAACGTATCGCAAGACATTTTCCAAAAGGAACTCGACTCATCCCTAGAAGGCCTGCAAGGTGTTACAGGCATCGCCGACGACAACTTCGTGTATGGCAAAACAGAGAAAGAACATGACGACAACTTAGCCAAATTAATGTGCCGCGCAAGAGAGAAGGGCATAAAGTTCAATAAAGACAAAGTGCAAGTCAAATGCAAAGAAGTGAGTTTTTTTTGGACACACATGGACACCTGAAGGGATTAAGCCAGATACAAAGAAAATATCAGCCATATTGAACATGCAACCACCGCAAAGCGTCAAGGATTTACAGAGTTTCTTGGGCCTTGTTAATTACTTGACAAGGTACTCCAGCCGTCTAGCGACAATCACAGCACCACTAAGAGAACTGACCAAAGCTGAAACAGCTTTTGTTTGGGATACAGAACAGGATAAAGCCTTCCAGGATGTCAAGAAAGAAATCGCATCAGCTCCAATACTCCGGTACTTCGACAAGAATGCTGAGACAACTATTCAAACAGATGCGTCGCAGAAGGGACTAGGCGCAGTCCTCCTACAAAATGGCCAACCAGTATGCTACGCATCGAAAGCACTCACAGATACAGAATCAAACTACAGTAACATTGAGAGAGAGACGCTAGGCGTGGTATGGGGCCTAGAAAGATTTCATTATTTTATATATGGGAAGCACTGCAAGATAGAAACTGACCACAAACCTCTTGAGTCAATCTTCAAAAAGAAACTCGCTAGCTGCCCCCCGAGGCTACAACGATTGGTGCTCCGCGCATTGAAGTATGACGTCACAGTTACATAAGTTAAAGGAGCTAATGTCCCCATTGCAGACGCCCTCTCGAGAATCACTCCACAAACAGGGCCAACCATTGGAGAACTACCAAGAATAGATGTCCACTGCATCACAAAGACCCTACCTGCCTCGCCTACAAAACTTAAACAGATCAGAGAAGGGACAGCAAGGGATTCTACCATGTCGCTTCTCAGAGAAACCGTGTTTAGAGGATGGCCTGATCAGAGAGGTAATTGTCCAGCAGCTCTATTAGACTATTGGAATTTTCGAGAAGAGCTTACTATCGAAGATGGTATCCTCCTTAAGCAAGACCGAATCATCGTCCCACCCAAGCTACGTGCTGACATCTTACGCGCCCTCCACCAAGGCCACCTAGGCATCGAAAAGTGTCTTCTCAGAGCACGATCATGTGTATTCTGGCCTGGAATAACGAAAGATATAACGCAAATAGTTGAACAATGTGAACCATGTCAGAGATATCAAAATAAGAACCAAAGAGAACCAATCTTGCAAGCTGATACACCCAGCCGACCATGGGAAACACTCAGTTCTGACATGTTTGAGTACAAAGGTAAGCACTACCTACTAGTGGCTGACCAATACAGCAAGTTCCCAGTCATACGTTACCTCACAGGTACTACCTCAGCAGCCGTCATCAGCCACCTGAAGAGTATATTCGCAGAGCATGGTATTCCATCACGCCTTATAACTGACAACGGACCGCAGTACAACTGCAGAGAATTCAGTTCGTTTACAGCAACATATGGTATAGATCATGTGACAAGCTCACCTTTGTACCCACAGTCAAACGGTTTTGCTGAGAGAATGGTGCAAACCATAAAAAACATCCTGAAGAAGTGTGACGAGCGAGGTGAGGACCCATACTTGGGGATCCTTTCGTACAGGACAACACCAGTCAACAATAACCTCAAGTCACCAGCAGAACTTCTTAACAGTCGAAAGTTCAAGACCACTTTACCAGCTGCACAAAGAGCATTCCAGACTGGAAATGATAGGGACCAGATCAGAGAGAGTCTACTTGACCGACAAGAACAGCAGAGTAAATACTATAACCGTACCACTGGAAGAGTACAACAACCCTTATATGGTGGGCAACCAGTGCGCATGTATGATCACAGATGGAAGACATGGGAGCCAGCAGTAGTACAGCAACAAGCTAGAGAACCAAGGTCGTACCTTGTGAAAAGGCATGATAATGAAACTGTATATCGCAGAACAAGGTCTGACTTGCGACCGGATACAGCAGTACAAAAGCAAGATACACCACCAAAGCCACCAGCAGATGACCAAGTACCACAAAGTACTAGTGGCATGGACACGCCCTCAAACTACACAACTAGATATGGACGGGTTGTCAAACCAACAACAAAGTTTGACTTGTAGTTCGTTGAGAGGAGGATGTAACATTATATGATATTGTGTGACAATGCATCTTTCTTTAACTAGTTACGTTATAGTTAATCACATGATTGTAATCGTATATATATACACATGTATGCCAGATATATATCAGCTCGCGTACTGATCAATACATGCAGTATAGAGTCAAGATAAAACAAATAAATCGAGACATAACCAACCGAAGACTATCACAGACATAACTAACGTTTTCGCACGATTTGAGGTTCAGAGCCCATGAAAATATTGAGCATTGAATATTTAGTGCATGGATCACACAACAATTGGTTCTATGTAGCACAAGAATTTGGAGTTGGCGTGAAATGTGTTTCTTGTTGACTACTAAACCAAAATAACGGGGCCACAATAGCGGGGGTTTTAACAGTGAATGTGCCCCCGACTACCGGGGAAAATGTCTGATTTTAACACCACTCAAATGTTAAATTCCCCGGTATTTCGCGGGTGTCGGGGGGTGGGGGTTTCAATTGACTAGTGCACAATTGTTTTAGTAGAATTAATAGAAAATTTCACATCTAATTTTAACATTTTTTTCTTATTGCCGTTAGATATTTTACACCCTGAGTGTACAACATGAATCCGAAGTTGCTCCTTCTTGGCGCGTTGTTGTTTTTTTCCCCTGCAGCCTCAAGATGCTGATGGTGGTCTGCTTGCTTACGGTATCTGCCAGACTGGCTGTAACACGGTTTGGGTTGCCTGTTGCGCCGCTGCTGGAGGAACTGCTGGTGTGACCACTGGTGGAGCTGCTGTCCCAGCCGCCATCTTGGCCTGCAATGCTGCACAAGGAGTTTGCATGGCAGCCTGCGTAGCAGCTGGATTGACTCCAACACCTTGAGACAGTACAAGACATGACGCACCATCCCCTCCCAGGGGATCCTCTCCTCTGTTTTAGTGTAGTCAATTTGATTAATCGTTTTGACTACTTTTATATTGCATTTATTGTAATCTAAGTCGCATGCATTTGATTTAAGTCTTGATAAAACTTGATTAAGTATAGCTCAGTAATTGTTAACCAATGCTTTTGATCACATATACAAAATAATGCTCACTTGTTTGTTAAAAGTTTTTGAATCAGTGACATGGCTTTCTTTTGTCATCGTGTACAGTGATCAATTGAAATTCAATAAAGCTTTTAACAACCTAGAAAATTATTTTTCTTTCTTCCTTGGGTAAGCATCAGGACAATTAGGGGATACAACTCGAAACGTTGGGTCCAACCGCTGTCAGATTATCTATGTATAATCACACCATCTACGCCATCGTGCTTCGATACTATGACGTAATCACTTAACCCAGGGGATCAGAAACTACGTGAGATAACCTTGTTGGCTTCAAGGTAAAGTTGTTGCTAAAACAAGCTTATTGCAAAACGTTTTCTCATGAAATCTTAAAGCGTTTATGAGAAAAATGCCTCAGAACTACGTCCTCGTTACAAGTGTTCCAAAACCATTAGCTGTCATTCCCATTAGAGAATTGTCATGACGTCGTTAACCAAGAGTTTATAAAGTAAGCCCTACTTTCGCTGCTGGTTTAGTCACTACTAACGACGTGATCATATATTTCATATGATATTGATACTCTTACGGAGTATGGCGCATTGACGGCGGTACGGATTTGACGATATCTGCTGACCAATCACACAGTGCGATGTTAATTTTCATCCAATCAGAATTTTCGAGTCCGACACGACAAGGTCATGAGACGACAAATATATCACGGCACTTTCTCTCATACCATTGATAAAGACGTTGTAAGTTCGGCGCTAATGTGTATTTGATAGTAGCATGTAGGCGAGTTTTGATATTCTGGAATTCAAGTACATCTGTTGAAAAATCAATGATTATGTAATCACAATACATTTGATCGTGTAATATGAACCCAGCGCTTAGGGGTGTGGTGAGTTTTCGTGAGGAGTTTATAGCGGAGTGAGAGAGCAGTGAGTACTATAATCAAGAGCTAATAAATCAAGAAAAACCGAATCTTTTGTGATAATTTGCCAGTGTGTCGTGGAAGCAACTACGACACCTCGCAGGATATTCTATGGCATTCAAATAATAATAATAATAATAATGATGATGATGATGATGATAATGATGATGATAATGATAATGATAATAATAATATAACTATAATCGTATAGCTAGCAGACAGCTGGTATTTATTTCTTAATTGTAGACCGTCACGGTGTACAGTGATTTTTTCAAAATAATACAAATTCCTTTCCATTGCACCTTTTTAACCAATCGCAACGATTCGTTTTTCTTTTTTGAGAACAGGTGTTTTTTTGCTAGTCTAAGGGAAGGTACGTGTTTTATTAGGGGGTGGGGGTGGGGGGATGACTGGTGCTTCAAAAGGGAAGGTCATCAGTAAAAAAATTAACTTTTTTGGCAGGCCGAGCCTTTTTATTCTGACGAAAGCTTTTCATTGTTGATTCAATAGGAGCGTCATAAAATTCTTAATGAATGAAACGAGGGAGGGCTAGAGTCCCTTAGAAATGTTTACTGTGAATCCCCAATGATGGCGTCTATTTCGTCTCTCAAACATAACCACAATGCAATGCAAACTCGACCCATTTTCCCCCTGAACCTCAGAACGGCTAATGGCGACCTTAATGCTAATAGTTCTCTTTAATTAATAGCGTTTAATGGCAGTCAGTCTTGTGCGACCAGATGGGCTTTCTTTTTTCCAGGAATGCCTTGATTCCCTCTTTTCCATCAGACAACTTGAGATTCTCTACCATCACAGCTCCTGCTTGGCTAAAAAAAAAAAAATGAAATAAATAAATAAATAAATAAATAAATAAATAAATAAATAAATAAATAAATAAATAAATAAATAAATAAATAAATCGTAGGAACTTAATCGTAAAAATTTAAAAGAGTTTTTCCATTTTGAACCATGGAAAGCCGAGTATCCACGAACAATCCCAGAATGCCAAGTGCAAAAGGATCCAATATATTGTTAGTAACATTATTAGTAGCATGGATATATAACCCTAACGTGTGTTAGCCAACTGTGGACCACAAACAATCCCAGAAGCCCAAGTGCAAGAGTTGCTTGTTGGTTCTCTCCTGTGCTTCAAGGGTTTTTCTACGTTTTCTTCAGATTTTCCACCCTCAACAAAAATCAACTTGTAAAGGTGCAATTCCAGAAATTATCCATACTTCCCCCACGGAGGAATTCGTTTCTAAGACCCTCCCTACCTCTGGAAATTCCAATTTTCTTCCATAAAAACTCTGTAATTTCGTTCTTTCTTTGACCCCCTACCCCTCAGAAATTCCAAATTCGTCTGTGGGTGGGGTATGGATAATTCCTGGAACTACACAACTACCTAACTCGATCTATTGGTAGCCTTATCAAGTGGATTGCAAAACCTGTTAGGCTTTCTGTCCACCATGGAGTGGGAAATCCGATTACATTTTTTAAAATTTATGCAATGAGATTTCATCTTTGAGGTACCCACAACCAAACAATCCCATCATGCAAGCGCAGTTGAACCCAAGGTGCTACATTGGACTGATACATACATGGCCCCAACTGTATTCATTAGCTCCATCTGTATGTGGAAACCACAAACAATCCCACAATCCCTTTTGTGCTGCAACTCAAATGGCAAGACGGTTAGTTAAGCTACTTACCTGTAGGCATCATCTCTGTTCATTGCAACTTGGGAATAAAAACAACCTTTTCCTATGGCAACCACAGGTTGACTGGTCTCGCATATTTTGGTGGCTATCTTGTTTACCTCATCTCCAAGTGAATCTTCTGCCACAACTTTGCTTAGTAGTCCATGGATAAGTGCTTCTGGAAATGAGAAATAAAGTTTGGGAAACTACACCACATGGCTTGGGTGGGAGCCAGGAAAAAGACACACCCAATTTGTGCTGAGCTCCTTTGCTCCCATACCCCCAGAAAACTTTTGCTGAGAAAACATTGTGTATGGCAGTATAGCTTGAATAGAAAAATATTGTTCCTCATGCCTTATATGGTGTTGTTTGTACCCAAGCCATACCATAATGCATTCTGTTTATCAAACTCAGAGAAGGCCTATACAAGCCACCTGGTGTCAAGTTGAAGGTGGGGGAAGGGGGTCATGCTCTGCCTTAGATGAATCTAGGAAAGGACTGCACCCCAGAAAGATGCTGCAGGTACTAAGTGTGCAAGTTTTTCAATAGTGCAGTTATCGTATCACTGTGAAAAATTCACGGCACGAACGCGGCAATGACACAGCAAGGGATACACCAGACCAATCACATTGCACGAGAATTTACTCTCCCTCCAATCAAATACCTGGAACATGGCATAAACACAGTGCGGACACAGTCACGCCAAGGTCACGGCAATGCCAGACCAATCACATTGCACGTGAATAAATCAGCCAATTAAAATTCTAGAATACATCACAGTCACGGCACGTCACGCTTACGGCACTGAGCTTTTCACAGTCATACGAAAACTGCTCTAGTCAAGGTGTGGTGTAATTACAGTCAACTTGCCAGGAAGCCAACTTGCCCATAATCCAGGTCAACTTGCCCACAATCCACGTCAACTAGCCTGATGTAATTTCTTATAATTTCAAATTCATAGTAAAAGAACCTTACTCATGTATTGTGTCATATCTTTTTTCCCCAAAAAAAGTCTTTGAAATATAATCTCCTATCATACAGTATTGACTTAATTCACATAACTAAGATAATTGATTGGGAAAATAACCTGGATTGGGCAAGTTGACCAATTAATGGCAAGTTGAACAATGGATTACCAGTGAGTTTGTAATATGGGGAGTTGACCAGATATCCAGAGAGTACATACTACAACAAAGTTTCTCATATGACTTCAATTCTAACCTTGAGATGAGATAGGATGGCCTGTTAACAACATCTCCATGGCAACCTTATGAGGCACTGCTCTGGATAATGCAACACCAGGAGTGGAGCAGAATAGGCCAATATTTACTCTTAAAACAAACAGATTTGATGGTTTTCAGTAATAAAACAAATAGACATCAGTTTGTTATGTGTCTGTCCTCTTATTGCATCATCACATTGTCATAGTAGTTGTGATCAAAATAACCAACAGAAAGAGCTCTCACTCGTTGACTGTCTGTCCTCTCATTGATGATAAAAAATAACCAATCAGTGCACGGGAAATTTATAAGTTATTGTAAAATTGAAAATATACATGCCTGGATCTCTCAAAGACAATTATTTTCCTAAGAAGTTTGAGATGATAGCTTACAAATGCTTCCAACTTCTATGGACTTTTACTGGAATGTGTGAATATTCTATACTAAATATTCTACACAGAAAACTCGAAATTTTTAGTATTTTGATATATCTTCTGGATAAGAAAATACATACCCTGGAGTTGCAAACTGACTCTTCTCGGAAGCCACTGCAATATCACAGCTGGCAACCAGTTGGCACCCAGCAGCTGTTGCAAGACCTTGAGTAAGTGAAGAAAGAAGTCACACAAATACATGATTCTAGGCAAGAAATGATCCCTTGCAACTATGAAGTAGCATGATACATACTGCCATGTGGCAAAAATTTGTCACAATTGAAATTGCAAAATTGATTGAGATATTAGGGAGGGGTGGTGGTGGTGGTGGGGGGGGGGGGGGGGGGGTAGATATGGCCAGCCAGCTTGTCATTTGTACAATATATTTATATATGCATGTAATGATTGTCCAAATTATGAACAGAACACTCACCATTTACTTGTGCAATCACTGGATAAGGTATATCCTACAGATATTAAATAACAGAATGTAAATACTGACCAACTTAATTAAATTTACATGTTACAGTTCAATACAGGGCTCAAAAAAATGGACAGTCGATAGGCAATGTCTGGCCTAATCTGGCAGTTATTATCTGGTAAAACACCTCTTAGGTCAGTCCCCTTGACTGGTCATAAGTTCATCAGTCTGTTGTCACCAGTCACAATTTCCGAGTGCTTAGATGCCATCATTTTTTGTCAGCAATGTCAAGTAAAATAGTCACCTGAATGAGAGTCATAACTTCTGTACACCTGTGGAACACTTGTTGGTGATACTCTGTACTTCGTTCTTCTGACTGCAAAGAAATGAAGGTACTGGATTAAGGAACTTACTAACAACTGGTATGACAATAGTGCAACAACTTCCAGCTGATCCAAGAAAAAATGTTAGCCATTCAGAATTGAGAAAATTCGCAAAATCAAAGTCTCTTTTATTCCTTTTGAAATTATGGATTTCCAAGCTACCAAATGAACAAATACATTGCTAATAAGCACTTGATAACAGTGACACAATTATTAATAAGTTATAAATTTTTATTGCATTTTTCCTGGTCAATTGTCATGACAACTCAGTTTTGCAGTGATGTCGTGGTATGTCACAGTATTTCATATCAGCTGGTTAGTAATGAAAGAATATAATATGAATTATATTTATCGTTATCATTTCTATTATGTTATTAATCATATATGTAATCATTTATTCATTGATAAATTTAATAACCAACCAGTTCCTTCAAGTCATGACCAGACGAGAACACTGGGCCATTGGCTGACAATATTATAACCCTTAGTTCATTATCCAAATTGTGCAAGAGGTTCGCCTTGATGGCATTCAGCATGTCTAACGAGAGAGCATTTCTCTTCTTTGGGTTGTTAAGAATGATTCTTCTTATGCCTTTATCTTGATTGCATACGGTTAACGAGTCTTCTTTACGACTAACAGGACTTCTACTGAAGGATCTTGATAGGAAGACAGTAGATATCTGTGGATTGAGTCAATTAGAAACCAATATGCAGATCAAAAACTTGTCGAGATTTCGAGAACCGAAAATATAAAATAAATGCAGGAAACAAACCTGGCATTGATTGAAGTGCAATCTGTTTAAGTATCGAAGCATGTTTTTGCAGATAAATTATTAGATTATTATTGAACTGTTGATTTTGTTTTGATCTCTTTAAAAATGAGCCTGCAGTCATCTCGTCAGCGGTGTATCTGACACAGGAATCCCAGTAAGTACGTATTTTTCTTTCTCTCTTTTAGTGTGTAACTACCGGATTTATACCAATTATCGCGTTGAAATGCCAATAATCCTTCTACCCAAGATAAGTTAAGGCTTGAAAAATGTTAAAACCTATCGAGAATTCAAGTCCGACATTCTTTCAAGAGATCATTGGGGTAACCCCTAGCACTTTCCCTCAGTCCCAGGGGACTGTTAGACTGTTAGTTCTTAAAACGAAAAGTACTTACAGTGTATCAGTAACCAGTTTTTACGAATTACAATTGCGAATGTTGATTGCCGATTTTCACAAGTTGTTTTAAGTAAAAATATCTTAATTCATTTGTCAATTGGAGTATCAAATTCCCCGATAATAAAAGTTTAAAGAAGCAACGGCACGGTCACTACACGGAAATGACGTCATCCATATCGATACAACGTGAAACAAAATGGTTATTATGCTTCAACATCACACCTGCAACCACTAATATAAAATGATACTAAACTTAACGTCACGACATATTCCTTGATTTTTCAAGGCAAAACAGTGCTCTCTGTAGTCTTGTAGTCTTGACCATCATATGATTATGGAACAGATTTGTATCAGCTGATCCTCCCATATACATTAAACTAAGCCTTTCAGCAGTTATGCAAAGTTCAATTTATTGCGATAAAAAATTAAAATTGAATGATACACTCGGCATATATAAAACATAATCAAATATTTTATTTATTTATTTTAACTGTTTACAAAAAATAATTCATTGATGCGAAAGCTTGCTCAGGGGCGTAGCCAAAATTTGTGTAAGATCAAGATTTTTTTGTATTATTAGAAAATCATTAGTCTAGTCCCTGGCTACGCCCCTATGAGGCTGACGAGTACATGAGGCCAACTGTGTGAAATTATTCGTGTGTGCTCAAAACAAAACGGTCATTGCATTTAAACTTTGAATCCCGTTTAAGGGTGAAATGGTGACCAAAGAAAACTAAGGAAAATGTGCTTAAAAATGAACTGCGGCTAGCAGATATCAGCCGGGTTACACTCCACTGTCTTCAAACGATCGTTACATTTGGGTAACTTCCATTCTGTGTTGGCACATTGTCATGGCCGCCATAAGTGAGGTTTATGACAAAAGATTTCTTTCTCATTAGATTCCTTCGTCACTAATGTCTGGGCATAAAGAGCTAGCTGAAATACGCAGCCAGTGTGTTCTTATGGCGAGAATAGTAGGTGTGGAGAAGGAAAACAATCATCTCAAACGAAAGACGCACAAAACGTAAATGCAACGGCCCAAATAAGAAGTTGCTCGTGTCAAATCTTCAAAAATGCTTATAAATTTCTAACGTTAAAATAAGCCAGGGATTTTAGTCACCTGTTTCTTTTGCTATTTAAAAAGTTTTAAGAAAATATATCTTTCCGAGTGATTTTTGGTGATAGTGAAAACTTAAAATTGCGCTTGGCAAGTGTGAATGATACGTGTAAAATGTCTATTAATTAAAGAGTTGTGTACTCTAAATTGAAGGTAACTATACTCAGTTTCTCATATATGGAAATTAGAGCAGATTTCCTATGCCTGGCCATGATATTTAGTCATTGTGACAGCGCGCATAAGCGGTGAGCCAATCAGAATCCACCAAGTTATTGCTCAGTTATGCATGTTTGCAGCACAGGGAGCCGATTATTTAAAAAGATCCATTTAAAAGATCCATTTAAAGAAAAACATTTACAAATTTTTTTTGAAAGATTGAAATTTAATTTATCACACATAAATCATAATCAATACAAAAGCATTGCTTGGGCTCCCTGTGGTATGCAGAATGGAGATTGAAGTGTTGTTTGACAAACGCAGTTCCAATGAATGATATGAAGAAAAGTGGAAGATCTTTTAGGAGTAGATCAAAAACAGGCCCGAGAGATGATGATGAATATGATGAAGAAAAAGAACGTCGAGTGGCTTTTGGCTAATCACGTGCCAATGAAAATGAACTGACACACGTCATATGGTAAGCCAATCACAGTCCTCGAAGTTATTGCTCACCCAATCAGAATGCTATAATGCGATACCGTCACGAACACGGTAGGGCAAGGTGGTACCGTGAATAGAGTATTAGCATGCTACGTCATAACCACCATCTTGGTTGACGATAACAAAGCATTCCTCATTAGCTTCTCTTGTTACATCAACCAAGATGGCGGCTGTTTCATTGTTATTCATATCTCAAAGGATTTTGTGTCACATGGTTGCACACACTGTTTTTTGCCAGTCATACAAAGTCTGCTCTCATTCGCAAACGTAAATATAATCACGTGATAAAGATAGCTTCTGGTGCTATCCATTCATGCTATGCTGTGCCAACGATTAAATACGAAGTGTTCTTTCTACAATATACAAATTGGTTTAAATTTCAAGTCCTAATATCAAATTATGGACTCATTTATAGAACCCTTGCACTAATTTCCGACCTGGGGGTCAAAACAAAGATTTTCCTTCTTTTGAAGATTGAAAAAAAATTGATTTTTTCCTTATGGATTTTTTTTTCTGGATTTTGCACAAGGATTCTTAATATATTTACAATAACTAATACTACATTAATAATTCGTTCCCATCGAGGTAAGTTGACTCTATTGCTGGGGTCAAAGATTCTTCCCCTAGGGACATCCTAGCATTTGAGTCACCCTGCCTTCGTAAGGCTTTAAGAAGTTCAATAAAAATGATGCATTGTGGTCTAGCTTGGGTAGAAACAAATACCGAAGCTAGAACACAATGCTCTATCTAAATGATAATTAATCAAATCCAACCAACCTCTTTCAAGCTGTCTAGAAGATTGGTATTTTGATAATTTAAATGCTATGGGTGCAGCTTCAAAAACAAGGTTTTTCATTGGGTGGTTCAAAAACTTTGAGTTGGACATGTTAAACCCAAAAACAACTGCTACATGTTGAGGCATACGTTTCTAGGAGATCCTGGACTAAGTTTCTATGGAGATGTTTAGCAGACTAGGCTATCGGAGACTCCAGCTCAAAACTCCCATGCATTGATTTCTTGGACAGAACACGGAAGGGGGGGGGGGGGGGGGGGGGCGTAGGGCCAAAGCTTCTCTAGACATCACTAAAAGTAAGTTGGAGGGTCTAAAAACGGGCAACCATGCCTTTTGCCGTTCTGCCCAGGAATAGACCTATTTACATTAGGCATGGAGTTTTTTCATTTATGACTACGTGTCAGTCCCTTGAATTGCATCTATATTCATGTGTCTTCTCATGCAAAACCATAAAACAAAGCAAATCATACTCTAGGGAACGATACGTTGTCTGAAATGATAAAACACTACACCTAAGCCGAAAAGGTCTATTCCTCGACAATGTGGGAGGAAAGAGCATCTTCTTGAAAAATTTCATTACTAGTAATTTTGTTCCTTAGGTGAACCAACTCATCAACTCAAAATCCTTAATCCACCCATGGTGAGTATATTTCCTAAAGTTAAACTAATGTAAGGTTATTTCCAGCCAAAATTGTGGTCCTTTTACTATTGAGTACCTTCCACATGATCTAGACAAAAGTCACCAATCTGTCGTCTGTCTCACTTGTCGTAGGCTTTGGTCCTTCACTGACAACATCACTCCCGGCTGAATTTCTTTTCGCCTCGTTTACGATAGACTCATAATGACCAGACGCAGAGTCCTTGGACGACTTTGAGGCTGTTGAAGATCTATCTGTTTGAGTAGGTTTGGCATGTTTTGTCAAAACCTCATCGTAATCATGTGAACCTGTTGAAGATCTTTTCTCGCCTTCGAGAGAGCTTGCACTAAGTCTTCCATCAGAATTCCTGGGAGATCCTAGAGGAGGCTTGAGTCGCTTCAGTACACCATTGGGATCTTCATGTGACATAAGAGACGTTTGATTCTCAGTTCTAATATCTTTTGACTGCGTTATCTTCAAATCGCTTACGGTCTTGGTCGGTCTTGATCGTGATGTGATTGATTTAATTTCGACTTTAGTCGCCACTTCTTCGTAAGCATTCTCTTCGGATTCTGTTTGAGGCTGAGTTGAAGAACTTGATGGCTGATTATCATTTGCTAAAAACATATTGACAAATACAGGTAATGAGGTTAAGAGTTGATACTTATGAGTGGATTCCGAGGTTAAGCAAAAAGACTGGATCGAGTTGGCATTGCAGTGCATTGTGGGACTATTTAAGGGGACATGTTCCCAAGATGGCGTCTATTTAAAGTTGACATGGAAATGCATTGTGGAGCTGTTTAACGGGACATATTTTCAAGATGGCGTCTATTTCGTATCCTAAAACAGTCCCACAATGCACTGCAATGCCCACTCGACTAGTGATCTTTGATCCCACATTTGGTGATGGATGTCGGTATGTTTCCTATGTCCCTGCCTCACAAAAAGGTATTCTTCGGAGAAGCATCTACATCAAAAAAACATTAGTTTAATAGTGCAGTTTTTGTTGACACAGAGACATTGAATTGAGCCACTAAGTCCTTAATATAAATAATAATAAACTTTAACAATGTCTTATATCTTATAGCTTGGAACCGGGGTGCTTTGCTAATTGGTGAGACCTTTTGTAACGATGAAGTACTGTACGTTCTTTTGCGCATTAACCCGAATGCAAAATAATAGAGATCTTTAGCATTAGGTTTACCGCCAACCGCTAAGGATCACTGTGGCCCAGAAACACGCGCGCAAACACGGAGAAAGACTCAGCTTGTGTGAAATTCAATATTGCGGCCCTTCCAGCAACAACTTCGTTACGACGCCTTGCTAAATCACAGGGAGCCCGGCTTGATGATGCTAAATCGGTAAAACGATCACGTTTCATATGTTGATGACATTACATAATAATCGTAACTCAATACACCCCTATTACAAACGGTCACTACGTAATAGAACACCAGTGTTTGTAACGCGTAACTTAATACCGTGATAAATTCAAATACGTAACGCACGCGTTAAGAAGAGAGAAAGGAGAGAAGGGCTGAAACAAGCGAAGTTTATTCGTTGTATGTGCGCCAGCAGTTGATGGGACACTTAATTTATTCATAACCAGCATGACATCGAACGGGTACTCAAATGTACTAGTTAGGAGTTCGTCCATAATAGTAGGTATTAAAACTGATTTAAAAAAATACTAAATGAGTTTGTTATCGATTATAAACTAAGAATTATTTTCGTGAATTTCGAGGACAGGCTACTTGAAAACGTTGAAGTTGGCTCTGAAGAAATATCAATCGCCGAAATATACGAAGAGCTACCGGCATATAGTTCAGGATACCCTGCGAGCAGAGGTTTTTTTTCTGACCCTCCGTGGAGCTGGCTGTCGGGGAGAAAAAATACCTCGAGGTGGCAAATCAGGCTAGGTTAATCATAAACATGTCCCATCAACTGCTGGCGCACGTAACTTTAAACCAAGCTTGCCGAAATTGCCGAAAATATCATGAGAACTGCTCACAAGTAGTGACCGTTTGTAATATGGGGGTATTGAGTTACGATTATTATGTAATGTCATCAACATATGAAACGTGATCGTTTTACCGATTTAGCATCAAGCTGGAAGTTAAACGCCTGACGTAGCACTGGAGCTTGAGGTTTGCTCTACGCATCCAGCAAAAGGTCTCTCGCACCCTCCAACAAAAAAATACTGCATAGACTTTTTCTGAGATTTCAAAATATGGTGTATTATAGTCTAACTTGGGTACAAACATATTTTAAAGTGTTCGCCATGTCTTATATAGTGTTAGAGATATTACGTGGAGATATTAGCATGTACTTGCTATTTTTTTAATTCAAGAATAAATAAAGCTATTGTATCGTTGTATTGTATTGTGTCGTTGTAAAAAAGCAAGACCAGGATTCACCAGTTCGCTATCTCAGAAAATGTTTATCGGTTACAGTAAAGGCGCGATTACACGAAGCAATTTTCTCTGCAACTCGTCTCGCAACGGCGTTACGACAAAGTTGCATAGAGCCTTACGGTATGTACTGAACCTACAGCGCAATTTGAACAAATGTTGCGACACAAGTTGCGACAAAAGTTGCAGTAATCATTGCCAAAAGTAGAATTCGTTTTCCTATTTTGACAACGATTGCGTCTGCGTTGCACCGTAAGAACACTCTTGCAACTTGTGCCAAAACGCTGTTGCGAAACAAGTTGCGGGAGAAAATTGTTCCGTGTAAACGCGCCTAAACGTAAAGCCATTAGCCTGCGTGTAACCGAACATAAACCGTTGGCTAGGTTCAGTTTGTGTTCGGATGCTCGAAGGTTATAAAGGCCTATAGACTTTTACCTTTATCATCATCTTTCCTGACGGATTCGAGATCAGCGTATAAAGACGGAGGGATAGGGGGTGGGGTCTCGTCTTCGTCGAAACCCTCAGGTAATGCAGTAGCAGGAGCGAATTCATGAGCATGACCAGGGTGCGAAACTTCTGCTGAATGCCTTTTCTTCTTGGCAAGATTCACTTTAGCGTACGTTTCGTCCACTTCGAACATTGTTTGAGGTCTGTCAGACTGCAGTGAAGGAGGATCTGCGGGCGAGTCAGACAGCGGAGAAGCGTTTAACCCGTCTCCTTCACTCTGTGTTCGTTTACGCACAGTTGAGCTAACATGGATTAGACTCGAAACAGGAGGAGGAGCTGGAGCATGGTGAATCTCGCCAGAAAGAGATTTTTGTCTCTGCTTCTCTACTTGACTGTAACGTTCATCGTCATCCTTCTCTGAGGCACGCTTTTTAGACGGACCTTTCTGTACAACGGCGTAGTCGGCGTCCTCAACCACAATGTCTGATTTTCGCGCATCAAGAACGCCACTTTGTTGCTTTATATCATCAGTAACAACCTCGTATAGACCACTACCACCGCTCGTTTCTGTAGGAATACGAGGCATATCCCGTGAGGCCACAACTGAAACTGCATACTCGAGTCCATTTGCTGGTTTCTTGGGTGGTATACGAGTTTCGACGACGTCGTATTGATTACTTTCCGAAGACAGTCGTTTCATATTCGCGCCTTGGTCGTTGATACACTCGTACAACTCGGAGGCAGGTCGTGATTGGTCCTTCGGTAACAGATTTATTTTATCGTATGTTCTCGTCTTACTCGTGGTGACAGTTTCGTAATCACCATCTTCTAAGCTTTGTTTTGGTCTTTGAGCATGATTCTCTACCATATCATATTGTGCTTCTTCAACGCTAGCAGATGAAGGTCTCGGTGGAAGAGGTATATTTGCAGGTCGACTAGAAGATGGCACATGTTCTGGAGTCGAAATTTTCTGACTTCCGCTCTTCTTCTTCTTCTTTTCCTTTTTGGTGCTGATGTTCTCCAAATCCTCGACATTGCCCTTCGTCTTTGAAGACTTTCTTCTCTTCCAGAACGATTTTTTTTGTTCTTCATTCTCTTCAGGGCTGCTTTTCGGTTCTTTGCCATTGCTACCCGTTCGTTTTCTCGAGGGTTTGCGAAAAAAACTTTTCTTGGCCCCTTCGGAAGAATCAGTTCGCGTCCGAGCCTCACTGGAGCTGTTGTTCTCCTTTGATTGTTTTCCAGCGCCTGGAGCTTCTTTGTCACTACCCGTTCTTTGTTTTTCAGGAGTCACGTTTTGTGTTCCATTTTCAGGTGCCGAAGATTCCAATTCCACTTCCTCAACGTTTTCTACACTATTTTTAGAGCCAGAACTGCGCGGGCGAGAATCGACCTCTCCCATGGAACGCTTGTCTGGTTGGCTTGACTGACTTGCAGCCCGTCCTTTAGAATTCACTGCACCATTTTCTGTCGTAGATTGAGAGTTCCTGTCACTTTTCTTGCTCTCATTTGTATTTCTTCTGTCATTGCTTGAGTTCTCATTTTCGTTTTTGACATGCAATTTATGTTCCGTAGTCTTCTGCCCGTCCTAAAAATAGATATAGACGTAAGAAAACATTCGGTTTAGAAAGATTTTGTAAACAAGTTACTTATAAAACACTGCGACGGTATAAAAAAGTAAAAAAACATAATAAAAAGAAAAAAATATGATAGCGACGTTTCGACTTGTAGCACACGTCTAAACGCCGTGTAAAAAAAATGTATTAAGGTATTTTTTAGGATGATTTACGTTTATGTACCTAAAGTAATGGAGAGCCATATAATGAGCACTCTCCTCTAACTAACATGTCCCAGGGAATGTACCTAAAGTAATGTAGAGCCATATAATGAGCATTCTCATCTAACTAACATGTCCCAGGGAATGTACCTAAAGTAATGTAGAGCCATATAATGAGCACTCTCCTCTAACTAACATGTCCCAGGGAATGTACCTAAAGTAATGTAGAGCCATATAATGAGCACTCTCCTCTAACTAACATGTCCCAGGGTATGTACCTAAAGTAATGGACAGCCATATCATGAGCATTCTCCTCTAACTAACATGTCCCAGGGAATGTATCTAAAGTAATGGAGAGCCATATAATGAGCACTCTCCTCTTACTAACATGTTCCAGGGAATGTACCTAAAGTAATGTAGAGCCATATAATGAGCACTCTCCTCTAACTAACATGTCCCAGGGAATGTACCTAAAGTAATGTAGAGCCATATAATGAGCACTCTCATCTAACTAACATGTCCCAGGGTATGTACCTAAAGTAATGGACAGCCATATAATGAGCATTCTCCTCTAACTAACATGTCCCAGGGAATGTACCTAAAGTAATGGAGAGCCATATAATGAGCACTCTCCTCTTACTAACATGTCCCAGGGAATGTACCTAAAGTAATGGACAGCCATATAATGAGCACTCTCCTCTAACTAACATGTCCCAGGGAATGAACCTAAAGTAATGGAGAGCCATATAATGAGCACTCTCCTCTAACTAACATGTCCCAGGGAATGTACCTAAAGTAATGTAGAGCCATATAATGAGCACTCTCCTCTAACTAACATGTCCCAGGGTATGTACCTAAAGTAATAGAGAGCCATATAACTTGAGTTTTCCCCCCTGCTTCTCTGATTTTCCTCCCGTCACAAATATCAAGTTCTGAATTTCAATCACTCAGCCCTTCCTACCCCCAGAAACAGAACAGAAACTCTGTGAAAATATTAATGCTACATGTAAATCCCCTTTGGTTTTGATTTAAAGCACCAGGTGACAAAAAATGCCCTTTTTTGTCTTTTCAAGACATCAAATCCATAGAAAATAAACCCTTTATCAAGATGTGAACACATTACCTCTTCTATTGTAACACTGGAGACTGCAACAACATGATGATCAGCTTCAGCACCTCCAACTTCATCACTGAGAGCCCTAATAGAAAGCAAAAGGATGCTACTGACAATTTATGTTAGAGACCAGTCATTAGAGGGTAAAGGGGAGTTATGGTAGATATATTGGGAGTGCTATAGTGCTAAAAATTATTATATTTAAAACAGAAGGGATTCTCTCTAAGGTAAATAAGAAAACAAACTTTGATCAGGAGTTGTGTAGGCTTGGGTTTAGAGAAAGGTGTGACAGTCGACAGGGACCAGCAAAGCTAATTTGAACATGATAGACACCAATTGCATCTTAATCTCAATCAATTGTATTGGGGGGGGGGGGGGGGGGGGGGGGGGTCCTTTATTGACTTGCTATATAAATAATAGAAAGGTAAAGCTACTGTATGTGCAAGTGTGAGCATGCTCAGTGCTAGACCTCATCCCACATCGAACAGTGAAATTTCATATATACTCGATTGCAGAAATTTTGTAGTATACATTTATACAAATAATATCTAATTTATTCAGTATATTTAATGATATGCAAAACGGAAAAATCGCTTTATTTATTGTTTGTTTCATTCAATGACTGTCAAAATATTTTTTTCTTGTCTTTTAGATCGTACAGATTATAAATCAGTTGGTTTTAAGAGTTGAAAATGGTTATTTTGCATTATGCATCTCATTAGATATTTGTATAAATGTATACTACAACGTTTCTGCAATCGAGTATATATATATATATAGCTGATTCAACCCTTTACTGGATATTTCATGAAGTCCAAAAGTTTCAAAGTTTCGTGTTATGCTCATAAGCAGATGATGTAAGACAATTGATAAACTAAACTATTGATCTGCTAAGATCTTTTGTGAGTATAAGCGAGTGAGCGAGAGGCACATTTGCATATTCAGACCCATCACAATAACTCATTTCTATGCTTCCCGTATCCATGCAATGCATTGAATAGAGGCTTTGCACCATCACGTGATGGCAGCCATGATGGGAGGCACAGCAACAGAGTCTTTCTTTCCTGGGAAAATAAATCATTTCTCATTTACATCAAATCAGACCAGATTCAATTGCTCCTGCCTCCTGTCCTGACTTCCATCCCGTGATAGTGCAAAGCCCCTGTAGGTACAGCTGTAGATAAACTGCTGTACAATGGTTTTATTGAATACATGATAATGTCAGCTACTAAACTTACTTTTCATGAGTGGTATTTCCACAAGCACACATTGCTAAAGAAACAATAAGTACAATAATTCCAGCAACAGCCACCAGTACAGGGGTAGCTAATGAAAAATCCATGTCGCGAACACTGTTCTCAATCTTAAAACTGAGGAGTTTGCGTCTCTGAGTTTTCCAGGAAGATTGAGTGAAACGTTTCTTGATAGTATCTAAATATGTTTAAAATGGAAGTTATTGCATGTAAATGTGAAGAACACATACATCTGCAGTTTTATTACATGATTAGCACTTGCTAAGTGTACAGTAAGGGACCGTTTATAATTTATGACTTGGGGGCTATGTTGATAATTTCTGAGCAACATCTTTCAGAGAAGTATGTTGTTGGTAATATCTTCAGGTTCATAACACTTATTCACTGAAAACATGTTAAATCCAACATTCCACCAAGTGTATCTGCAGCATTTGTTTTGAAAACTAAGCTTAAGGAAGTGAATAGGAAAAACTTTGAAATCTGACATGTGAAACTTTGCCACTTGATGTCAAACTAAAACATGTTTTGCACGTGTGTGAGGCATAGATGCAATCAATGGTATATGCTTTCTAAATAATTATTGTACGTCCTGATCATGATGCAATAAGGTTATCTGTTAGTGTTATAAAATTTAAGTTAATTAAAACTCAGAAATTTCAATACGAAGTACCAACTGAATATGTTTGATTGACGCGGCAAAAAAACAAATTCCACTGATGTGCCAAATTTCATTGATGTGCAGTTTACAATTACCGAGTTCCAAAATATCTATCTAAAACTTCAGTAAGAATATGACTACCTCAAGAGTACTATATTTATGGAACCACCTTAAATTATGATGGGCCCATCCTAAGGTAATTTGAGAGTTTGAAAGGCTGCACTGTAGTGACCCAATGGTATATCCGGTTGTAACCCCCCCCCCCCTCCCCCTCTGACAATGACAACTCAACCATGGAACCCCCAGTATGTTCTAAGACACCCCTAGTCTGTAATATGACGACACCCATGTTTGTTTGACATTTACAGATATAAATAGTCATTCAATGCATAGTTGCAGGGCTTGAGTGTTTAAAAAAAAAATGTAAATCAGTAGACAACAAAAATATTGATATGTATTTAAAGATCAAGTTATACGAATAAAATGCCTTCCTTAGAAGCCAAATTTGCTCTTAGAGTTACCCATGTATGTAAAACCAGCTTGGATTAGGGTTAGTGTCTAGGGGTAGGGTTAGGGTTATTTTCCAAAAATGTTTACTGTATCATACATGTAGCTTGAATGTTTACTGTAGTACAGACTGGGTGCATCATGGTATGAACTGGGGCTTTATGGTAGTACAAACTGGTTTAGTTATGATATTTACTGGGGACGTCATTTAGTATATACTGGGGGCATTATGATATATACTGTGGGTGTCATGACCATAATTCGACCCAACCATTACATCAACCAGTCACTAAAATTACAAATATAAGCTTAAATAAAATTAAGTATATAGCTGAAACAATTACTGATAGTATATGAGGTATTTTTTGGATTAAAGAATGATGCTTTGATATGCATATATGCTGCATTTTGGAGATAAAATATAACATTCACGAGATATATATTGTGATCTTCAAAGCAATGTGCCAGTGCTTGTCTGTAGTAACATGAAACTACATAAGCTTATCGTGACAGTCATTAAGTGAACTGTCCATTTGAATATAAGTAAAAACAAGGATACTTCTGTCTTATGTTTTTCTTCGTTGAGGTTTGCATGAATAATTAGATAATGGAAATTTTAGATTCTATTGTATGTTTTATAATAAAATTATTCGACAAGATGGATGCATCTGATTGTGGTGCTGAGAATAGTAATATTATAAAACATGAATCAAAGAATCCATGAACTAAATAATAAGAATCACGAGAGGTAATAAATATCCCAATACAGACAATTACCGTGAAAAACTACTATCAATAAATATATGCATTCATGCATAGATGCTAATGATTTTTAACTTCAAAACTTACCAGCTGAAAGCAAAGCACAGCGTCTTCCATAACAGTCTAGTTCAACAAGAACAAAGACTTCATCTACTGGAAGATGTTTAAAATCACGATGTTTTAAAATCACCTGATAGACGAGGAAGTTAAAGCTTTAGACAACTAACATAAAATCCATTGTTTTAATTCATGAAAATGTTGACATTCGTACATTTTTTCTGACAATTACGTCTTCCAATTGTTGAACGTTCGGAAAAAATACATGACTCTAGGAATGCATAACCAAATAAATGGATCATTTTACTCAAAATAAAAGCGAATCAGTATATCTGTGAATACAGTAAAGTAGTAGGAGTTTCTCATTTGAATCAGCAGTCATTTAGCGTTGTTTCATAATTGTAATTCACCGTCAAAATAAACTTCGACAAACAAAGTTTTTGCATACCTCAAGTTTAGCGTTGTGTTTCTTTGTCACAATACGTGTGAAAAATCTTGTTTTTAGAGGGATTTTTCCATGAAATCCTCTTAGTATTTTCACTGAACGGACTCTGCAGTCAAGTGGTGAGAAATCGGGATGACTATTGCCATGTTTAAAGATCTCCAAGCTTTGGTATCCAGTGAAGAAGACGGGTTTTGTATTGAAACGGAGGGTTAGATTGCAGCTTTTACTTCCGCTCTTTGAATCCCTGATTTCTACGCTTCCAGTTATTTTGATCAAACTTCCCACTAAAATCCAATGGAACAAATCATTTCCCATGTTGGAGCTGAATCCGTAATCCTCTACAGCCTAAGTGTCATCCAAACAAGAGCATTTCTTTATCCCAATATTGTTTCAGCTCCAACACACCTCAACTGAGGAAATTTCCCATCAGGCATTTGGGCTCGAACCGGAAGTCTAGTGTATTTCCGGTTCGACACAACAGACGGTCAGCAATCAGCAATGAACTGTTAATCGACCACACATCGACCACTTCTTTTTTGTTCCTCCTTTCGCATCTTCTTTCTAATCTTTTGTTAAAATACCGCTCCCAAAATTTCATTTTTCTAACAGTTGTAAATCTACATTTATTTTTTCTACAACCTCAGAATTTATCAGAATTTGAATGCATATATATGTGCCCTTTTGCAAGAACGGTTGTCATACGAAAATAGAATATTTGTACTTTAGTAGGAAAGGAATTAATTAAAAGACAAAAGGGGATCACTGAACTAGTATGACAACGTTCTTGCGCAGATATATATATTTCGATAATTATTGGCCAAAGTTATAATGATAATATGAGGAAATAAAATAAATCAAAGGAAAAAATACGAACATCGCAAACTGAAATAATCAAGACGAGAGGAAAAATAAGCAGGAAAAGTAGAAGAAAAAAAGAAAGAAAGGAAGGAAGAAAAAAAGAAAAGAATGAATGAAAGAATGAAAGAATGAAAGAAAGAAAGAAAGAAAAAACGAAAGGAACGAAGGAAGAAAGAAAGAAAGGAAGAAAAAAAGAAAGCAAGGAAGAAAGCAAGAACTGAAAGAAAGGAAGAAAGAAATAAAGAAAGTAAGTAAGTAAGAAAGAAAGAAAGAAAGAAAGAAAGAAAGAAAGAAAGAAAGAAAGAAAGAAAGAAAGAAAGAAAGAAAGAAAGGACGAAAGGAAGAAAGAAAGGAAGGAAGGAAGGAAGGAAGGAAGGAAGAAAGAAAGAAAGAAAGAACTATCATTCGCGAAGCATCCTGGGACGAGCCACTCCTCCAGCCGACCCACAATGCCCCGCGCACCATTGCACGTTGGAAGAAACTTTCAAGATGTCGTCTGCTCCAAGCTCAGCTGATCTCCTTCACGTTGGAGGCGAAAGAACCTCAGGACAGGTCATAAGAAACCAAAATGGCAAGTTAACATAAAGTTTAATACCCATTCTAAACATTAAGCTTATTTTTTTGTCCATTTTCATTTCAGTTACGGCCGTCACAGCCATCGCAAATATTGTCAAAAGTTCTCTGGGACCAGTCGGTCTGGACAAAATGCTAGTCGATGATATTGGGGTAGGTTTTCTCTCTGTTTAATTACGTTACCAGGGTTATTTAGTAGTTATTTTACATGGTCAGGAATTTAGCTTTTAGATCTAACAGTGAGATCGTTGATAGAAACCTTTACAAAGGCGAACAGTGTAAATGCCGGTACATGAACTGTATGAACTGTCATTTTGCACGTGTTTGATTGGTGTGGCTCACTTTACACGAAGTTCTCGTCTGTACCACGGCTTCTTTATGCTAAATTTGTAAATAAATGAATGACTAGAAGTCTTAAATCCGTTCAGAGAAGCCTTTTTGTGGGAATTTCTATTGATTATATAAATGTACTTGTGGTACAAATTAGATAGGAGGTCAATTGTTAATGAAGTTAAAAAACGTACAAACCTAACCACGTACCTCCACCCCCTGGTAAATGTTAATATGCTATATATGTAAAGTATATCGTAATCTTAAGTATATTCTTAATTATCATAGTATGAAATTATAAAATCAATAAGCAAACTATTGACAAAACAGTTTATATCTAAGTTTGCTTTTTTATGACATTTGGTTATACAAATTTTATATCTTTTAACACCAGGGCCAGGTTTTACGAAGGCTGGATAGCACTATCTGATGGACAAATCTTTCCTAGTGGATAAATAATTGGATAACAGCATTGACTTATCCATTGGATAATGATTTATCCCTCACATAGTGCTATTAACCCTTCATTCAACCCGGCCCTGCAATGCAAGCATAAACATAACTACAAGGTTGTATTTATTATGATAGGCTGCACATATCAAATTATAAAAGTCCTGGTTATAAGCCCTTAGCTTGTATTTATTTGCAAGGGTTTTTTGATGGACTCATAAGGCAGGGCCTCATAACCAAAAGAGAAAAGACTTTTGAATGAAGAGGGAACCTTTAGTACCTTTTTTTATGTGTTATAAACACTATAATAATTATGAAATATCATGGGGTGAGTAAATTGGGGCGGAGTAAATTGTCTTAGCAAAGTGGAGTTATATTTCAACTGGGATGTGGTATTTATTTTTTTCCCTTTCTGTAAAGGATGTTACTATCACCAATGATGGTGCCACAATCTTAAAACTCCTTGAAGTAGAACACCCTGCGGCAAAGATCTTGTGTGAGCTAGCCGACTTACAAGACCAGGAAGTTGGTGATGGTACTACATCCGTTGTTATTTTAGCAGCAGAGTTACTCAAGGGAGCTAACGAGCTGGTTGCACAGAAGATTCATCCTACATCAATTATTAGTGGTTATAGGCTGGCTTGCAAGTAAGTCTATAAATAATGTTTTCCATTCAATACTGTGACCACTACACATTGGGTTCAACCTGGGTTCGATTCTTGGACTCATATGTGAGTAGAGTTGTTTGTTGGTTCTCTCCTGTGCTTTTCTCCAGGTTATCTGGTTGTCCTCCCTCTGCTAAATTCATCTTCTAAATTCTAATTTAATCTAGAAGGACCTAGATGAAAATTACTCTGTGTAAATCTAGTTACCCTATCAAATTGTGTAGTTTTTAATGGTTTGGTGCAATTACTACATACCTTGTCATATAAAAACCACTGTATGTTTGATCACTCATGATGTAAATGTTTTTTTATCTTAGGGAAGCATGTAAATATATCCAAGAACACTTAACCCTTAATGTAGATGACCTAGGCAGGGACTGCATCGTTAATGCCGCTAAAACATCACTGTCTTCTAAGCTAATCAACCAGCAATCAGATTTCTTTGCTAATATGATTGTTGACGCTGTGACGGCAGTCAAGAGATCAGGAAACAAGGGTGAAGCCAAGTATCCTATTAAAGGCATCAATGTACTCAAGGCGCATGGTGCAAGTGCACAGGAAAGTGTTCTAATTGATGGATATGCTCTGAACTGTACTATTGCTTCACAAGGTAAAGCACACATTTCGTCTTTGTTCTGTGGTCCACCTCTTTGAAATCATCATCTTCACTACCTACAGTTCAACCTCATCATTGCTGCCTATCGCTTAACCATCCTTATGTGTGATGTACATGGTGATATATATGATTATTTACGATGTTACGCATTGCGATCATACATATAGTTATACACAGTCGTACTGCTAGGCTTTACCATTTTACTGGAATGATATAACAATGTGCCACCATGCATGTAGCATGTTTTTACTAGTAAATCCGAGTAGTAATTAAGAACGTTTTAACATGTTTTGTGTTATGTTTTTCCTGTGATGCAGCAATGCCAAAACACATCCAAAATGCAAAGATTGCCTGTCTTGACTTTACTCTTCAAAAAGCCAAGATGCATTTGGGAGTCAGTGTGGTGGTTGATGACCCTGAGAAACTTGACGCAATAAGAGAAAGGTAAACTTGGGACCTATTTGGTTAATACAGCGACATATCCCCGGCTTTTCCTAGGGAAAGGTTGTTTCCAAGACAGCTCCAATATTCAGGTGTGGTGAGAGGGAGGAGTGGCTAATCAAAAAATTGAAAATTTTTGTTCATATTAACTGAAAATGTTATCCAGATAAACTTTTATTGGGTTTAATTGTAGCTCTCAATTTTGGTTTCTTCCAATTTGGGACATTGTTTTGGTCATTTTCCAACTTGTTATGGGTTTACTGTGGCTTTGGCATGACGTACCCTGTAACAATCCTGGATCTGCCACTGCAATATGTAATAACTTTAACAACGTTTTGAAGTTTTACGCTTTACTGTATTATTAGCAAAATACCAAAAAAGTACCCAATCAATCCCCACCTCACCCCCAGGATCTGCCAATGTACCCAGTTTCAGTATTCAAAACTTTTTCATCTCGCATCTTAGGGAGTCCACCATTACCAAAGAGAGAGTGCAGAAGATATTGTCATCAGGAGCCAATGTTGTTCTGGTATCAGGTGGTATTGATGATCTGTGCCTCAAGTACTTTGTTGAAAATGGTGCCATGGGAGTCAGACGAGTCAAGAAGGCAGACCTAAAAAGAATAGCAAGGGCTACTGGAGGTACAGTACCTATAGTGTATTGTACATGTACAACCATTCAACAACCAAAACAAAAAACTTATATGTTACAACCATGACTTCTCATAAGGGGGCTCTTCAGTGAGGTTTGCTCCACATTCACTACCACTACATTTATTCTTTACAACAGTCATGTGACGCTCAACTCACATGTTGATTTTTTACGGAGGGAGGAAAACCATACAATTTGGGAAAAACCCTCATGGGAAGGTAGAGAAAAACATCAAACAAACTCAGTTGGAACTTGAACCTTAGCAGCACATGCTGTGCATGAAAAAATTGTTTCCAACCAGTCATCTAAATAGAATTTTTTTATTTACAAATAACATATGTTTGAGCATTTATGTACATAGTTTTTTTAATATCAATACAGTACCTTGTAAAGCGGTGTTGAACATTGGAATTGTTACTATATAGAATAAAATAATGACTAGGGATAACCTCAGGTTAGGAAGTGCGGGCGTAGAACATTGGTGGAAGATTTTCTTAATTTATTTGAGAGGCTTGAGTAGCTATTAATATATGGAGAGGCAGATGCAAGTGAGTATTTAGTGATTTGGTTAGCCTGCTAAGGAAGGTTATCCCTGCGGATCGAATTCCCTCATGTATGCCTGAAAACCTGTTTGAGCACTGGCCTAATCCTGTAAGTCTGCATTCCTCACATTCTTTACATTCCAGTTGGAAGTCGAAAACTCTGAAAAGCTGTCTAGTCTCTTGTATTCCACAGGCCCAGGCACCTTGGCGTTTTCTCGTCAAGATTATGCTTGCATGCTCCTCTTGTGGCCCGCAATTATTATTATTATCTTATTAAACTATCTTTTATACCTTCTTCAGCAACAATGGTACTGTCACTGGCTAACCTTGAGGGAGAGGAGAGCTTTGATGCAAGTATGTTAGGAATGGCAGATGAAGTACGACAAGAAAGAATTAGTGATGACGAACTGATCATTATTAAGGGGTAAGGACCCTGTGTCAAATGCAGAACATTTATATTAACTGCACTCACGTTGAGGTCTGAAGGTAACTCTTTCAAAATTTCTTGATTATTTCAATGCAATTCAGTTGACTTGCTCAGTTGGTAGGAGTGGCTGGACCAACACTTAGGATCTAAAAATAACTAAGGAGAAGGTGCTGCCTTTGTATGTAAAATTACATCTGCAAATGGTTAAACTTTCACATGGATCTGATGACCATCTTGATGGTATCCCATCCCTAATCAACCAGAGTTAATCAGTTGAATTACTGTCAATTGTTATCCTCTATAAACAAAGTTGAGTTATTCTGTTTTTTTTTATAAGACTAAAAGTTGTGGGCAGGTTTAGCCCTAAGAGCTGAAAACTTATATTATATTACAATCTCCCTCTCCATGCACAGACCATGTTAAAATCCCTATCTGTATTGATCCACAGGACTAAAGCCAGGTCTTCAGCCTCCATAATCCTGAGAGGTGCAAACGATTACATGCTGGATGAAATGGAGCGTTCTCTTCATGATGCTATATGTGTTGTTAAACGTGTCTTGGAATCTAAGACTCTTGTTCCTGGTGGAGGTGCTGTAGAAGCTGCTTTGTCGATTTATCTGGAAAATTTTGCTACGTCATTGGTAAGTTGTATAATCAAACCAATAATAGAGCATTTTCGCTTGCATGACAAGGCAGCTATATTGGTGTACCAAACAAGCATACAATTTCCAACATGGCCACTGTGACATCACATGGAAATCCTCTATAAGTACCTATTAGGATTCATAGGTACTGTAACATAGGATCTTCGTTAGAGCAGACTAATCTTTTGAAGGCAGTTGTGAATGTAGCCACGCTTTCTCCAGACCATCACATTGCTCAAGAATTTACACTCCATTCAATCAGACACTCAAAACATGGCATGAACATGATGCAGACACGGCTATGCCAAGGTTACGGCACTGCCACACCCTGATCATATTGTGTGAGAAAAAATAAATTTGCCAATTAAAACTCTAGAAAAAATTACTGTTGTGGCCAGGCAAGGCATATGCATATGGCACTGAGCTTTTCACAGCTATGTGAAAACTGCTCTATAGCTTACTTAAATGTTTTCAAGAACAGGATTCTGACTAGTAGTGGTATCGAACGTAAGGGGGGAGAGATGGGTTGGTAGGTGGTATGAGTCCCAGATGATGAATGTCATGGATCTTATTCATCTGATTATCTTGATGAGATTACTCCATGCTGCCTTCCTACTGATGGGATATTATACTCCGCATACAGTATATGTATTTGCATGTAGTAAAACTAGAGAAACTCTTAGAATATTTTGTTGTATTAATTTCTTCATTTCTTTATTCTTTTTTATATTATATATTAACACTCAGTATAGATGTATTTACATGTAGTAAAACTACAGAAACTCTTATAATACTTTGTTGTATATTCCTTCATTTATTTACTCTTTTTTTTTTTCTTTCCTTGTTTATAATCTTAGGGTTCTAGGGAGCAGTTGGCCATAGCTGAGTTTGCACACTCACTTCTAGTAATTCCCAAAATCCTAGCTGTCAATGCTGCACAGGATTCTGCTGATTTGGTAGCAAAACTAAGAGCATTCCACAATACTTCTCAAATCAATGCTGAAAGATCACATCTTAAATGGTAAGCTAATACTATCTATCAAAAATAGATTTAATTTAAAAACGAATTTGACTGCCATTTTCTCAGAATGGTAACGGTATGAGCAGTTGTGAGTTGTTTTCAACCATTCCCAAGAGAATTGAATAACAAAAGACATGGCAGCCATGTTGGAGGATATAACAAAAGAATTCATTGACAATTCTTTTGTTAAGTTCCTCCATCATGGTCGCTGTGAAAACCAATAATTTGTCACAGTAATCATAATCCCACAACCCTATAAGCTGTTGAAACTTCGAATTTAAACAGACAATGATTATACTAAATTTGCCATTCCAGGATCGGACTTGATTTAGTAGATGGCACCGTAAGAGACAACAAGAAAGCTGGCGTTCTTGAACCTGCAATATGTAAAATAAAATGTTTAAAGTTTGCAACTGAAGCAGCGATTACTATACTCCGTATCGACGACATGATCAAACTAGCACCTGAAAAGAAAGAAGAAGGAGGCTATCAGCAAGCATACCAATCTGGACAACTTGGTTAATGATAAAAACTGATATATCGTAGACCTTTTCTGGTATAGCCAACATGGTCCATTAGGGTCTACCTTGGGTATAAATTTCTTGTTCAGCACACTTCGTATGGTGTTGTTTATAGTCCCCTTGCAGCACTTTGCAATGCAGCTCAATCTGGGGGACAAAACAATAGGTTATAATTCTCAGGAGATTGGAATTCCTTGGTTTGTCCCCCAGATCGAGCTGCTTTCACATTACATGCAAGGCATCTACACCCAAGCTAGATCACAATGCATTAGGTTTATAAACTCAAAAAGGGTCTATATTTTTGTAGTACAAGTATGAACAATTACTTCACAGGACAGTTAACTGAGGCTCAATTTCAAACTATTGTGTAAAGACATTGCAGCTACTCTTGTCATTTTTCTTGATCAAGGCACCTCTAGATATGGCATGTTTTGACATCTGTCAATCAAGCTAACAGTGGTTTAAGTAAATTAATTTTGATTGACGATAAATAATTCATCTAAAAATCCAGGCATTTACAAGTTGTCATGGTTAATGCAAACATTTCAACATACTCTAATGGTTGTTATGGGAACATGGTAATTTGTAGGTGCTGGTAGGTGCAGATTAGTGCTAATTATGTACAGGTTGCACTCTATTTAAAATATCAATTTCTAAAAAGGTGTACTTTATAGTGTTCAAATCCTCATCAATGGTTTTATGTCCGTAGTGTTTCTGTAGTGCTAATACACAGTTAGAAAAAGAAAGAGCTATAGTGGAGCCATGGTGTTTTACATTTTGTCATTCAAAAATCCAGTTGACTAGTGATAGTTCTTGTTCATTTTGTACTTCTATCAAATTACTTTGCAGTGTGTTTAAGGAGTGTTGACATCAAATAAACAAACCAAAAGGAAAAAAAATCTGGTTCTTTTCATTATTTGTTATAAACACATATATTACAATTTTGTGAATGACCAATATTTCTCTCCAAGGGGGAGGGGGGTGCCGGTCACCCCCACCACTTTGACAAAGGGAGTATCCAACCTGGAAAATTTCCCAATAGACCTTTCCTGAATTCTCTTGGATGACCACAAAACAATGGTTTGAAGTCGAGACTGAACTTGAATCTTTTATTCATCAAGTTCAACCTCGACTTCAAACCATTGTTTGGTGATCAGTCAAGCGAATTCAGGAAAGGTCTATTAAGCATATTCAAAGGTTATTTTTCAGAAATTGAGAAACCCACAAATCAACCACTACATATCAATAGGCCACTTTTGCTTGTCATGCACAAAGGTTTCAGTACGAGGCTATGTGCAAAATCAAATCATTCTTTCCCCTTTTACGAATCACTGAGCATTATGCATGAAACCCCACATTAAAACCTTTGTGCGTAACAAGCAAACCATATCTCGGAAGTGGGCTATCGGATTTGTTAGTTCTCACTTGGTGCCAGCAGGTAGCCTCCTAACAGGAACCTGAAGTGCCTCATAGAGGCTGTGCAGGAGGCTAGGTGTCAGGGGGATTTTCTCATGGCTTCAGTTATATATATGGAAAAAACCACTGCCACACACCAGGGTATGTTCCTTCTTTTCAAAATGATTTTACTCATTTTCCTTCAAAAACCAAAATTTAAGAGTATTTTTTGTTATTGTTTTGTTTTGTTTTAGTTTTACTGTTGATTAGTCACTAATTATACAACTTCGTTTCACAAGCCAAATAAAATCGCTTGAGTAAATAGGAAATTTTCTGAAAATCCACAATCATGTTACATAGTTATATGGAGTTCCTGTGGCAATCTATTCAGATGAGAGAGTGGGCCGAGCATATTGCCAGCACGTACACAAATTAAAACGAACGACCTTCAATGTTCTTCAATGGAAAACATTTCTATCGCATTTTAGTCTGACGTTATTGCAGATTTACCATCTTAAACTACGTAGGTTTTTAACATGGCTTGGTCTGCTCCTTCAGAGTGGGACCGATGGGATCCTGATAGACTGATAGTTTGTCCTTATGACCCAATACACAAGGTTCCCGCGAAGAGGTATCAGTACCATGTGATCAAGTGTAGAAAGGTAAACATGTTGAAAACAAGGCCAAATCCGTTGAATTTCTTCATTTTTTAAATGATATCTAAGAGAGCAATTCAAGTTTTGTTGTCTTTCTTGTATATAACGCTGTGTTTGTTATGTCATTTAACGTTTTAACCCGAGGAAAATATTCTGAAAGTGGATGTACTGTACATTATAGTGAGATACATGTATATGTGTATGCCTTCCAACTTCTTATCCATCCCTACCTTTTTATCTGTGTATAAAGTCGTTATCTAGGTGGAGAGAAGGTCAAATTCCCTACTTTGGGGTCGTGGAATATTGTCAATTTTCCACAAATTCTTGTGATGCCAGTGAAGATCGTGGCAGTGATTCACTCATTCAAAACAGTGAAACAATATGACAAGCAAAAGATTCCTCTCCCTCGCCCTCTCAGAATGAAAGTTTTACTTACAGTGTACAGTGTACTTGAGCACAAGAGGTTATTGAAGAAATAGAAAACATGCGCTTGTGCTGTGTGCAGTGGGAATTTGGCAGAACACCAGAGAAGTGTTAGGAGAAGCACGACACGTAGGGGAGTGCTTCTCAACGCTTCTCGGGTGTTCTGCCAATCCGCAAGTGCTTTATAACTCCATACAGCACAGCTAGCAAGTTTTTTATTATTTTTATAAGATACAAATTACAATAACCGTTGTTTTAGATAGGAATGACACAACTTAAAGTGTGCGCACGTGCTGTGTGCTCTCACGCGAGATTTATGACAGTTATTTTATAATGGCACTTAAATAGACAATACTCCATTTTAAAGTTCCATTCAGTGACCACAAATAATAGTTTCTTACCAAGGCTGGAGTTGTGATTCCGCACATAGCAAAACCACAGTTTATCATGTGCAGTAACTCCAACCTCAGCTAGGAACTATTATTTGTGGTCACTGATTGTAACTGTAAAATGGAGTATTTACTTTATTTCACTTCATTTGATATAGAATTATCCCGAGAAAGACTTTGTTTCATGCCCATTCAATGCTAAACACATAATGTTGAGACCTGAACTTAGACGACACATCACAAGATGTCCAGATAGGGTGAGTTACAGCGAGTTTACAGTAATGAAAGGACAGGATGTACATTCATAAACATCTCTTACTCAGACGAACAGTTTTGCAGGCAATCGATGTTGCAAGCCATGTCACAATTTGTTTTGTGCAATGTTATATCAGAATTAGAAAACAATCCTACTTCAGCAACATTGCTCAATGTTGGACCATGCCTACCCTCCCTGAAACTTCCAAATGCAAATTCTACGTACACCTTAATGCACCCTGGTGCAAATCCTGCTCAGGATCCTGGTAGGATCCTACTAGGATCCTACCAGGATCCTGAGCAGGATCTTGTACAGGATCCTGTGCAAGATCCTGTTTCAAGATCCTATAGGATCTTGAATAGGATCCTATAGGATCTTGAATAGGATCCTATAGGATCCTGATAGGATCCTATAGGATCTTATAGGATCCTATAGGATCTTAACAGGATCCTATAGGATCCTATTCAAGATCCTATAGGATCTTGAAACAGGATCTTGCAAAGGATCCTGTACAAGATCCTATAGGATCCTGTTTAATATATCGTAGGATCTTGTACAAGATCCTACAGGATCCTGTTCAAGATCCTACAGGATCCAGTTCAAGATCCTACAGGATCCTATAACATCCTACTTAATATCCTACAGGATACTGTTCAAGATCCTACAGGATCCTATAACATCCTACAGGATCCTATAGCATTCTATTCAAGATCCTATTCAAGATCCTATTCAAGATCCTATTCAAGATCCTATTCAAGATCCTATAGGATCCTATTTAGGATCCTATTCAAGATCCTATTCAAGATCATGTAGGATCCTAATTGAGGTTTTGATAGGATCCTGTACAGGATTTTGTTATTTTCTTGAGGGTATAGTTTTCAAAATAAGACTATGGTGGCCATCTTGGATTGCAAGGCATTATGGGGCATCCATGGGCAATTAATCATATTGTATAGTTCCAAAAATTATCCATACCCCCTCACGGAGGAATTTTTTTAAGACACCCCCTACCCCCCGGAAATTCCAATTCTTTTCCATACAAACTCTGTAATTTTTGTTCTTTCTCTGACATCCCTATTCTTCGGAAATTCCAAATTCCTCTGTGGGGTGGGTATGGATGATTTCTGGAACTACACATTACCCATATTCTTTATCATGGTCTTAGATTTGTAGCTTTTTAGGTGACTACACTAATTTTATAGAAATAAGTATATAAATATTTCATAATCTTTGTTTTTTCAGGGTGAAGTTGAACCATATTCATTTAAAGGTACAGTATTTTGAAACTAAATTCTGTAGCCTGGCTGCAATGTTTTCCCATTACAAGTTGCCCATTATGGAACATAACATGTCATTCCTTTGAGAATAAGAAGAATAAGAGTTGTATCCATATTCATGTGTCTTCTCATGCATGATCATACTCTTGGGAATGACGTCTGAAATAAAAAAGGTCTGTTGTGCCTTATTACAGATGCCATTAACTTTTCACTTATCACCAAATTCTAGTACATTATCTGTCAATGACACTTTTTTTGACCCATTTTATGATCATTATGAGCATGGGAAGCACAAAATTCCTTGTTGTTCACTAAATAATTTGAGCCTAACCAAACTAGGTGTCATATAGGAGTTGTTTGCTGGTTCTCTGCTGAGGGCTTTTCTTCGGGTTCTCCTGTTTTCCTCCTTCAAAAAAAATCAATTTCCAAATCCAATTTTGATTAGGAATTTGGGACCAAATTGGAAACAGGCCTCTGTGCTTTACCTGTTATGTCAGGGGTGGATCCAGGAAGTTTAGAAGGGGGGTGACTATTACAAAGGTTTTACCAGGAATTTGAGGAAAAGGGGGGTGACTGTTACTAACGATATACTGATAAATTTGTGCAAAAGGGGGGTGACTAGTCACCTACATTACCACACCTGGATCCGCCCCTGTATGTGTACATGTATACCCTAGTAAAACAAGGAATGTTTTACCTTTGTTTCAGATAATGAACAGGACAGTGAAGGGTTTTATTTCAAAGGTGATACCTCAGTGCCGTGTTATAAAAAAGAACCTGTATCAAGAACACTAGATGAGGACTGGGATAGAGGTGAGATGTTTATTTCAAAGTGACGTTACTGCGATTTTCGATTTGCGGACTTGAACATTTCAACTGTTAGTATAGGAAATTGGTTTTTCACTGCCGCCAGTCAAAAATATAAAAAGTTACGACTGGTTATTTTTAATTGACGGCATTGAAAAAGTAAATTTCAGTATGCAGCTCACAACTACCAAGTTTGCAGAATTTACATACATGTACTGTACATGTAAAGTGTATGTGAGAAGGGTTGCTTGTCTCTGCAGATGATGAAGACACAACTTCTCTACAAAATCTGTCTGAATATTATGCAAACAGTGCATCTTTACCAGGAGGAAGTAGACAACTAGTAGAAGATATATCAAGGTTAGGAGTGACTCTAATTTTCTTTCCTTCTGCTTTCTACATGTATGGCTCTATAGTTTTCAGGGTTCGTGCTACTGTACTCCTTAAACTCCTTGAAAACTCCTTGAATTTAATTCACAGTTTTCAAGGGCACTTGAAAAGCTCTTGAATTCAATGGTTTTAGCGAAACTCCTTGAAAACTCCTTGAATTTTGCTTTGGTCATTACTTGCATGGTTCTGAAATAGATCTAAGTCAGAAAGATCGGAAAGTCTGAAAGTCAGCCATGTGCAACCAGTGTGTAAAACCTTGGCATAGTTAGCTGAACATACTCCTTGAAAATTCATACTCCTTGTATACTCCTTGAATAGTCCTTGAATTTTAACTGGTTACCTCAGCACGAACCCTGAGTTTTAATAATTAGTTTGTGGTTATGATATCAATTTTGTTGGTGTATAACTAGATTGTGTTTGTTTGTTTTTGTTTTTTCATTCATTATTGTTGACTTTTCTTTTTATTGCATGTTGCATGTTGCATGCTGCTTACAAAGCTTGAGATGCATTTTATTCACATGTAAATAACATCAGCACAGAAGAAATTTCTAAAATCTAAAATCTACAAAACTTTTCGCTGTTGTATCACAGCGTGGGACAATCACAACAGAGCTAGGCTCCAAACTAAGTGAAAGCCCAAAGATCGAATTAGAATTTAGAAGTTGATCTTCGAGGAGGGAGGAAAACCGGAGAACCTGGAGAAAAACCCTTGAAGCACAGGAGAGAACCAACAAACAACTCTACTCACATATGACATTGAGATCGGCAGGAATCAAACTCGGGCCGCATTGGTGAGAGGTAGTGCATTAGCAGTGCACACCACTAGTGCTTCCCAAAACATGCCAGAAAAGCATGCAGACAAAGTTTGGGAAATTTCATATCAATGTGCCCTTTTGCTTATTGGATTCATATCGTCCATAGTGCAGTTAATGCTTGTTATGCAACAAAAATTATGCAACAAAACCTTCACTAACTTTCGTTGAAATTGCTATATATAGTTCATTGCTTTTTTGTTTGTTATTTACCTCCTTTCATTATTTGTTTGTTTATTTTTGAATTCTTGATTTCATTATTCGATTCAATCATTCATTATTGAAAACGAATCTTCAAAGCCTAGCACATACAAAGGCCAAGCATACACTTATTTCAATAAAGTTAGTCACCTGAAAAGCTATAAGGCTGAGGCCAACAAGGATTATGGATTATGCTTTTTTGATATGAAAAGTTTCCCATGATGCTCAGTGATCTCATCTTTCTAGGTGACTAACTTTATTGAAATAAGTATATACACTTATTTCAATAAAGTTAGTCACCTAGAAAGCTGAGATCACTGAGCATCATGGGAAACTTTTCATATCAAAAAAGCATATATATACAAAGCTTTTTTAACACAACCTGCAGCTCGATGATGCTCAGAAGAGGTGAGACTGTAACCGGTAAAAGATTCGCAAGTCCATGAACAGTTATCAAGCGGTTGAACGTGTAAAATGAATCTACCCATAATCCTTGTCGGCCTCAGCTTTATAGCTTTTCAGGTGACTAACTTTATTGAAATAAGTGTATGCATCTAAAATGCAAGATCAACTTTTTGTGTAAGGATTATGTAATATTAATGACTTACCTTCTGTTTCCGCTATAAACAAGAGTCACGAGCCAAGTTCATTGAATTTTCAAATTTTTATTATTTTTTGAATATTGAAGATTCGTTTTCAATAATGAATGTTCGAATCGAATAATGAAATCAAGAATCCAAAAACAAAGTCATTAATGACCTCTACGTGTTCACGCTTGAGGTGATTTGACTGTAAATGAATGTGAGTAATTTATAATGATAAAAGACATCAAGTAACAGAATATACGACTATAGGTTAACCCCATCATAAGTTAATAGAGGGGAATGGTTAGGAAACCAATTGTTATAGGTCTTTGATCGCTTTTGATGTTGAACCGGTCTTGACCATGCACAATGTTTGATTTATGCTCATCCAAAATTGCGAAATAAGTAAACATAAACTTTTTGTATGGGATTGTTGTAAGGAATATTCAAATATCTCTTCCAAATCCTTAAATATTTTGAACTAGCAGTGAAAAGAAAGATTTTTGTCTGTTCACTCAGCCATTGCCAAAAATGGTAAAACAATGGTAATACAAAGGATTGTGAATGGCCACTCTTGAAAAAAGTGAACAAAGACCTATAACAATAGGTTTCATAACCATTCCCCTCTATTAACCCTACATTTAGCCTAAACTCAAGAGAACGAGAGCAATTCAAGCGAAACATGAGAACCCAGGCAGTACAAAGTCATCATTCGGCGCAGCAAAGATTTTCGGACCACGCGAATCATCGTGAGGCGGCGGAGTCCATTGCTAGGAGAATTGGGGATATTGATATTAGAAGAGAAGATGAAAATGCTTCAAACAGTTATCCACGAAGCCAATGGTTTCATCCTGTGAATAGTAATCATCAAAATGACGTCACTATTAGTAAAACCACGAACTTTTATTTAGAAAGTATGCAAGATGGTGATGTCCCATTGCATGGCCAAGAAAAACATTGGACATCGAAAAAGGATGATATTTCTGCTTCTAGGAATTGTAACGGATTTTCAAAAGACGAAGATAAATGCTTACGTAGTGATTACTCGACTTCAGGAACAATATATTCGCACCAAAATAATAGACATTTTGATATAGCCACGAATACGAATAATCATAGTTTGGGCGTGGCTAGGCCGGAAAAGATAGGAGATGAAAACAGCACAGGTATCCCCATCTTCAAAGGAGCAGGTCGAGCTAAACTAGCCGAAGAAGCAAGGAGAATGAATTTCGGTAAGTAAGTAGTTGGTATACAGTCAATTCAAAAAATGTTGTCGTCGACCAACTCAAGCCTACGCGACTGGACCGAAAGTAATTCTGGGTAGTAATCATTGAAGCCGAGTTGACTCCATAATCTTATCTGACTAGTTATGCCTGGTTTACAGCACGAACCTTCGTAGGCGAGCGGGAAGTGTTGAAGGAGACGTTTTTTTAATGCCTTCATATTTTCGAAATTGTGAACTGAATCATAACTACTTTGTTTTTCTTTCACTAAACTCAAAGACATGCATTCGTTTCTCGCCATTATTATCTTATTACTAGCGGGAACAATAGCGCAGCGCAACCGTGACGTCATAAAAACGAAGACAAAGGCGAAATTCGGACAAACAAACTTACAAGTTTACTTTCAGCAGACAATTTCCACAGCCGATCGCAGTTGATCTCAGTTTACATGGGTTATTATTGTAACTTTAAGTAAAAATAATAAAATCGGCTCGTATAATCCTCGTAGCGGTTAAACAGAATGCAATGTTTGTCCGAATCTTTAAGCTATTTTTAGAATCAGTGCGCTGCGCTATTAATTCACAACGAATATTTAGCCGCTTCAGTGATTTTTACCCACATTCCTTTTGGTCCGGTCGCGTAGGCTTGAGCCGGTCGACGACAACGTCTTTTGAATTGACTGTATTGGGTGATTCTGGGGTAACTCCGTGTTCATGTGAGATCGTGAATCTGGGTGTTGGTAAGTATTTGTTATATTGGGTGATTCTGGGGGTAACTCCGTGATCATGTGAGATTGTGATCTGGGCGTAAGCAGGTAGTTGGTATATATCTTATATACAATATACAATATTTTCCAGGTTTCCTGCTTCACGTACAACAGCTTTTACTCAAAAATAAAGAAATTAAAACTCATCGGTGGAAAGATTCATCAAATACCTTTTAGAAATAGCATATTTCGTTGTTATTAGAAAATATTTTGGTTTGACCAGAGATAATAGAAAATACTTGGAAATTTTCTCTGTGACAAACGATGCATTGTGCGCCTAGATTTTAAGTCATCTGGAGTGAGTTCAGTTTTTACGTCTTTTTAAAAAATGTTTCCCTCCTTCAATATAACATTTAAAAGCTTTTTTTTCCTGAGAAATACTGATTTTTTTAAAGGTTTGAGAAGAAGTGGTGCTCCAGTAGGCAGAGGAAGAGGAATCCTGAAATTATTTGGCTCCAACTACCAGGGATAGTCTCAACCATCCAGTCTACTCTTCTGCTGTGTTGGATTGGTATTTATACGCGAAGAATGCGTCATTAAGGGGCAGTACATTAATTGTTGAGGGGGATGGGGGAGGGGTTACTGGAATCCTGAAATTATTCAGTTCCATAACCCAGGGATAATTTCAACCATCCAGTCTACTCTTCTGCAGTATTGGAATGGTATTCGTACACGAAGAATGTTCGTTATGTTTCGGGGGGGGGGAAGGGGGATTGTGGACGACAAAATAAGAGGGCACCGTATTTCTACCATTCGTTTCGGGAAGGTTGAATTCGATATTCTAGTGGTTCCCTGCCATTTTACAATATCCTTTTTAAGATGTTAGGTTCTAGGACTCTCACCTTCAAATGCCGCACTTAAACACAAAGAGTTTTATCCCCACACTTGTCCCCTATGTGAATAATGAGTGATCCGTACCCATGGCAACGACATATTTATATGTATTTATAACAACTATTGCAGACATATATATGGAGAGGAATTAGTGGGAAAAATAATACGCTATTTCTGAAAAATTAATTGGATATAATATATTGATTCGAGTCTTTGAATCATTGCATGGATTATTCTCCTGCAGGGATTATTCTTAATATTCAGCAAACACGTTTTAGTTCTTACTTGGCTTGTAGTTCGTAGTTTTAAAATAAAAGCTTGTTTTCAAGAAGCCTTGGAAACATCCTGATGCTGGCGTCGTTTCACATTACGAACAAGGCCCTTTTTAAATCTCTCGGTAGAACTTATGGTTTTCACTTACATTGTGGCAAACTTTTCAGTTGCTCCCTGGTTGGACGAATACAAAACATTTCACTAAATTTATATGACAAGAAACTAGTATTTCTGCATTTTCGTTAGACCAGCCGCTTACTTTACACACGTGTTGCTGGATATATTATTTCTAATGGAATCTTTTCGAGGAAGATCACTCATCATCAACCTACATATATAGGTGTCATTCCATTGTTACTGAATGATGACTTTTATTGAATCCTTTAACGAAGAAAATTCACTCATCATCATTAACAGTCGACATGCATAAATGTTATTCCATTGACTCCTAGGGGATGGGGGGGGGGGGGGGGGGGGGGGACATCATCCTGAAATCGAGATGCATTCCAGTAGATGAGAACTTCAAAAGTCCCCTTGCAGCACGTCGGAATGCAGCTCAATTTGGAGGATATAACAATAGGTTTCTAATTCTATTGAGATTGAAAATTGTTTTGTTTGCTCATCAAAACTGAGCTGCTTTGACGTCACATGCAAAGGGTCTAAAGCCGAAGGCTTCAACTTTTATAACGATGTCCCTTTATCAATCTTGAAAAGAAGCCATTTTCTTTCCCATCAAGAACTCTGGGATTATCGTATTCCATCACGTGACCATGGTCAAGAACCACTACCTTGTCATAGTCCATGATGGTGTTCACTCGATGAGCTATGGTCAGCACAGTACACTTGGTAAACTTTTGCCTGATTACTTGCTGAATGAGGTGATCTGTCTTGTAGTCCACGTTGGCTGTTGCTTCATCCAGCACAAGTATTTTACAATTCTGTAATAATGCTCGAGCAAGACACAGCAGTTGTCGTTCACCTACACTAAATCCTGACCCTCCTTCCCCTACGCAGTAGTCTAGCTGGTGGTGCAGTTTGCTGACTTTCTTCATCAGTTGTACTTCATCAAGTGCTGTCCAGATAGCCTGGTCTGTAAAACGATTGAATGGATCTAGATTCTTCCTGAGACTTCCAGCAAACAGCACAGGGTCTTGAGTGATAACAGCCATGGATCTGCGCACAACCTGTATATCAATGGTGCCAAGATCAACACCGTCAATAAATACTTGGCCTTGAGGATCGGGCATCCGAAAGAGAGCAGCTACAAGAGATGACTTGCCTGCTCCAGTGCGACCTACGATACCAATCTTCTCTTTGGGTTGAACATCAAGGTTGATTTCCTTTAGTACTGAGGGTCCACCTTCTAAATACACCATAGACAAGTCTCGTATAGACAAAGAACCTTGACTGGGCCAGTCATCTGATGATTTGTCTTGTCTGGTGTACCCAGGTTCAGAAGGTAGCTCAGTATACGTCATCACTCGTTCGACTGACGTCATTTGACTCACAACATCAGTAGCCTGGCGTATACCGTATTGGGTAGTACCGAAGAGAGTGATAGAAAGTGACAGTAACATTCCAGCTAAACCTGAGAGCAAAAACGTTACAAATAAAACTATTTTGCCCTCATTCTGTCAGATCTATTTGCACAAATCAATCATTTGCAAGAACTGATATTTGTATATTTACCGTGATCATGAATGGCAACCAGTCCTACGATGGCTACCCCAACCAAGAAAAAGGCACACAGTAAATCAACGTACAGTCCAAGCCAGCGAGATGTTGCCATGACTAGGAAAAAGGCTTTGGTATGCTCATCTTGAAGCCTGTGAAATTAAAGTCATTAGTGCAGAAGAACGACTCTTGTACACTTCATAACTGTATGGGGGAGTGGGAGTTGTAAATGACTTTACAACAATGAAAAGTGTCTCCTCCGAACTGAGTTGTTTGTGAAAGAGGTTACAAGCAGCAGCACCTGACATGGAAGACTAAATTTCATTACTTTCTCGGAACTGATGATAGCCACCCTAACCATGTCAAACCAAAGGCACTGTTTATTTAACACACTCGCTTTTGACTAGCAAATAATGCTATGCAGTTTTTTACCTTAACAATTTGTTGCAGCATTCTTCTTCCGCCCCTGATGTTCGAATGACTTCTAACCCTGTAATGGTTTCGGCAACATGGTCATAGACAGGGCTGCATCTTATCGCTTCTATTCTCTTCAGTTCACGAGAACTCTTCAGATAATACGCAGCAATCAAGAATAACAGCATTGCCATTGGAATGACAGCAACAGCGATCCACAGGCTAACTACCAAAGCTAGTAATATAACTATAACTATATTCAAGCACATAGGAACCGAGTAAAGGAATTGGATAGGCAGCAGATCATCCATAGCACCGATATCTTTGGAAAAGCGGTTCATTATTCGTCCAGCAGGATTGGTATCAAAGAACAGAACAGGAGACTTGATAACAGCCAGTGTCATCTTGTCGTGCAGCTTTCTTGTAGACCTCAAAATTGCACTTACAAAAGCCAAGTCTTTTACTAAGAAAAGAATTAACGATGCTCCAACCAAACCACCAAACACGCTCAAGGAGAAGGAACCTCTTTGCTCCTGTAGTGTCATATGAACTATTCGTGACATCCACCAAGTTGGAACCACCGATGACGCTACACGAAGGAGAACGTACGTTAATCATGAGTAAGCAACAGAAAGAATGACCGGCTTCTGTCCATTACACACTATCCAAGTGCCTCTTGGACAAACATTTTCCTAGATTTAAATCAGCTGAAACTTTTCTAATATAATTTTCTATATTGTTGTAATAAAAACTGGTGAAAGTTATTTGAAAATGTTATGCCTCAAATTTGGGCCATTTCTTGGTGCTGGAAGGCGCCTGAAGCATGAAGACTATAAACCAAATACGCAAGGATAATGAATTTGGAGCTAAACAATACCCAAAATACAATAAAGCTTGCTATACCGGGAAAGACTCCAAATAGAGATCCACTACTTTACTACTTAATAGACCTCTTGAGCTTCGTATGCAAATTGCCCATCATATTAGATGACATGACATTCCCTTGAGAATTTTTTTTTGATGACAAGCATGTTAAAATATTTACACATGAAAGAATCTACAAGAGTGGCGTCACATGGTCTGAAATGTGCGCAACAAACAATAAAGGTCTATTCCACAGGTTCTTTTACCAGGTCCTCAATTTACAGGGTAAAGAAGGGTTTTGCGACTAAACCTACGGTTCCTTTTCCAAGAAAGCATTATAGTCTAAATATTTGCTGATGTAATTAGCAAAAGCAACAACTTCTCCTATCAGTATTTAAGACCCTGAGTTACTTGGTCCGGTCAAGACCAAGTTTTTACAAGTTGAGCTAACTGTACGCACGTTATATTTAATGTCAAAATACATAGAGAGAGATACCAAAGATATAGATGAATTTTGTTTCGTCCATGAAATTAACAATAGTAAACGTATGGCTATACTTTTAGTTCAGGTAACCTTACTATTCTAGGAGACTCAAAGTCTCGAATTACCAAATTGCCAAATTACCGCCAACCTCTTGGTTGGCCAAGCCATTGGTTGAGCATCGGACTTTCGTACGGGAGGTTGTGATTCGAATCCCGGCCGGACCAACAATAGAGTTCTTAAAAAAATTGAGGAGAAAGTGCTGCCTTTGCATACATCGACATCTTCATATACATCTGCAAATGGTTACACTTTCGAGTGGCTCGGATGTCCTCTTTAAATGGCGGTCCCGTCTCTCCACAAATTATCGTCATAACCAATATCGGAGGGACGTAAAAGAACCACTGAGGACGTAAAGAAACCCTGGCAGTGACCACCCTTAGTGCCTACACCTCATACTAACCGTCTCTCATGATTGTAAATTGCATAAAAAACAATCTGAAATTCACAACTCAATGTAAAGCGCCTTTGGTTATATCCATAAGGAAAGGGCGCTATATAAATCATAAATTATTCCCATTATAAATACCTTGAGCGATGATGTAAAATAAAGCAAGGCAACCAATGATAACAGAGGGTAATCCAGCCTTGAAAAACCTCCAGTACAAGCGCCAAGACACCGTACCAGTAACTCTGTCCTCATCTTCCTCCCTCATGTCCTTAGAATTATCATAATCATAATGATTGACGTCTTCAAGCAATGTGTAGTCGCTTGTAGTATCTTCATGTCTTTTCTGTAAGGTATCTACTATTCCGTTTTCGCTCAATTCCGAATATGTCCCGAGAACAACAGCACCCTCTCTTACTACTGCTATCTTGTCAGCTCGTGGAAGGTATTGTACTTGATGGGTCGCCAGAACTCTTACTCGATTCGACAGCTCTCCACAGATACACTTATCAAAGATGTGTTGTCCAACCCTGGCATCAACTGCACTGAGTGGGTCATCCAGTAAGAAGATATCTGCTTCTGAGTAGACTGCGCGTGCTAGACTGAGTCTTGCACGCTGGCCACCACTGAGACCTACACCTCTCTGGCCAATAATGGTCAAGTCTTCATGAGGGAAGCAGTTGATGTCTTTCTCAAGGTCACACATTTCTAGTATTCTCTTGTATCGAGACTCGTCAAATGGTCGTCCAAAGACAATATTATCACGAATGGAAGCCGAGAAGATCCAAGGTATTTGGCTAACATAAGCTGTTCGACCATGGACCGTAATCTCTCCTTCAGTTGTGGGAATTTCCCCAAGGATGGCCATCAGTAAAGAGCTCTTTCCACTGCCAACAGGTCCTGTGACTATAAGTAACTGGTTTGATTGTACTACCATCGAGACTTGGTGTAAAACACTCTTTTGTTGACTTGTCCATGATGCCGACATCTCGATTATATTTACTCTGGGCTCAGTGTCCAGTTCAATACATGTTGCTCTCGTGCTATCAATATTTTTGGTAAAAGTCAAACTTCCAATTTTACAAGGTTGGGTATCTTTGGAATATATTATGGCACTTCTACTTGTTTTAATTAATGCTGGACGATTACATAGGAATTCCTCGATCCTTTTCCAAAATATATCCAGTTTCAGGAGCCCATTTAACCAGGTAAAGAAAAGATAGGAGAAAATACCCTTTTTTAACGTCTTGGAACCGGTTTCAGAGGCAAGGCGTTGATATTTTCCACCCATTTATCATTTACTGATGTCTCTCAGGATGTTCTCCAATACTAATGAAGGATTTTTAAAACGTGTTGTCGTTTAGAGAGCTAGGGATCAAGTTACTCAGGTCAAACGAATACCTTCTTTCAATTGGTTCTCAAGACAAAAAGGGAGACAGCTAGTTTGATAGTATGATAATAATTCAAATGTTTTGCGTTTTAGTTTTTTGTTAATATTATTTTAGTCTTTTATTAATATCATAATTTATTTATTCATTCATCCTTTTATTCATTTTTATTCATTCATTCATTCATATATTTATTATTTTTTTCAATTTATTTATTAGCTTATTTATTCATTTATTTATTAATTGATTGATTTGTTTACTTATTAACTAATTAATCTATTTATTTATTTATTTATTTATCCATTTATTCATTTATTTGTTTGGTTGTTTGTTAATTTGTTTGTTTATTTATTTATCAATTAACTAGATAGTTCATTATCATTTAGTTCCATTACTATCAGATCTTGTTACTCGCTCGCTCCTTTTTCCTACATTTTTTATTCTAACATACAATCTTAGCTCACACAGTTTTAGTTTTCCGTTTAGTTCATATTTCACGTGCAAATAGTTGGCTCGCGCAGTTGTAAGTTAATTCATGTGGCTCTAAAGATGGCCAGATATCACAAGAAAGTGAAACTTTTAAACGGATTTTTCTCTAAGTATGATAACAGTTTGATAATATGTAGAAGTGCTAAACATCCTCCTTAGAGAATATGCATGTTTCGTATAGAGTATTTAGCCTCACGTGAGAAGCCACCAGCAATATTGATGTATCAAACAATAGAAACTTTCTCATAAAAATACTAGTTTAGACTATGTGCGGTGTTAAATAATGATATATTGCTCTTTTCAGCTGAACAGACCCTCCTTCCCGTAAAGACTGTAGATTCTGCACCAGTCAAGGATCATAATATTTTTAATTATAGATAAATAATAATATATCACCAAAACCAGATAGTCTTTCTAAGGTAGAATTTATTTTAATTCTTCAGAAGTCTTAAAAATGTGATAATTTAAAAACAAAATAAAAAATAAACACCTGAAAGAAAATGGAAAATATGTATTTTTGGAAAGTTTGTTCGCTTTGAACAAAAATTAAATGAATTTATATTAACCTAGACATTACAAGGCAGACTGATGATTCACTGAAACATCAATTCTGCATTTCAATTTCACTGCCCCTTCACAATTTGGTCTTCGACGTTAGTCAGCAAATTTTTTACACGTGCGAGTGTATCCATGCTGCCTTACTGCACAATTCTTTATGCGTTTCCTGCGCATCAATAGCCACTTCTCTGTAGCTCTTTCTTTTCTTGTCACTTGGTTAAACTGTCTTTTAATTTCGATTTTAACTGTACTTGTGAATTGAACATATTTACGGCCGAAGCGTGTATCGACGACTTTGTCTCATTAGCATGTTTTTTTAATCTAACAGTGTAAATTTCACACCGTGAAAAGATGAAAAAACTTACTGACGTTTCGGACGCTAGTCCTTCGTCGGAGTAAAAGAGCGTCTGAAACGTCAAAAAGTTTTTTCATCTTTTCACGGTGTGAAATTTACCCATTTTATCTTAACTGCTTCATTAGAAACACCGACGCAGTTCACCCTAGTTTTCAGCTAGTTATCTCCTATTTTAATCTAAGGCTTATTTGCAGGTAAAACGTAACGTTATGTGAAATCGTATTAATGACTGCCAAAATTTTAATAATACTTTAAAATCTTTTATAAGCCGTTTGAGATATCAATACTTAGCAAATGTGATGTTTTTTTCTGAAGATAGAGCAGCATTTACTTCCAACTGCTTCACAAATCATGTGAAGGTCATACCACACAAAACCGCGAAAGCATTGCGTGACCATCGGCGACGGGATCATAAATACTGTGTGTGGATGTGACTTATTTTTAAAAAAATTGTCTTTATGTCCGGTTTGCTAACTAAATGTTAAACTGGGATATTAGATAGTCTTTCTGTATTTCTGTAAGACACGTTTTCGATCTTCGTATAATTTTAATCCCGAGCCGCCCACGTTGTGATCGAACTGAGCTGTATTTAGAGTGTCCTGAAGGGGTAAAATGCCTTTCTTGGGCTGGGAAAATGGGATTTCATGCATACTGGGACTGGGATTCATAAACAAAAACAAAAAAAAACAACAACAACAACAACAACAATCTAAAATGGTAATAAGATTGATATTTGAGCAAAACATAGGCTAGGACTATGGGATTTGAACTGGGATTTGGGTAAAATTTGGGTTGGGAAATGGGATTAGGACACCACTTACAGGACCCTCTATTTATCACCTTCCATTTTGCTCGGATTTGAACGGCCAGAAGCTGCTAAAACGAACGGCTTTTAAATGCTAAAACGTTAGGAGGAGGACATGTACGAAATGTAGAATAACGGGGAATCAAAGTCTTAGAGTCTCTATTTATTTGGATCCATTTTTTTGAATAACTCACATACACACTATTTATTATCCTGTCGCCAATGGTCACGCAATGCTTTCGCGGTTTTGTGCAAATGGTCGTCACTACACAGAGAATTATATGGTTTGTGAAGCACCTGGAAGTAAGTTCTGCTCTGTCTTCAGAAAAAGCACTCACATTTGCTAAGTATTGATATCTCAAACGGCTTATAAAAGGTCTGAGAAATATAATTTTAATTTGGCAGTCATTTACTTGCTAATTTATGCAAAAATGATCCTTGAAAAACAACGTATTTAGACATATTTGGTCGATTGCAGCAGATAAAAAACATTTACCTAAGAATGTCTTTTCAACGTCTTGAACAATATCATAGTGACATTACATACCGTGAAAACGTCTCTCTTCCGTTGTATCCCGACGGCCATGATAAAATTCTCACTTGTTTGAGGGTACTTTTAAGCTCAAGAAAACTGTGTGTCACGAAGGGGAAGTGGGGGAGTAATTACTTTCCCAACAGACACAAAGATTCGGGTAGTTCTTCTGTTGCTTCCTTCTGCTTTATTTTCTGTTGCTTGTAGTACTTTACAATGATCTCATCTGAACTCTGGTTATGGCTCTTGACTAGCTGCTACTTCGTTGTGTTCTGTAGTATCAGCTCTTACTCGTGCTCTCTTACTTACACTCACTTACTGAACTGAACTCTGAGTGAGCTCGTATTTAAGGGCTAAGCTTACGCAATACCCCACATAACTGGTTTATACTAGGTCAAACTAGATTAGACCAGTTAGGTCAAGTATGATGTAAGAGCTTGAGACAGGTGTTGACTTTAGGAAAAAGTACGAGCACTCAGTTCTAAGAGCTGACCCTAAAAATCTGTCGATGGTGTTCGCTAACTTAACTAGCATAGAGCAGATTGCACTAAAGATATTCTAAAGTTATAATTAAGATCATTCTGAAGAAGAGAACAGAAAAAGGCTTAGGTAAGTAGTTGTTTGTACAGTAAACAACCCTGCTCTTTTCCAGTACGCATGTACAAAGTTGTGCATGATCAAAACCCGTTTTCACTGGAAAAGTGCAGTAGATTTGCAGCTGTTGTTTACTACAAAAAGTACTTCCCAATTAGAAGTGTAAGGCTATGTCAATGAACAAACATCCTTGACCCTCAGGTTACTGAACAAGTCATTATAGATGACTTACAATTGGTCAATGACAAGTTGTCTATTGACATGTCATTAAAATAAAGAGATTTCCTTACATTTCTTATTTACAGAAGGCTTAACAAATAAGTTTCTTTTTCTAGATTATTTTTCCCTTAATATTATTTTTCCCCTTTACATGTGTCGTGCAAATAATTCTTCAAAAAATTCGTCTCATTTATGTCTCATTTTTTCTGTCAGTCGCTCTAGATGTTTAATTTTTAGGTAAAATGGGGCAAATTCCTTCATATTCCTTCATAGCAATAGCGCAGTTTTGGCGGAGCTAGTCTACAAACGTGTCCATCCGCAATAACGACATATGCTCTAAAGATATTGGAGTTTGAAAAATGGCGGCCATTTTTCATGCTCACGTCATATTCTCAATATTTGAGCAGCCTAACAATATGATAAGCTATGTCTCAGCCCAATTTTAATCAAAATCAACCCAGTTTAGTAGCGTTATAGAACTTTAGCTGTTCTTCAAAAGTAATTACGGAGATAAGTTACCATAACAACGACGTTGGTTCAAGGCCACCCTTATTTAAAAATCAGGTTTTTGAAATTTCTACCTTTACGAGAGACGTATCGAATAAGAATTCAGTCAACAATTTTCTGCTCAAGTTAAAAAATTACAAAGCAATCATGTGAAAAAAGGTTAAAATCGCTGTTAGGGGCCTGGACACCAGCGTGCTGCCAAAGCTGTATCGTTTCTAGACGAAGTATTGTCTCAACGGAGACAGAGGATCCGAGCAAAAGGGTAAAAATAACTACAAGATTCGTGTGTGTGTGTCTCTACTCGAGTAACTCAGTTGACTGATACACACCCGTGAGGGTTCAGGTTACATAAGGCCAATAACTGATTATATGATAACGTCACAAAAGCAATCACTGTTTTTGCATTTTCATGTTTCATATCTTGATAATACAAGTATACAGCAAATATTCTTAGAGATACGCTGGAATCTATGTTGAAGCAAACTGAGCCGATCACAATATAACGGCATCAACATCCTAATTAGCATAAACTTTTAAAATTATATGTCTTTCGAACCAAAATTGTTAACGAAAAACGAAAAACACCAGTTTTCTTCTTTTGTAACGGTGCTTTAAAATGTGTTTAATTAAAGTAAAAATTGCACAGTTAAATTTCAACGTCGTGGCACTGACAATGGTGGCTCTATTCCAGTATAATTGTGAATCAGTTCAGCAAACCAGTGTATGTAGCAACCTAACTACCAGATACATCAAATTTTATCAGACCTTCATGGTATGTCCCTTTATCAATCTTGAGAAGAAGCCATTCTCTTTCCCAGAAAGAACTCTGGGATTATCGTATTCCACAACGTGACCATGGTCAAGAACCACTACCTTGTCATAGTCCATGATGGTGTTCACTCGATGAGCTATGGTCAGCACAGTACACTTGGTAAATTTTTGCCTGATTACTTGCTGAATGAGGTGATCTGTCCTGTAATCCACGTTGGCTGTTGCTTCATCCAGCACAAGTATTTTACACTTCTGTAATAATGCTCGAGCAAGACACAGCAGTTGTCGTTCACCTACACTAAATCCTGACCCTCCCTCCCCTACACAGTAGTCTAGCTGGTGGTGCAGTTTGCTGACTTTCTTTATCAGTTGTACTTCATCAAGTGCTGTCCAGATAGCCTGGTCTGTAAAACAATTGAATGGATCTAAATTTTTCCTGAGACTTCCAGCAAACAGCACAGGGTCTTGAGTGATAACAGCCATGGATCTGCGCACAGCCTGTATATCAATGGTGCCAAGATCAACACCGTCAATAAATACTTGGCCTTGAGGATCGGGCATCCGAAAGAGAGCAGCTACAAGAGATGACTTGCCTGCTCCAGTGCGACCTACGATACCAATCTTCTCTTTGGGTTGAACATCGAGGTTGATTTCCTTTAGTACTGAGGGTCCACCTTCTAAATACACCATAGACAAGTCTCGTATAGACAAAGAACCTTGACTGGGCCAGTCATCTGATGGTTTGTCTTGTCTGGTGTACCCAGGTTCAGAAGGTAGCTCAGCATACTTCATCACTCGTTCGACTGACGTCATTTGACTCTCGACATCAGTAGCCAGGCGTATACCGTATTGGGTATTACCGAAGAGAGTGATAGAAAGTGACAGCAACATTCCAGCCAATCCTTAGAATAAAACGTTCGAAATAAAATTATGTTACCCTTACTATGTCAGATCTAATGGCACTAATCAAACATTTGCACGAAGTAATATTGGTATATTTACCGTGATCGTGAATGGCAGCCAGTCCTACGATGGCTACCCCAACCAAGAAAAAGGCACACAGCAAATCCACATACAGTCCAAGCCAGCGAGATGTTGCCATGACTAGGAAAAAGGCTTTGGTGTGTTCATCTTGAAGCCTGTGAAATTAAAGTCATTAGTGCGGGAAGACGACGAGTACAGCAATAGAGAAATAGTTTTGCACCATCACGTGCCCATCCCATAATACTGTTTAAGCTTCCTGTGGTTAGATGGCAGAACAATTAAATTCCTTTACTTTGGGTATTGAATTGTTTCTTATGTAAAACGACTGTATTGTTACTGCCATCTAACATGGCTGCCGTCACGTTGTGGTGGAAAACCTCTATTATCAAAGATAGGCAGGCGTTGAGCTGCAAACAATTTAAAATTAGTAAAGATTTATTAAACCACATTTGTGGAATGGTTCACATAGTTTACTGGTTACTGATCTTTCATAGGCTCTCGAGTTAAATCCAAGGATTCTCTCAAAATCATCTCAATGATACCAATTTACACTTGTACGCTTCATAACTGTATGGGGAAGTGGCAGTCGTAAATGACTTTACAACAATGAAAAGTGTCTCCTCCAAAATGAGTTGTTTGTGAAAGAGATTACAAGCAGCAGCACCTGGCATGGAAGACTAAATTTCATTACTTTCTCGGAACTGGCGATAGCCACCCTGAACATGTCAAACGAAAAGCACTGTTTATTCAACACACTCGCTTTTGACTAGCAAATAATGCTATGCAGTTTTTTACCTTAACAATTTGTTGCAGCATTCTTCTTCCCTCCCTGATGTTCGAATGACTTCTAACCCTGTAATGGTTTCGGCAACATGGTCATAGACAGGGCTGCATCTTATCGCTTCTATTCTCTTCAGCTCACGAGAACTCTTTAGATAATACGCAGCAATCAAAAATAACAGCATTACCATTGGAATGACAGCAACAGCGATCCACAGGCTAACTACCAAAGCTAGTAATATAACTATAACTATATTCAAGCAAATAGGAACCGAATAAAGAAATTGGATCGGCAGCAGATCATCCATAGCACCGATATCTTTGGAAAAGCGATTCATTATTCGTCCAGCAGGATTGGTATCAAAGAACAGAACAGGAGAAGTGATAACAGCAAGTGTCATCTTGTTGTGCAGCTTTCTTGTAGACCTCAAAATTGCACTGACAAAAGCCAAATCTTTTGCTAAGAAAAGAATAAATGATGCTCCAACCAAACCACCAAACACGCCCAAGGAGAAGGAACCTCTTTGCTCCTGTAGTGTCATATGAACTATTCGTGACATCCACCAAGTTGGAACCACCGATGACGCTACGAAAGAGAAAGTACGTTACTTTGAGTAAGGAACAGAATGAATAACCGGTGTTTCTCCATTACACACTATCCAAGTGCCTCTTGGACTAACATTTTCCTAGATTTAAATCAGCTAAAACTTTTCTAATTAAAATAATTTTCTATATTAAGGTTGTAATAAACACTGGTGAAAGTTTTTTTCTTGATATTCCGAAGGGAAGTATTGCATTTTTGCGAATCTTTAACATTTCTTTCAGTATCTATAACACTAACAAGATTAGGAAAATAATGATTATAATGATGATGATGCATAATAAGGCGCTGTTAGCAGCCATGCAGCTTACAATCATGAGGGAATTGTTAGTCTAATAGTGTCAAATTTGGGATCTTTATTGGTGCTGGAAGGCACCTGAAGCATGAAGACGATAAAACAAATACGCAAGGATGATGAATTTGGAGCTAAACAATTCTCTGCAAAACAAAAAACTCTAACCCAGAACACATTAAGCTTGCTACACCAGGAAAGACTCCAAATAGAGATCCACTACTTTACTACTTAATAGACCTCTTGAGCTTCTTATGCAAATTGCTAATCATATTAGATCACATGACATTCCCTTGAGAATGTTTTTTTAATGAGAAACATGTTAAAATATTTACACATGAAAAAATCAAATCCCAAGAATGGCATCTCTGTCTGAAACGTGCACAACAAACAACAAAGGTCTATTCCACAGGTTCTTTTATCAGGTCCTCAATTTACAGGGTAAAGAAGTGTTTTGCGACTGAACCTACGGTTGCTTTCCCGAGAAAACATTATAGTCTAAATATTTTCTGATGTAATTAGCAAAAGTAACAACTTCTCCTATTGGTATTTAAGACCCTGAGTTACTTGGTCCGGTTGTGACTCGACCTTTCGCAAAACAGACCAAGTTTTTACAAGTTGAGCTAACTGTACGCACGTTATATTTAATGCCAAAATACATTGAGAGAGATACCAAAGATATAGATGAATTTTGTGTCGTTCATGAAATTAACAATAGTAAACGCATGGCTAATTTTTTAGTCCAGGTAACCTTACTATTCTAGGAGTCTCAAAGTCTCGAATTACCAAATTGCCAAATTACCGCCAACCGCTTGGTTGGCCAAACCGTTGGTTGAGCATCGGACTTTCGTACGGGAGGTTGTGGTTCGAATCCCGGCCGGACCAACAATCGGGTTCTTAAAATAATTGAGGAGAAAGTGCTGCCTTTGCATACATCGACATCTTCATATACATCTGCGAATGGTTACACTTTCGATTGGATCGGATGTCCTCTTTAAATGGCGGCTCCGTCTCTCCACAAATTATCGTCATAACCAATATCGGAGGGACGTAAAAGAACTGCGGAGGACGTAAAGATACCCTGGCAGTGACCACCCTTAGTGCCTACACCTCATACTAACCGTCTCTCGTGATTTTAAATTGCATAAGAAACAATCTGAAATTCACAACTCAATGTAAAGCCCCTTTGGTTATATCCATATAGAAAGGGCGATGTATAAATCATAAATTATTCTCATTATAAATACCTTGAGCGATGATGTAAAATAAAGCAAGGCAACCAATGATAACAGGTGGTAATCCAGCCTTGAAAAACCTCCAGTACAGACGCCAAGACACCGTACCAGTAGCTCTGTCCTCATCTTCCTCCCTCATGTCTTTAGAATTATCTTTATAATGAACGACTTCTTCATGCAATATGTAGTCGCTGGTAGTATCTTCATGTCTTTTCTGTAAGGTATCTACTATTCCGTTTTCGCTCAATTCCGAATATGTCCCGAGAACAACAGCACCCTCTCTTACTACTGCTATCTTGTCAGCTCGTGGAAGGTATTGTACTTGATGGGTCACCAGAACTCTTACTCGATTCGACAGCTCTCCACAGATACACTTATCAAAGATGTGTTGTCCAACCCTGGCATCTACTGCACTGAGTGGGTCATCCAGTAAAAAGATATCTGCTTCTGAGTAGACTGCGCGAGCTAGACTGAGTCTTGCACGCTGGCCACCACTGAGACCTACACCTCTCTGACCAATGATAGTCAAGTCTTCATGAGGGAAGCACTTAATGTCTTTCTGAAGGTCACACATTTCTAGTATTCTCTTGTATCGAGACTCGTCAAAAGGACGTCCGAAGACAATATTATCACGAATGGTAGCCGAGAAGATCCAAGGTATTTGGGTAACATAAGCTGTTCGACCATGGAGCGTAATCTCTCCTTCAGTTGTGGGAATTTCCCCAAGGATGGCCATCAGTAAAGAGCTCTTTCCACTGCCAACAGGTCCTGTGACTATAAGTAACTGGTTTGATCGTACTACCATCGAGACTTGGTGTAAAACACTCTTTTGTTGACTTGTCCAGGCTGCTGACATCTCTGTTATATCTATTCTGGGCTCAGTGTCCAGTTCGATAAATGTTGCTCTCCTGCTATCAATATTTTTGGTAAAAGTCAAACTTCCAATTCTACAAGGTTGGGTATCTTTGGAATATATTATGGCACTTCTACTTGTTTTAATTAATGTTGGACGATTACATAGGAATTCCTCGATCCTTTTTATGGAAACCATAGAATCTCTCAAATTGATAAAATGAAAAGCAATCTTTACAGCTATGCAGTACGCGCAGATGTCCAATATCATTGCCAATGTAAAAGCCCTAGCAGCATCTACTCTTATTCCACTGTACACTAGCGCCACCACACACACCAAGGATGCCATTGGGGTTACGTTATACGTTAGCATCTGGAATGATGCTCGTATCATGTTCTTTTGTTTGTTATAATTCACTTCTTTTCTGGAACAAAGAAAAAAAGAATCCAAATGGCCCTTGGTATTGAATGTCATTTGAATAGATCTGTGTTTTACCATTTCAGATATTTTGTCATTTCTAAAAGTCTTTTAATATATTTTGCACTATGAGAGTACATATCATACTAGAAGTAAAATAAGCAAATAAAAATGGGGATCACCACCTTCGTTTATCTGTCAAAATGCGTGGAAGCTCGCCCTTTTTACGGTAAAAACGTGCTAACAACGTAAACATGGAAAGATTTCACGAATAACCCATATTTTGCTGAAAAAATAAATTGATCGGCCCACATTTTTCACATAACTCTAGAAAATTAAAAAGCACTAGTTAGCATTTAAATTTTTTGTTAAAAATTAGAAAAATAAAATGTTATTGGGCTACAACTATGGACTCTAATCCTCGTGTTACGTGAAATTGTATTCAAATTATGAACAAAATATGTAATCTAATCAGATTTTTAAAATTTTCCTCTATATTTAGGTATTATATAAAGTACTTTAAAAATAATAAATAAATAAATAAGATGACAGTACCAACATGGTGCAAACGGTACCAACATGTCCGCGATGACGTAACTTGCAAACGAAGAATAAAGTCAAAGTTTATGCAAATAAACATGATTCTGTATCAAGATTATAAAACTCTTCACGGTCATGATTGCTATTGTGTTTTTCTCATGAATTATTAATGAGTTTGGAAGGGGGAAAGTAAAGAATTGGTGTTTTATGAAACACAGGGAAAGGAGGAAGGAACTGATTTTCGTTTTCCACATATAAAGTAATAAGAGAAAAGAATTTGGCAATACCCTCGTAGTGCTTGAACTGTTTCGTTGTATTTCCATTCCCAAGCATACATCTTTACAGCTCGTATCCCACAGATGATCTCACTCATTACTGCCAATCGCTTGTCTGTGACTTTGGCTTGCTCAAGGCGAATGTTAGTATACAGTTGTGTGAGTAGTAAATTTATAATGATCAAGACGAACATCAATAGAAGGCAAGACAAGGACGACCAACCAACCAATAAAGGTAGAAGTACGACTACAGCAACAATAACAAATGGGGTTGATAGTACTTCTCCAAGTGATATGCCTAACTCGTCCATTCTTTTGACGTCGTTGGACACTAGATTCACTATATGACCGGTTGTGAACTTGGAGAGATCGCTGCGTCTAGATTCAGTGATCTGTGTCAATAAAATAACAACAACTGTAAGATTATAATAAATCCATCTGATTCCACCTTTAGCTCTTTATCACCTCACCGTTTTATGGATCAACCCTATAACAGCACTTTTCAACCTCACACCCATCAACACAGCCAAGTAATCAGAATGATGATAGAAGAACACCTTAATCAGACTTGGAATCCCAATGCTAGCAACTATACCAACAGCGTAGGTCTGATCCATGTGGGATCCTTCTTCTAAGAACTTTAGATAAAACCACACTGATACTATCAAAGTAATATCCATAGCTTCATCCATCAGTTTCAAAGCGGTAAAGAGAATGACATCTCGAAGGAATAGTTTGAACATGGCCTTCCAAAGTCGGGGATTTCTGCCTCTCTTCTTAGCACTGTTAATCTCTTCATTCCATAACCCGTGTAACTTGGCCACTAGACCTTGTGCCTTGTTTTCGTCAGACAGCTTCAACACATCATCATGAGTGAGAGGTCGTTGGTATCCCAGTTTCAGGAGCCCATTTAACCAGGTAAAGAAAAGATAGGAGAAAATACCAGTTTTTACCGCCTTGGAACCAACTTCAGAGACAATGCGCTGATATTTTCCACCCATTTATCATTCACTGATGTTTCTCAGGATGATCTCCAATACTAATGAATGATCAATTTTTAAAACGTGTTGTCGTTTAGAGAGCTAGGGATCAACATTACTCGGTCAAACGAATACCTTCTTTCAATTGGCTCTCAAGACAAAGAAGGGAGACAGCCAGTCTAGTATGATAATAATTCAAATGGTTTGCAGTTTAGTTTTTTGTTAATATTATTTTAGTCTTTTATTAATATCATAATTTATTTATTCATTCATCCTTTTATTCATTTTCATTCATTCATTTATTCATTCATTCATATATTTACTAATATTTTCAATTTTTTTATGTGCTTTTTTATTCATTTATTTATTCATTTATTTATTCATTTGTTTACATATTAACTAATTAATCTATTTATTTATTCATTTATTCATTTATTTGTTTGGTTGTTTGTTAATTTGTTTGTTTATTTATTTATTTATTTATTTATCAATTAACTAGATAGTGCATTATCGTTTATTCCCATTACTATTAGATCTTGTTACTCGCTCGCGCCTTTTTCCTATATTTTTTATTCTAACATACAATCTTAGCTCACACAGTTTTAGTTTTCCGTTTAGTTCATATTTCACGTGCAAATAGTTGGCTCGCACAGTTGTAAGTTAATTCATGTGACCCTGAAGATGGCCAGATATCACAAGAAAATGAAATTTTTAAACGGATTTTTCACTGAGTATGATAACAGTTTGATGATATGCAGAAGTGCTAAACCTCCTCCTCAGAGATTATGCATGTTCCGTATAGAGCGTTTAGACTCACGTGAGAAGCCACCAGCAATATTGATGTATCAAACAATAGAAACTTTCTCATAGAAATACTAGTTTAGACTATGTGCGGTGTTAAAGAATGATATGTTTTCAGCTGAACAGACCCTCCTTCCCGTAAAGATTGTAGATTCTGCACCAGTCAAGGATCATAATATTTTTAATTATATATAATAATATATCAACTAAACCAGATAGTCTTCCTAAGGTAGAATTTATTTTAATTCTTCAGAAATTTTAAAAATTTGATAATTTAAAAACAAAATAAAACAATAAACAACTGAAAGAAAATGGAAAATGTGTATTTTTGGAAAGTTTGTTCGCTTTGAACAAAAATTAAATGAATTTATATTAACCTAGACATTACAAGGCAGACTGATGATTCACTGAAACATCAATTCTGCATTTCAATTCAAGTCACTGCTCCTTGTCAATTTAGTCTTCGACGTTAGTCAGCAAATTGTTTACACGTTCGAGTGTATCCATGCTGCCTTACTGCACAATTCTTTATGCGCTTCCTGTGCATCAGTAGCCACTTCTCTGTAGCTCTTTCTTTTCTTGTCACTTGTTTCAGCCTCTAAATATGATTAAATAAACTGTCTTTTAATTTCGATTTTAACTGTACTTGTGAATTGAACTTATTTACGGCCGAAGCGTGTATCGACGTCTTGGTCTCATTAGCATGTTTTTTTGTTTCGGCCCTCGGGCCGAAACAGTCACTACATTCGGTTTGCCGGCCCATAATAGTCTCCGTGCGTGTCATTTAGCTGTCAGAGTTTTGGACCTAATCCAATCGTATGCCGTTTCTATCATAAGCAATGGGAAAATGTAAAACATTTCACCATGCGGAATATTTGGGAGAGTTGCTGTGAATCTTCTCTGAGGTAGTTGTGTAGACTATATTATGCCCTTTCGCATGACGCCATTTTTTTAACAGTCTGAAATCATCAGTTTTCATTTATTAATACTCTGATTTAAAGTATAATTTCTTGGATTCGGTATTATTTTTAAAGCACCAAAAGATGTAAATTTTGAGTTGATTGGTGACGGCGCACTGGTCAAAGACAAGCCTTGTATCTTTTCGTTCGAATTGAGAATTTCGCATTTTCTTCAAGCTACGGTATAAGAGCTAAATACATTTACCATAAATGTCAAAGAGCAGAATGGAGGTTTAAAAAGTATCCTACATTCAACATAACGCGTACAGTAATGCTCATGTGCCAAAATATTTTGCACCAAGTACTCTGGTCTCTGCGATATACTCAATCATTGTTTATATCTATTGTCGGATCTCTCATTCGTTCGGCGAGACGTTATATGTATGTACGTTTCCCTGTTTTTCCCCAAAACACTGCGATGTTTCAAAGCAAGAACCACTAAAATCTCAAAAAAACTTAATTACGATGTATTTCGTCCAAGAGAATTTTTTAACAAATGTTTCCATCGAAATTTGCGTAAGACTTTGCAACGGAAAAGCGTACCGCGAGATCGCTCTTGTCTGCCATTTCCAAAATACAGGAGACCCAATCATTACCACAGCAAGACCAAAATTCTTTATCCAGCAATGCCACACGATAAATAGATAACGGGCCGAAACATCATCGCTTTCGAAGCGATATAGGCTTGTTAAATCTAACAGGGTAAATTTTACACCGTAAAAAGATGAAAAAACTTACTGACGTTTCGGACGCTAGTTCTTCGTCGGAGTAAAAGAGCGTCTGAAACGTCAGTAAGTTTTTTCATCTTTTCACGGTGTAAAATTTACCCATTTTATCTTAACTGCTTCATTAGAAACACCGACGCAGTTCACACTAGCTAGTTGCTTTTCAGCTAGTTATCTCCTATTTTAATCTAAGGCTTATTTGCAGGTAAAACGTAACGTTATGTGAAATCGTATTAATGACTGCCAAAATTTTAATAATACTTTAAAATCTTTTATAAGCCGTTTGAGATATCAATACTTAGCAAATGTGATGTTTTTTTCTGAAGATAGAGCAGCATTTACTTCCAACTGCTTCACAAATCATGTGAAGGTCATACCACACAAAACCACGAAAGCATTGCGTGACCATCGGCGACGGGATTATAAAAACTGTGTGTGGATGTGACTTATTTTAAAAAAATTGTCTTTATGTCCGGTTTGCTAACTAAATGTTAAACTGGGATATTAGATAGTCTTTCTGTATTTCTGTAAGACACGTTTTCGATCTTCGTATAATTTTAATCCCGAGCCGCCCACGTTGTGATCAAAACTGAGCTGTATTTAGAGTGTCCTGAAGGGGTAAAATGCCTTTCTTGGGCTGGGAAAATGGGATTTCATGCATACTGGGACTGGGATTCATAAATAAAAACAAACAATCTAAAATGGTAATAAGATTGAGATTTGAGCAAAACATAGGCTAGGACTATGGGATTTGAGCTGGGATTTAAATAAAATATGGGTTGGGAAACTGGGATTTAGGATCCCGCTTACAGGTCCCTCTATTTATCACCCTCTATTTGGCTCGGATTTGAACGGCCAGGAGCTGCTAAAACGAACGGCTTTTAAATGCTAAAACGTTAGGAGGAGGACATGTACAAAATGTAGAATAACGGGAAGTTTTAGTCTCTTTATTTATTTGGATACTTTTTTTTGAATAACTCACACACTATTTATTATCCTGTCGCCAATGGTCACGCAATGCTTTCGCGGTTTTGTGCAAATGGTCGTCGCTACATAGAGAATTACATGATTTGTAAAGCAGCTGGGAGTAAATTCTGCTCTGTTTTAAGAAAAAAACTCTAACATTTGCTAAGTATTGATATCTCAAACGGCTTATAAAGGCCGGTTTAGACGGTACGATTTTCTCCTACAACTATCGTATACAACACGCTTGAGCCATCCTACAACTCGAGTCGTAGCGTGTAAATCAAGCCTACAACTCGCCTACGACAGAGGCGAGCGTGTTGTATACGATAGTTGTAGGCGAAAATCGTACTGTATAAACCGGCCTTAAAAGGTCTGAAAAATATAATTTTAATTTGGCAGTCATTTACTTGCTAATTAATGTAAAAATGATCCTTCAAAAAAACCTATTTAGACATATTTGGTCGATTGCAGCAGCTTAAAAATATTTACCTAAAACTGTCTTTTACTCAACGTCTTGAACAATATCATATTGACATTACATACAGTGAAAACATCTCTTTTCCGTTGTATCCGGGAGGTTATGATAAAATTCTCACTTGTTTTGAGAGTACTTTTAAGCTCAAGAAAACTGTTTCTTGCAAATAATTCTTCCAAAAATTCATCGTTAGAGCTACATGTCTGAAAATCGTTTTGAGGTATATAAACCATTTTTCATGCTCACGTCATTCTCAATACTCGAGCAGCCTAACAATATGATAAGCTATATCTCAGCCCAATTTCAATCAAAATTAACCAAATTTAGTAGGGTTATAGAACTCTAGCTGTTCTTCAAAAGTAATTACGGAGATAAGTTACCATAACAACAGCCTCGGTTCAAGGCCACCCTTATTTAAAAATCAGTTTTTTGAAATTTCTACCTTTACGAGAGACGTATCGAATATGAATCCAATCAACAATTTTCTGCTCAAGTTAAAAAAATAACAAGCAATCACGTGATGTAAAGCTAAAATCGCTGTTAGGGGCCTAGACAATAGCGTGCTGCCATAGCAACCACAGTTTTTGCATTTTCATGTTTATAGCATAATATTTAAAATTATATGTCTTTCGAACCAAAATTGCTAACGAAAAACGACAGTTTTCTTCTTTTGTAAAGTACTTTAAAATGTGTTTAATTAGTAATAATTGGTCAGTTAAATTTCATCGTCGTGGCACTGACAATGATGGCTCTATTCCAGTATACTTGTGAATCAGTTCAGCAAATCAGTGTATGTAGAAACCAAACTCCCTGATAACTCCCTGCTCAAGTTAAAAAATAACAAAGCAGTCGTGATAAAAGGTTAAAATCGCTGTTAGGGGCCTGGACACCAGAGTGCTGCCAAAGCAATCAATATTTCATACCTTGAATACAAGTATACAGCAAATATTCTCAGAGATATGCTGAAATCTTTGTTAAAGGAAACTGAGCCGTTCACAATATAACGGCATCAACATCCTCATTAGCATAAACTTTAAAATTATATGTCTTTCGAACCAAAATTGCTAACGAAAAACGCCAGTTTTCTTCTTTTGTAAAGTACTTTAAAATGTGTTTAATTAGTAATAATTGGACAGTTAAATTTCATCGTCGTGGCACTGACAATGGTGGCTCTATTCCAGTATAATTGTGAATCAGTTCAGCAAACCAGTGTATACAGCATCCTAACTACCAGATACATCAAATTTTATCAGACCTTCATGGTATGTCCCTTTATCAATCTTGAAAAGAAACCATTCTCTTTCCCAGCAAGAACTCTGGGATTATCGTATTCCACCACGTGACCCTGGTCAAGAACCACTACCTTGTCATAGTCCATGATGGTGTTCACTCGATGTGCTATGGTCAGCACAGTACACTTGGTAAACTTTTGCCTGATTACTTGTTGAATGAGGTGATCTGTCCTGTAATCCACGTTGGCTGTTGCTTCATCCAGCACAAGTATTTTACACTTCTGTAATAATGCTCGAGCAAGACACAGCAGTTGTCGTTCACCTACACTAAATCCTGACCCTCCCTCCCCTACGCAGTAGTCTAGCTGGTGGTGCAGTTTGCTGACTTTCTTCAGTCAGTTGTACTTCATCAAGTGCTGTCCAGATGGCCTGGTCTGTAAAACGATTGAATGGATCTAGATTTTTCCTGAGACTTCCAGCAAAGAGCACAGGGTCTTGAGTGATAACAGCCATGGATCTGCGCACAGCCTGTATATCAATGGTGCCAAGATCAACACCGTCAATAAATACTTGGCCTTGAGGATCGGGCATCCGAAAGAGAGCAGCTACAAGAGATGACTTGCCTGCTCCAGTGCGACCTACGATACCAATCTTCTCTTTGGGTTGAACATCAAGGTTGATTTCCTTTAGTACTGAGGGTCCACCTTCTAAATACACCATAGACAAGTCTCGTATAGACAAAGAACCTTGACTGGGCCAGTCATCTGATGATTTGTCTTGTCTGGTGTACCCAGGTTCAGAAGGTAGCTCAGTATACCTCATCACTCGTTCGACTGACGTCATTTGACTCTCGACATCAGTAGCCTGGCGTATACCGTATTGGGTAGTACCGAAGAGTTTGATAGAAAGTGACAGCAACATTCCAGCCAAACCTGAGAGCAAAAACGTTACAAATAAAACTATTTTGCCCTCATTCTGTCAGATCTATTTGCACTAATCAATCATTTGCAAGAACTGATATTTGTATATTTACCGTGATCATGAATGGCAACCAGTCCTACGATGGCTACCCCAACCAAGAAAAAGGCACACAGCAAATCCACATACAGTCCAAGCCAGCGAGAAGTTGCCATGACTAGGAAAAAGGCTTTGGTATGCTCATCTTGAAGCCTGTGAAATTAAAGTCATTAGTGCAGAAGAACGACTCTTGTACACTTCATAACTGTATGGGGAAGTGGGAGTTGTAAATGACTTTACAACAATGAAAAGTGTCTCCTCCGAACTGAGTTGTTTGTGAAAGAGGTTACAAGCAGCAGCACCTGACATGGAAGACTAAATTTCATTACTTTCTCGGAACTGGTGATAGCCACCCTAACCATGTCAAACCAAAGGCACTGTTTATTCAACACACTCGCTTTTGACTAGCAAATAATGCTATGCAGTTTTTTACCTTAACAATTTGTTGCAGCATTCTTCTTCCGCCCCTGATGTTCGAATGACTTCTAACCCTGTAATGGTTTCGGCAACATGGTCATAGACAGGGCTGCATCTTATCGCTTCTATTCTCTTCAGCTCACGAGAACTCTTTAGATAATACGCAGCAATCAAGAATAACAGCATTGCCATCGGAATGACAGCAACAGCGATCCACAGGCTAACTACCAAAGCTAGTAATATAACTATAACTATATTCAAGCACATAGGAACCGAATAAAGAAATTGGATCGGCAGTAAATCATCCATAGCACCGATATCTTTGAAAAGCGATTCATTATTCGTCCAGCAGGATTGGTATCAAAGAATAGAACAGGAGACTTGATAACAGCAAGTGTCATCTTGTCGTGCAGCTTTCTTGTAGACCTCAAAATTGCACTTACAAAAGCCAAGTCTTTTACTAAGAAAAGAATAAATGATGCTCCAACCAAACCACCAAACACGCCCAAGGAGAAGGAACCTCTTTGCTCCTGTAGTGTCATATGAACTATTCGTGACATCCACCAAGTTGGAACCACCGATGACGCTACACGAAGGAGAACGTACGTTAATCATGAGTAAGCAACAGAAAGAATGAACGGTGTTTGTCAATTACACACTATTCAAAAGTGCGTACAGTTAGCTCAGTGAGCTAACTGTACGCACGTTATATTTCGTGTCAAATTACCTTGAGAGAGATACCAAAGATATAGATGTATTTTGTTTCGTGCATGAAATTAACAATAGTAAACGTATGGCCATTTTTTTAGTCCAGGTAACCTTACTATTCTAGGAGTCTCAAAGTCTCGAATTACCAAAATTACCAAATTACCGCCAACCGCTTGGTTGGCCCAGCCGTTGGTTGAGCATCGGAATTTCGTGCGGGAGGTCGTGCTTTGAGTCCCGGTAGAACCAACAATCGGGTTTTTAAAATAATTGAGGAGAAACTGCTGCCTTTGTATACATCTACATCTTCATATACATCTGGTACAAATGGTTACACTTTCGAGTGGCTCGGATGACCTCCTTAAATGGCGGCCGCGACTCTCCACAAATTAAAACCATAACCAATATCGGAGGACGTAAAAGAACTGCGGAGGACGTAAAGAAACCTTGGCAGTGACCACCCTCAGTGCCTACACCTCATACTAACCATCTCTTATGATTGTAAATTACATGAAAAGCAATCTGAAATTCACAACTCAATAGAAAGCCCCTTTGGTTATATCCATAAGGAAAGGGCGCTATATAAATCATAAATTATTCCCATTATAAATACCTTGAGCGATGATGTAAAATAAAGCAAGGCAACCAATGATAACAGAGGGTAATCCAGCCTTGAAAAACCTCCAGTACAAGCGCCAAGACACCGTACCAGTAGCTCTGTCCTCATCTTCCTCCCTCATGTCTTTAGAATTATCATCTTTATAATGAACGACGTCTTCATGCAATGTGTAGTCGCTAGTAGTGTCTTCATGTCTTTTCTGTAAGGTATCTACTACTCCGTTTTCGCTCAATTCCGAATATGTCCCGAGAAGAACAGCACCCTCTCTTACCACTGCTATCTTGTCAGCTCGTGGAAGGTATTGTACTTGATGGGTCACCAGAACTCTTACTCGATTCGACAGCTCTCCACAGATACACTTATCAAAGATGTGTTGTCCAACCCTGGCATCAACTGCACTGAGTGGGTCATCCAGTAAGAAGATATCTGCTTCTGAGTAGACTGCGCGTGCTAGACTGAGTCTTGCACGCTGACCACCACTGAGACCTACACCTCTCTGACCAATGATGGTCAAGTCTTCATGAGGGAAGCACTTGATGTCTTTCTGAAGGTCACACATTTCTAGTATTCTCTTGTATCGAGACTCGTCAAATGGTCGTCCAAAGACAATATTATCACGAATGGAAGCCGAGAAGATCCAAGGTATTTGGCTAACATAAGCTGTTCGACCATGGACCGTAATTTCCCCTTCAGTTGTGGGAATTTCCCCAAGGATGGCCATCAGTAAAGAGCTCTTTCCACTGCCAACAGGTCCTGTGACTATAAGTAACTGGTTTGATCGTACTACCATCGAGACTTGGTGTAAAACACTCTTTTGTTGACTTGTCCAGGCTGCTGACATCTCGATTATATTTACTCTGGGCTCAGTGTCCAGTTCGATACATGTTGCTCTCCTGCTATCAATATTTTTGGTAAAAGTCAAACTTCCAATTTTATGTGGTTGGGTATCTTTGGAATATATCATGGCACTTGTACTTATATTAGCTAATGTTGGACGATTACATAGGAATTGCTCAATCCTGTATATGGAAACTATAGAATCTCTCAACTTGGTAAAACGAAAAGCAATCTTAACAGCTAAGCAGTAAGCACAAATGTCTAATATCATTGTCAATGTAAAAGCCCTAGCAGCATCCACTCTTATTCCACTGTACACTAACGCCACCACACACAAGAAGGATGCAATTGGGGTTACGTTATACTTTAGCATCTGGAATGACGTTTGTATCATGTTCTTTTGTTTGTTACAATTGACTTCTTTTCTGGAACAAAGAAAAAAGAATGTGAATGGTGCGAAAGCAAATTGCGAATGCAATTGACCCTTGGTATTGAATTTCATTTGAATAGAGCTGTGTTTTACCATTTCAGACATCCTGTCATTTCTAAAAGTCTTTTGATATATTTTGCATGATGAAAGTACATATCAAACTAGAAGTAAAATAAACAAATAAAAATGGGGGTCACCCCCTTCGTTTATCTGTCAAAATGCGTGGAAGCTTGCCCTTTTTACGGTAAAAACGTGCAAAACAACGTAAACATGGAAAGATTTCACGAATAACCCATATTTTGCTGAAAAAATAAATTGATTGCCTCCCATTTTTCACATAACTCTAGAAAATTAAAAAACACTAGTTAGCATTTAATTTTTTTCTTAAAAATTAGAAATATGAAATGTTATTGGGCTACAACTATGGACTCTAAGCCTTCGCCTTACGTGAAATTCTTTTTTAAATTGTTAACAAAATATGTCTAATCTGATTTTGATTTGATCCCATCGTTAGATTTTTTTAAATTTCTCCTCTAAATTTACGTATTATACAAAGTACTTTAATAAATAAAAGATAAATAAATAACAAAGGGGGTTCGCCCTAATTTGTTCAAGAGCTATAAAAGATTTTAGGATTAAAAAGATGTCATTTCATGGTATTTCGCTTATCAAAATAAAAGTTCGATTTGATTCAAATGAACATGATTCTCTATCAGAATTATAAAACTCTTCATGGTCATGATTTCTATCGTGTTTTCTTCATGAATCATTAATGAATTTGTCAGGGGAAAGTAAAGAATTGGCGTCTTATGGAACAAATTAAGGGAAAGGAATGTTGTCATAATGTGAGCAGCCGTTAGGGGAGAGGGAGCGTTGCCTGACAACACTGAGAACAGCCTACACGAGGAACGAACTGATGCTCATTTTCCACATATAAAATAACAATAATAGAATAGAATTTGAAAATACCCTCGTAATGCTTGAACTGTTTCGTTGTATTTCCATTCCCAAGCATACATCTTTACAGCTCGTATTCCACAGATGATCTCACTCATTGCTGCCAATCGCTTGTCTGTGACTTTAACTTGCTCAAGGCGAATGTTAGTATACAGTTGTGTGAGTAGTAAATTTATAATGATCAAGACGAACATCAATAGAAGGCAAGACAAAGACGGCCAACCAACCAATAAAGGTAGAAGTACGACTACAGCAACAACGACAAATGGGGTTAATAGTACTTCTGCTAGTGATATGCCTAACTCGTCCATTCCTTTGGCATCGTTGGAAACTAAATTCACTATATGACCCGTTGTGAACTTGGAGAGATCGCTGCGTCTAGATTCAGTGATCTGTGTCAGTAAAATAACAACGACAACAGTAAGATTATAATGAAGCCATCTGATTCCACCTTTAGCTCTCTATAACCTTACCGTTTTTTGGATCAACCCTATAACAGCACTTTTCAACCTCACACCCATCAACACAGTCAAGTAATCAGAATGATGATAGAAGAACACCTTAATCAGACTTGCAATCCCAATGCTAGCAACTATACCAACAGCGTAGGTCTGATCCATGTGGGATCCTTCTTCTAAGAACTTTAGATAAAACCACACTGATACTACCAAAGTAATCGCCATAGCTTCATCAATCAGTTTCAAAGCGGTAAAGAGAATGACATCTCGAAGGAATAGTTTGAACATGGCCTTCCAAAGTCGGGGTTTTCGGCCTCTCTTCTTAGCACTGTTAATCTCTTCCATCCATAAGCCGTGTAACTTGCCTACTAGACCTTGTGCCTTGTTTTCGTCAGACAACTCCAACAGATCGTCATCAACGAGAGGTCGTTGGTATCCCAATTTCAGGAGCCCATTTAACCAGGTAAAAAAAAGATAGGAGAAAATACCCTTTTTTAACGTCTTGGAACCTGTGTCAGAGGCAAGGCGTTGATATTTTCCACCCATTTATCATTCACTGATGTCTCTCAGGATGATCTCCAATACTAATGAAGGATGTTTAAAACGTGTTGTCGTTTAGAGAGCTAGGGATCAAGTTACTCAGTCAAACGGATACCTTCTTCCAATTGGATCTCAAGACAAAGAAAGAAGACGGCCAGTTTGATAGCATGATATTAATTCAAATGTTTATTGCAGTTTAGTTTTTTGTTAATATTATTTTAGTCTTTTATTAATATCATATTTTATTCATTCATTCATTCATTTATTTCAATATATTTATTTATTTATCTATTTATTTATTTATTTGTTTGTTTGTTTGTTTATTTATTCATTTATTTATTTATTCATTCCTGATTTACTTATTGACCAATTAACTAGATAGTGCATTATCGTTTAGTTCCATTACTCTTAAATGTTGTTACTCGCTCGCGCCTTTTTCCTATATTTTTTATTCTAACATACAATCTTAGCTGACACAGTTTTAGTTTACCGTTTAGTTCATATTTCATGTGCAAATAGTTGGCTCGCGCAGTTGTAAGTTGATTCATGTGACCCTGAAGATGGCCAGATATCACAAGAAAATAAAACTTTCAAACGAATTTTTCACTAAGTATTCGACGTTAGTCAGCAAATTGTTTACACGTTCGAGTGTATCCATGCTGCCTTACTGCACAATTCTTTATGCGCTTCCTGCGCATCAATAGCCACTTCTCTGTAGCTCTTTCTTTTCTTGTCACTCGGTTCAGCCTCTAAATATAATTAAATAAACTGTCTTTTAATTTCGATTTTAACTGTACTTGTGAATTGAGCTTATTCACAGCCGAAGCGTGTATCGACGACTTTTTCTCATTAGCATGTTTTTTTAATCTAACAGGGTAAATTTCACACTGTGAAAAGATGAAACAATTTACTGACGTTTCGGACGCTAGTCCTTCATCGGAGTAAAAGAGCGTCTGAAACGTCAGTAAGTTTTTTCATCTATTCACGGTGTGAAATTTACCCATTTTATCTTAACTGCTTCATTAGAAACACCGACGCAGTTCACACTAGATTTCAGCTAGTTATCTCCTATTTTAATCTAAGGCTTATTTGCAGGTAAAACGTAACGTTATGTGAAATCGTATTAATGACTGCCAAAATTATAATAATACTTTAAAATCTTTTATAAGCCGTTTGAGATATCAATACTTAGCAAATGTGATGTTTTTTTCTGAAGATAGAGCAGCATTTACTCCCAACTGCTTCACAAATCATGTGACGGTCATAACACACAAAACCGCGAAAGCATTGCGTGACCATCGGCGACGGGATTATAAATACTGTGTGTGGATGTGACTTATTTTAAAAAAATTGTCTTTATGTCCGGTTAACTAAATGTTAAACTGGGATATTAGATAGTCTTTCTGTGTTTCTGTAAGACGTTTTCGACCTTCGTATAATTTTGATCCCGAGCCGCCCACGTTGTGATCAAACTGAGCTGTATTTAGAGTGTCCTGAAGGGGTAAAATGCCTTTTTTGGTTAGGGAAAATGGGATTTCATGCGTACTGGGACTGGGATGTATAAACAAAACCAAAAAAAAAATAAAAAGCCTAAAATGGTAATAAGATTGAGATTTGAGCAAAACATAGGCTAGGACTATGTGATTTGACTGGGATTTAAATAAAATTTGGGTTGGGAAATGGGATTTAGGATCCCGCTTACAGGACCCTCTATTTAACACCCTCCATTTTGCTCGGATTTGAACGGCCAGGAGCTACTAAAACGAACGGCCCTTAAATGCTTTCACGGTTTTGAGTAAATGGTCGTCGCTACAAAGAGAATTACATGATTTGTAAAGCAGCTGGGAGTAAATTCTGCTCTGTTTTAAGAACAAACTCCTAACATTTGCTAAGTATTGATATCTCAAACGGCTTATAAAAGGTCTGAGAAATATAAATTTAATTTGGCAGTCATTTACTTGCTAATTTATGCAAAAATGATCCTTCAAAGAAACCTATTTAGACATCAGTATTTGGTCGATTGCAGCAGCTTAAAAACATTTACCTAAGACTGTCTTTTATTCAACGTCTTGAACAATATCATATTGATGTTACGTACATTGAAAACATCTCTTTTTCGTTGTATCCGGGCGGCCATGATAAAATTCTCACTTGTTTTGAGGGTACTTTTAAGCTCAAGAAAACTGTGTCTTGCAAATAATTCTTCCAAAAATTCATCGTTAGAGCTACATGTCTGAAAATCGTTTTGAGGTATATAAACCATTTTTCATGCTCAAGTCATATTCTTAACACTTGAGTAACCTAACAATATGATAAGCTATATCTCAGCCCAATTTTAATCAAAATCAACCCAGTTTAGTAGTGTTATAGAACTCTAGCTGTTCTTCAAAAGTAATTACGGAGATAAGTTACCATAACAACGGCGTTGGTTCAAGTCCACCCTTATTTAAAAATTAGGTTTTTAAAATTTCCACCTTTACGAGAGACGTATCGAATAAGAATTCAATCAACAATTTTCTGCTCAAGTTAAAAAATAACAAAGCAATCACGTGATGCAAGTCTAAAATCGCTGTTAGGGGCCTGGACACCAACGTGCTGCCATAGCAACCACAGTTTTTGCATTTTCATGTTTATAGCATAAAATTTGAAATTATATGTCTTTCGAACCAAAATTGCTAACGAGAAACGAAAAACGCCAGTTTTCTTCTTTTGTAAAGTACTTTAAAATGTGTTTAATTAGTAATAATTGGCCAGTTAAATTTCATCGTCGTGGCAGTGACAATGATGGCTCTATTCAAGTATACTTGTAAATCAGTTCCGCAAATCAGTGCATGTAGCAACCAAACTCCCTGCTAACTCCCTGCTCAAGTTAAAAAATAACAAAACAATCGTGATAAAAAGGTTAAAATCGCTGTTAGGGGCCTGGGCACCAGCGTGCTGCCAAAGCAATCATTATTTCATGTCTTGAATACAAGTATACAGCAAATATTCTCAGAGATATACTGAAATCTATGTTAAAGGAAACTGAGCCGTTCACAATATAACGGCCACAACATCCTCATTAGCATAAACTTTAAAATTATATGTCTTTCGAACCAAAATTGCTAACGAAAAACGCCAGTTTTCTTCTTTTGTAAAGTACTTTAAAATGTGTTTAATTAGTAATAATTGGACAGTTAAATTTCATCGTCGTGGCACTGACAATGGTGGCTCTATTCCAGTATACTTGTGAATCAGTTCAGTAAACCAGTGTACACAGCATCCTAAGTACCAGATACATCACATTTTATCAAACATGGTATGTCCCTTTATCAATCTTGAAAAGAAGCCATTCTCTTTCCCAGAAAGAACTCTGGGATTATCGTATTCCACAACGTGACCATGGTCAAGAACCACTACCTTGTCATAGTCCATGATGGTGTTCACTCGATGAGCTATGGTCAGCACAGTACACTTGGTAAACTTTTGCCTGATTACTTGCTGAATGAGGTGATCTGTCCTGTAGTCCACGTTGGCTGTTGCTTCATCCAGCACAAGTATTTTACACTTCTGTAATAATGCTCGAGCAAGACACAGCAGTTGTCGTTCACCGACACTAAATCCTGATCCTCCCTCCCCTACACAGTAGTCTAGCTGATGGTGCAGTTTGCTGACTTTCTTCGTCAGTTGTACTTCATCAAGTGCTGTCCAGATGGCCTGGTCTGTAAAACGATTGAATGGATCTAGATTCTTCCTGAGACTTCCAGCAAACAGCACAGGGTCTTGAGTGATAACAGCCATGGATCTACGCACAGCCTGTATATCAATGGTGCCAAGATCAACACCGTCAACAAATACTTGGCCTTGAGGATCGGGCATCCGAAAGAGAGCAGCTACAAGAGATGACTTGCCTGCTCCAGTGCGACCTACGATACCAATCTTCTCTTTGGGTTGAACATCGAGGTTGATTTCCTTTAGTACTGAGGGTCCACCTTCTAAATACACCATAGACAAGTCTCGTATAGACAAAGAACCTTGACTGGGCCAGTCATCTGATGATTTGTCTTGTCTGGTGTACCCAGGTTCAGAAGGTAGCTCAGTATACTTCATCACTCGTTCGACCGACGTCATTTGACTCTCGACATCAGTAGCCTGGCGTATACCGTATTGGGTAGTACCGAAGAGATTGATAGAAAGTGACAGCAACATTCCAGCCAAACCTGAGAATAAAAACGTTCGAAATAAAACTATTTTGCCCCCATTCTGTCAGATCTATTTGCACTAATCAATCATTTGCAGGAGCTAATATTTGCTTAATTACCGTGATCTTGAATGGCAACCAGTCCTACGATGGCTACCCCCACCAAGAAAAAGGCACACAGTAAATCTAAGTATAGTCCAAGCCAACGAGATGTTGCCATGACTAGGAAAAAGGCTTTGGTATGTTCATCTTGAAGCCTGTGAAATTAAAGTCATTAGTGCGGAAGGACGACGAGAACATAAATAGAGGTTTTGCACCATCACGGGCCCATCCCGTAATACTGTTTAGGCTTCCTGTGGTTATATGGCAGAACAATTAGATTCCTTTACTCTTGGGAATTGAATTCTTTCTTATGTAAAACGACTGTATTGTTACTGCCATCTAACATGGCTGGCGTCACGTTGTGGTGCCAAACCTCTATTATCAAAGATAGGTAGGCGTTGAGCTGCAAACAATTTAAAATTAGTAAAGACTTATTAAACAACGTTTGTGTCAATCAAGCCTTGGAATGGTTCACATAGTTTACTGGTTACTGATCTTTCCTAGGCTCTCGGGTTAAATCAGGGCCGTAGCCACCGGTACGGTTGGTCCGGTTTCAACCGAACCAACTTTCGGGAAAAAAAAAAAAGAAAAAATATTAGAAAAACTAAAAACCCTCGAAAGCCGGAACAATCAGAAATTTGTGGCTACGGCCCTGTAAATCCAAGGATTTTTCTCAAAATCATCTCGGTGATACCAATTTACACTTTTACACGTCATAACTATGGGGAAGTGGGATTCGTAAATGAATAGCCCTCTGAAACGTTTACGTCACGAAAGTCTTGTGGAAGGAATTATTGGATACCCTTGGGGTAAACAAACAAAATGGCGGAGTGTCTTGTATAACGTTTTGGTTTTAGTAGTCTCTCGTACTCCATTTTTTCACGTTTTTGCTAGTTTTTTATCAAACTGTAAATGTTAACTGTTATGTTCCTGGTTGTGTGTCCAATAACTGTTCGTATCAGAAGACGAAGGTGGCTGGTAGACAGAATTTTATTCTGATCCTTCAATATTTCCTTGGAGTCCAGAATGGCCTGATGTTGTGGCAAGTTACAACAACTACGTAACGGAGCGTTTTTCGCTGGCTCAAGGTACAGACCATGGATATGCCAAAGCTCCAATGCTGATGAAAGTTCCAGCAATTTGCCATTATTTTGGTCCCCAATCATTGATATTGAGACAGATAGTGATCGTAGCAACAGTAAAGGATCATGAAGCAATTAAATACTGAGGTATCATGTATATATATATATATATATATATATATATATACAATAATTTAAATAAATATATTCATATTATACTTTTGCTGTTTCTAACACTGAAATATAATTATATTTATTCAAATATAATGATCACAAAATTATATTTACAAATATCTATCTGAATCTCTGGCGTACAAGAGCAGGTACAACATGTCTAGCATGGAAACTTAGCAGCTGCTCTTTCATTTCCTTCCAAAACTGCTTATCAAATTTTACCTTTATAATGTCAACATTGAATTTATCATTTGTAAATATTACTACATAAGTGTTAAGTCTATTAGTTAATGCCATCTGCATTTGCACTTGATAGAAAAATTTATGCTTTTTCTTCAGAACAATTTGACCTTTATCTAATTTAAATCCAAAGATGCTATCTTTCTCTCTTGCAGTAACCGCAGCAAGTGGTGGTAGATCTCTGCTTGCAGATAGACATTTCACCTCTACAACCACTTCTTCTCCATCTATGGTTGCTAGCCTATCTGGTGTAGCAGCTAGTACACCTGTTTCTTCTTCAATAAACAGTCCACATTTACGAATACTGCAGTGGCAACCATCAGCATTTATTTGTAAATTGAATTTCTGAATTGCATTTTCTTCATTTTCAATACCATTACTTAATATGTGGTGAATTAGGCCCTCTACCTGGTTTACCAACTGTTAAGATATTTTTTACAGTGGCAGCAGGGTTCCCTTTAGAACAACAACTTTTTGCAATGCTTGCTGTAATTCTGCCTTTCCTTTCTCTATACCATCTAAGACTCTCACTTTGACCTCTAGTATCTTTCTCTATTCTTATTCTGTCTTCTACTGTTACCTAGGAAAGAAAACAAAATATAGCCTCCAAATATGTTCTGAAGAACAAGCATACGTATACAATATTATGAAAATTAATACTATGGTGCTGTAAATAAATTATGATCATAATAAAATAATCTATATTATCATCCACGACAATTATGTAATTTTATAAACTCTACATAAACTTCAAATCAATGAAACATAGATTAAGTTCTTTTATGATCATTTAGTTATTAAAAGAATATCTATACCAAAAATAAAAAGAAGAGTGATACTATGAATGTTCTGCTTTACTTTTAATTCCTTCATAATGATTTCCTCTGGTTTTAGATTTTCACCATCCATGGCACTTTCTTGTGATTGGCTTGGGCTGCTTGGGGATGTCATGAATAGCTGTTCAATAGCCATTTTATGTGGTACATCATTGATATTTTCCTTTAAGTATTTGAAATCCACTGTAGGATCTTGTACAGTATATATTGTGACTTGCATATTCTTGTAGAGGTCTCTGTCTTTTGACTTCCCTTCCAAATGTGTGTTTTTTGATTTGGTGTTTACCTAGAAATTCCAGCATATTGCGGTATTATTATCAAAATCATTAATGCTCATAAGGCCAAACACAATAGAAAATCATGACCATGACTGAGTCTTTAACTTGGCAAGAGATTCATCCTGCATAGCATGATGTGGGAATACCTGTTCATCACAGTTTAGGAAGCATACTGATTAGGAAATGAGGCTTTCTGGTTGATACTTACCTTTTCTCTCAAACAAGGAAAGTGATATGCATGCCAGCGCTAGCTTGCTATTAGCTTCTGAGACCGTATTATGATAATCACAATATTATTGCCGTCATTAATTCTATTATTACCAGTATTAACAGGTTTAGTGCTCTGCTTGCTTTTTCGAGATGGTAAATTCCACTGCTGGGGTTCATCAGTACATGAAATTTTCTTTTCTTGTTCTTTGTATTCCACAAGAGCAAACAGTACTGCAGCCACATGGTTGCACTTGCCTGCTGCACCAGCCACACACTGACACTTTGCAGTGAGGATGATGGATGTTGAATTCTCAATGGTAATTGAAACTATATATACCAAATTTCTCATGCTGGCCATGACAGATGCCTTGCCGTAACATGATTTTTAGAAATTTAGTTAACAATATACTTTTCAATAATCTATATCTACCTTCAAAATTGTAATAGTTCTCCTGACAAGATATTCATATAAATGACTAAGGAAAAATCTGTGGGTACTGCCATGTCCTTCGTCCAATTTTTCAACAAGGGGGATCTGGAATTTTTTGTCTCACGTGCTCTCTTCGATGATTGCATACTGTACATCCCCATCTGGATCGACGATAAATTTGTCCAGCCCACTCGACTTGAGATCTGAAATTCTGAATAATGATAATAGAAGACAAATAAAAACTCTACAACACAGCAGATACCAGTATTATTCAATAAATAGCTATGCTTTTCTTATGCTATTAAACTACATTGGATTTAAGAGGGAAAAACAGTACTATTTGTTATTTTTAACCATATGCAACTATGCACGAAACTTTCTTTCGGTAACACTGTATGCGTTGTTTATAAATTATCTGAGTTACAAAAAAACCGCAATTTATTAACGCTAAATCAACGACAAGTGGTTAATAGACAATGTTATGGCAGTGTTTTACACGAAAGGAGACTAGCTGCGTCTTTCTTTCGTCAAAGGTACAAGCTTCTAGCTAGTAGTCATGGAAATAAAAATATACCTATTTTTCCTGTCTTTAACAAGGATTTTTGCTTATTGCTTCTACTTTGCTAACTAGATCATTTCAGGTTCATTTTTAATACGGCTAGACGAAGTATTAGCCTTATACTTTATAAATATATTAAAGTCTTGAAAAAATCAAAACATCCCTCGAAATATCGCTCAATTCATCAACTCTTACCTTTTAAGAAGCTTCACTTTTGACTCTTGCTTTCCCACTGTAAAGCCTCTGTTCTCCACGTATCGTTTGAGGTCTTCAAAGGTGTTATCTTCTAACACAGGGCAAGGTAAAATTGCCCCTGGAACATCCTCCGGTAAAAATTTTACAAGACACTCCGCCATTTTGTTTGTTTACCCCGAGCGTATCCCATAATTCCTTGCACAAGACGTTGCTGACGTAAAAGTTTCAGAGGGCTATTTACAACAATGAAAAGTGTCTCCTCCGAACTAAGTTGTTCGTGAAAGAGGTTAGAAGCAGCAGCTGCCATGGAAGACTAAATTTCATTACTTTCTCGGAACTTGGCGATAGCCACCCTGACCATGTCAAACCAAAGGCACTGTTTATTTAACACACTCGCTTTTGACTAGCAAATAATGCTATGCAGTTTTTTACCTATGATAACCGCTTTCAAACATCATTATGCGATAATAGAAGTTAATGGCTAAATTTTGTTTCACGGGTTTATCGAAATCACTCTAACGTTTTGTATCACAATTATCTCTAGATTTCGAACAAGTAAAAGTAACAGAAGATGATGTTAAATGACTAGGAGTTTTTCACGATAGGGCTATAACCTCAATATCTCCTTTCGCACTCACTGATGCGAATAAATCAGTGTTTTTTTTGTTTTTGTTTTTTTTGTTTTTTTGTTTTTTTTGTTTTGTTTTGTTTTTTGTTGTTGTTGTTGTTGTTTTGTTTTTGTTTTAATGATTAGATGATTAAAGTTCTGAAAGCTTTACTCCTTTTCAGGCTGACGACTCACCGATCGGGAAGAGGTAAAAAAAAGAAAGGTCTCAAAAACGTGGATCCGACTATGAAAAAGAGTGTTGATTTCTAAACAACAGGAAAGGGACGCTCAAGGGAATGCAAATGGAATATGAAAGGATAATATTGGCCACACAAATATCACCGACAAAAAATAGGAATAATTGAGACAAACCATAAAATGAGCCTTTGGGGAAAACGTTATAGCACAGTAAAGCGAATAGGATGAGTTTTGGGAACTTTGGAGGGGAATAAATCGACTTGGACACTCAATAGACAGATAGACATGCTCAATAGACTTACTCAATAGACTTGCAATAGACCTTATTCGTGGTGTGACAATGTTTTCCCAATTCAGCGTGACAAACCTCTGGGGGAATGAACAGCTATTGTTTTGAAACTCGTCGGGATATCATCGTTATTCCTTTCGTATCCTTTGGGATACTCATGAATTTTTCGAAGAGTAGAAACAAAAGGAAATGAATCCCCTGGAGGTTCGTCACGCTGAATTGGGAAAACATTGTCACACCACGAATAAGGTCTATTGAGCAGGCACAGCAAATAAAACCACTCAAGCGAAGGGAAACGGTCTGGCACGATCATACAGCGTGCACATCCAGTTGGTTTTGTGGAGGGGCACCGCTTAGCATGATCACACAGCGTGCAGAATCAATATTCGAAACGTTTTGCGGGAAACGGTCGTGGGGCACGATCAAACAGCGTTCATATTTAGTAGATCTTATTGTTATGTTAGTTACCCGTTGTTATTTCTATCTTTAAGAGTATGATTAAAATTTGAAAATACCACCTTCGTTATACTTGAACTGTTTCGTTGTATTTCCATTCCCAAGCATAAGTCTTTACAGCTCGTATTCCAAAGATGATCTCATTCATTGAATAGGACCTTTGCACGATGGCGTCATTGACCTCTACTACCAGACTCCCTTGCACACTTTTTTTTGTTCAGTTAATTACCACCAATTGTCTTACTATTCTAATGAGGGAATACAAATTTAAATAAGAAAGAAATTTCGCGAAGCATTATGGTAGTGGGAGTCAAATGCCGCCATCGTGCAAACGTCCTATTCGAATTCTCTCAAGACAAAGAAGGAAGACAGCCCGTCGGAAAAAATTTTTTATAATTCATATGTTATGAGAGAGAAAATTAATGTTTTTACAGACTAAGCTAGACATCAGTTTTCTAATTACTATTTCTTATCGTATGAAAACAAGATAAAGAACGATCAATTAGTTATTGAAAATATCGATATAAGATTTCAGTAAGGCTGCCATCACGCACGAGTTTAGATGATGATATGCTTTGAATTTACAAGGAAACTACTTAGCTCCTCCCATTAGCATGTACACCTATGGTTACACCCTAAACACTCTTTCCCCCTTTGCTTAGTTATTTTACCACTATTCTTTTAAATCTTATGATACATATATTCCTCGTAGACCTTTCTTTACCATATATTCACATATAATCTTTAGTTTAAGCTATGTTTAGTTCTATGATTTTCACTCGTATTATTCTTAATAAGATATCACACTTAGGAATTTACTATTTCCATTAGCCAATCAAGGCACAGCGATGATATCATATTGATTGTAGAATGACACCTGTCATGAAGTTATTATAAATAGAGCTCATGTAATTAGTTTAAGTCAGATAGAGAAGAAGAGAATAGAGTGAAGAGATAGTAGAATAAAGATCCCGAGTAGCTCTACCGAGAGCGGCCAATCCCATAACACATACGTGGCGCACTAGTTCGAAAATGTGCAGAAATGTAAAAATTCTTCAGTAGAAATAGAGTGTTTCATAAAGGTATGCAGCGGACATATTAGGAATGCCGGAAAAGTGAGGAAAGCAAGCACACGATTTACCTTCTTTTGTAATCAGTTTTTAGATTTCCTTTCCTTTATTAAAGCAGATTTTAAGTGCACATCCCCAATCCCTGGAGCATGTCCAAAACATTAAAAGAAGAATATTATTCAAATAAAAAGGTAAAATTCTCTCAGAGTATGGTTAAATCTTGAATTTTACTAGGTCGATATAGACAGATGTACAGCTATAAGATATTTATGCTGTATGAATGCAAGCTGGACATAACTTCAATTCTTGTCTGCTTCTGCTGTGGTCTACCCATTGCGTTGACAAACCAGCAAGGTCGGTTCTCTGATTTTTTCTAGGGTTATTGTGTTTATTATCGTGTTTATTAGCGTGCTTATCTTCACTAATTTAATTCCTGTGTATATAGTATGTATATTTATCTTCGTTGCACGTTTATACGCATAATTGAATTGATGGATTTCAGTATATGGTTTATCACTGATGGATTTCAGTGTACACAACTCTCAGGGTTCGATTCCCATCCTGGTTTTCTGATTTTTACTAGGGTTGTTGGGTTTATTAACGTGTTTATTAGCGTATGTATATATATAAAACAATGCATGCTGGCCCTAATCGCACAGGGGACCATTAGCCCCATTGTTTTTTCCATGTAAAACTCAGTAACAAAAAAACGAGAAGTATACAAGTGAGTCTCAGTAAACCAGTGTATACAGCATTCTAACTCCCAGCTACATCAAATTTTATCGAACATGTTATGTCCCTTTATCAATCTTGAAAAGAAGCCATTCTCTTTCCCAGCAAGAACTCTGGGATTATCGTATTCCACCACGTGACCGTGGTCAAGAACCACTACCTTGTCATAGTCCATGATGGTGTTCACTCGATGTAGCTATGGTCAGCACAGTACACTTGGTAAACTTTTGCCTGATTACTTGTTGAATGAGGTGATCTGTCTTGTAGTCCACGTTGGCTGTTGCTTCATCCAGCACAAGTATTTTACACTTCTGTAATAATGCTCGAGCAAGACACAGCAGTTGTCGTTCACCGACACTAAATCCTGATCCTCCTTCCCCTACACAGTAGTCTAGCTGATGGTGCAGTTTGCTGACTTTCTTCATCAATTGTACTTCATCAAGTGCTGTCCAGATAGCCTGGTCTGTAAAACGATTGAATGGATCTAGATTCTTCCTGAGACTTCCAGCAAACAGCACAGGGTCTTGAGTGATAACAGCCATGGATCTGCGCACAGCCTGTATATCAATGGTGCTAAGATCAACACCGTCAATAAATACTTGGCCTTGAGGATCGGGCATCCGAAAGAGAGCAGCTACAAGAGATGACTTGCCTGCTCCAGTGCGACCTACGATACCAATCTTCTCTTTGGGTTGAACATCAAGGTTGATGTCCTTTAGTACTGAGGGTCCACCTTCTAAATACACCATGGACAAGTCTCGTATAGACAATGAACCTTGACTGGGCCAGTCATCTGATGGTTTGTCCTGTCTGGCGTACCCAGGTTCAGAAGGTAGCTCAGTATACTTCATCACTCGTTCGACTGACGTCATTTGACTCTCGACATCAGTAGCCAGGCGTATACCGTATTGGGTATTACCGAAGAGAGTGATAGAAAGTGACAGTAGCATTCCAGCCAAGCCTGAGAATAAAAACGCTCGAAATAAAATTGTTGCCCTCATTCTGTCAGATCTAATTGCACTAATCAATTATTTGCAAGAACTGATATTTGTATATTTACCGTGATCGTGAATGGCAACCAGTCCTACGATGGCTACCCCAACTAAGAGAAAGGCACACAGTAAATCTAAGTACAGTCCAAGCCAGCGAGATGTTGCCATGACTAGGAAAAAGGCTTTGGTATGTTCATCTTGAAGCCTGTGAAATTAAAGTCATCAGTGCAGAAGGGCGATTTTTATAGAATAAGATGAAACTTTTTTTGGATTTGTCCCTGAGTCACAGGTTTTACTATATTAAAATGAAACTACGCTTCTTATTGTGTAAACATTTATTACATGCCGTGTCGAGCAAGCTCTTCTGTTTCCTTTAAGTTTTTTCTCTCAAAGCGATTTTGTCCACGGACTACTAAGATATGGAAAATGTAGTAAAAATCTAGATTAGCATTAGATGTATGGAACAACTTCAGTGTCAATCAAAACTAGCTAGTGATGCCCTTGGACACAACTTATCAGCAGTACTGATATCCCCAAGGCTCGCAGGTTAATCCAAGTATTCTCTCATAATCATATCAGTGATACCAAATTAAACATGTACACTTCATAAGTGTATGGAGGAAGTGTTTTTTTTAAAAGAGAATTGGCAATAATGAAAAGTGTTTCCTCCGAACTGAGTTGTTTGTGAAAGAGGCTACAGCCTGCAGCACCTGCCATGTAAGACTAAATTACATTACTTTCTCGGAACTGACGATAGCCACCCTGATCATGTCAAACCAAAGGCACTTTATATTTAACACACTCGCCTTTTGACTAACGAATAATGCTATGCAGTTTTTTACCTTAACAATTTGTTGCAGCATTCTTCTTCCATCCCTGATGTTCGAATGACTTCTATCCCAGTAATGGTTTCAGCAACATGGTCATAGACAGGGCTGCATCTTATCGCTTCTATTCTCTTCAGCTCACGAGAACTCTTCAGATAATACGCAGCAATCAAGAATATCAGCATTGCCATTGGAATGACAGCAACAGCGATCCACAGGCTAACTACCAAAGTCAGTAATATAACTATGAGTGCATTCAAACAAATAGGAACAAAAAACAGGAATTGCATCGGCAGCAGATCATCCATAGCACCGATATCTTTTGAAAAGCGGTTCATTATTTGTCCAGCAGGATTGGTATCAAAGAACAGAACAGGAGACTTGATAACAGCAAGTGTCATTTTGTCGTGCAGCTTTCTTGTAGATCTCAAAATTGCACTGACAAAAGCCAAATCTTTTACTAAGGAAAGAATCAACGATGCTCCAACCAAACCACCAAACACGCCCAAGGAGAAGGAATCTCTTTGGTCCTGTAGTGTCATATGAACTATTCGTGACATCCACCAAGTTGGAATCACCAAGGACGCTACGAAGGAGAACGTACGTAATTAATTAAAAAGGAATGTTTTTATAATAGCCCCTCTTGAACCACAGGGAACTCTAATGATGAGCTAAGTCGCAGCTAGTAGCGCATGGGCTATATCTCATATAAACTACAATCCAGCAATAACTAATTATATCGACGGCCATTAAGGGCACGATTATCTCTAAAAATTACCATTTCATTATTTAAAAAGGAAGGTTTATTTAATTGTTCCTCTTTCTTTGGTATGAATTACCTCGTTCTATTCAAATCCCTATCATACAGATTTAAGGCCAAATTACCTTGAGCGATGATGTAGAAAATAGCAAGAAACCCAATGATAAAAGTTGGTAATCCAGCCCTGAAAAACCTCCAGTACGACCACCAAGACACAGTAGCAGTAGCTCTGTCTTCATCTTCCTCCCTCATGTCTTTAGAATTATCATCTTTATAATGAACGACTTCTTCATGCAATGTGTAGTCGCTTGTAGTATCTTCATGTCTTTTCTGTAAGGTATCTACTATTCCGTTTTCGCTCAATTCCGAATATGTCCCGATAACAACAGCACCCTCTCTTACTACTGCTATCTTGTCAGCTCGAGGAAGGTATTGTACTTGATGCGTCACCCGAATTCTCACTCGATTCGACAGCTCTACACAGATACACTTATCAAAGATGTGTTGTCCAGCCCTGGCATCAACTGCACTGAGTGGGTCATCCAGTAAGAAGATATCTGCTTCTGAGTAGACTGCGCGTGCTAGACTGAGTCTAGCACGCTGTCCACCACTGAGACCTACGCCTCTCTGACCAATGATGGTCAAGTCTCCATGAGGGAAGCACTTGATGTCTTTCTGAAGGTCACACATTTCTAGTATTCTCTTGTATCGAGACTCGTCAAATGGTCGTCCAAAGACAATATTATCACGAATGGAAGCCGAGAAGATCCAAGGTATTTGGCTAACATAAGCTGTTCGAATTTCCCCAAGGATGGCCATCAGTAAAGAGCTCTTTCCACTGCCAACAGGTCCTGTGACTATAAGTAACTGGTTTGATCGTACTACCATCGAGACTTGGTGTAAAACACTCTTTTGTTGACTTGTCCATGATGCCGACATCTCGGTTATATTTACTCTGGGCTCAGTGTCCAGTTCGATACATGTTGCTCTCCTGCTATCAATATTTTTGGTAAAAGTCAAACTTCCAATTTTACAAGGTTGGGTATCTTTGGAATATATTATGGCACTTCTACTTGTTTTAATTAATGTTGGACGATTACATAGGAATTCCTCGATCCTTTCTTTGGAAACCATAGAATCTGTCAAGTTGATAAAATGAAAAGCAATCTTTACAGCTATGCATTTGGCACAAATGTCTAATATCATTGCCAATGTAAAAGCCCTAGCAGCATCTACTCTTATTCCACTGTACACTAACGTCATCGCACACACTAAGGATGCCATTGGTATTAAGCTATACTTTAGCGTCCAGCATGTTATTTGTAAAATATTCTTTTGTTTGTTACGATTCACCTCTTTCCTGGAACAAAAAATTGAATATTAATGTTTGAAATGAGCTATCACAATGAAAATGGTCATTCAGTAGCGATTTTCATTCGAATACGCGTGTTTTAACATTTCAGTCAATCTCTCATTTCAAAAAGGTAGTATCCGCACTTTTGAATTGCGCATACCCACTGCGCATAATGTAAGATGGCAACATTGGAAAAAATTGCCCATACATTTGGAATATTTGCTCTTTTCGGTCTTTTTCCTCTCTTTCCAAAGCAAAAGGTCGTTCTTAAAAGTAAAGTTATATAGCACAAGTAAACTGCGTGACAAAACATCCTAAATAACCCGTAAATCTTCTGTCCTTTCGCTAACTACCGTGGTTAGCGTGTTTTCGAGACTACGAAACCTAAGAAACCATAGGAGGCAAATGTATAGGCCAACAGATAGTATGAGCTTATAAAATCAGCAAAAATACGGTTCTAAATTTTATCAAATTCCTATGAATTATATACCAAAATGTTCATGAAAGCCCGGGGTTTTCAAATCCTCTTCTGTTTTTTTGACAGTTTCTGTTTTATTTCAAGGAGAGACGATTTTCTAGCTTGACCTCGGTTATGTCATGCATTTTCTCTTGTAAGATACATATCCAATAGCGTACATTCAACTCAAAAAGTACGGTGGTTTTTTCAATAGAATTCAATCTAAACCATATCATACAGTCCTTGAATAGTTGATTTAACTGAATCCACTTCTGTTTTTTGCCTAGATAGTCATTATTTTGAGAAAAGATCCAAAAACCGTGTTTTTGAGACATAATTTGTATGGGCTCACATGAGGGGGCGTGAGCTTGAAATTGTAGCTGGCCAAATGTTAACAGATTTTTTCTGATGAAATATCCAGACTCCGAAATATCATTATGGTACGGTCTAGGCACGAATTAGAGGAAATTTTCTCCGATTTGAATTGTAGGGTCGTGATTGAGCCGCTATCGTGAAACTAGCCTTAGTCTTCCCTCGTCACTGTATGTCTTTAGGCCCCGTTTCGTATTTTAGCGTCAGTAAATCATGAAAACGAACACGGTGACCTAGCTTTTTTTTTAACTTTTTTTTAAAATGAATTAACAACAAAATGAATTAGTAACCATGCATCCATACAATTAATTAATTAATTAAAAACGAGGAAGATAGAAAGGAAAAGAAAGTACAGAAGAAAAGAAAAGAAAAATGAGAAAGAAAACTATTTGAGCTTCGGTTTAAAATTTTGTTTTCTGTTATTTTCTTTAGCTTTATACATCAGTTGTTTTACTCCATTTTACTTGCCAATCTATATTCAATTCTTTCATGTTGATGTAATAAACTCTTGAAGGAGTAGACACGGAACTTTTCAGCTTTATATAAGGACTATAGGTTGCTATCAATAGACGTCACTTCCAGTAATAGCTCTTTTTTGATGGCTTGTAGAATCCTGGAGGTTGTTTTGATCTCTTGTTTTCTGGTTTGATGTCGTGAAAATAGTCAAATACAATAGTTTGAGGACTTATTCTGATATGTTTTGACTTAGCATCCGCTAGTTGCCCCCCAGTCAACCGCTTGTTTGCCCCCCAGTCAACTCCAAGAAGTCACGTGATTGATAGTAAGCAATTTGTAAAGTAAAATAATATAATTGATAAAGCTGTCTTCGACTCCAAGATAATATTAAACATATTAGAAACCAGTAGATTGATTTTAAATTTTTCGAAACAATTTCTTATTTGGAAATAATAATTTCATAGATTCTTTTCGTTCGATAAACAGATGATCTATTGTTTCTGGGTGAAGACGGCAAAAAGAACAATCTGAGTAATCAATTATTTTGAAACGACAGAGGTCACGATTTAAAAATAGAATGATAGTAAGTATCTTAAATTGAAAGAATCTATAATATATGTAGATTTGGGTTTTATATATTCTATCACAAATTTTTTTCTAGTGACCTAGCTTTCTTATTTAATTAATATAACGTGAACAAGGTTAGCTGTCACATATTTGAGTTTCAAAAAAAATCTATATTTTCAAGAGAGCATATGTAACAGAAGGAAAATGCTTAATAACGTGCGTGACATGTAAATTCCCGATTGGGCTATTTTAACTTCTTGTGATATTTTCGTGCTGTTGAAACTGTTTTCTGGATGATATTGGGATCATAACTGACGTTGAAAAATCCTTGATTTTTTGCTCTATATATATGCTGTTTTGGTATAAATTTTGGCATCAGACCGTTGGTTAATATTATTTAAAACCTAACCTTACTAGGTTCGCTGCTACATTTTCGTTCGATTTTCATGTCTCGAATGTTATTCGCATACGACACCGAAAACACCAAAGATCCTAGCCCTAGGCAGGTAAGAACCTTGACATAACCTGGAAGAAAGCCAAAAATTTTCTGCACGAAAATTTAGGTCATAGAAAATCTTCGAGGAAGAGCCAAAAGAGTTTTTTAGAATGAATCCCCCATCGTAGGGGTTATTTTGATCAAGCTTTTTGTTGAGTTCGAGGTTTAAAAGACGATGAAATCGTGGTTTTAAGGTGAGTTTTTTTTTTTTCAAAGATGGCGACTGTACTTTCCTCTCTTGTCAGAGTATGTATACATAAGAGTGACATTAGATACCATAAGGGAATTTTATAGGAAAACAAAGACGCGGCGAAAAAAAATGTTCTAGTACATTTTTAATCGATTTGTTTACTCTTTCGTATTACGGAGGTCATTCATCATCTTGACCTCGAATTAAAAGATTTAATTATTTATTTAATATTTCCGATTTTCTAAATTGGGCTCCCTGTGCAGAAACGATAAAAACTTATCATTTCTTAGCGCTCAAAACAACCAATGGAAAGAGCGCACGCTTGTTGACGTCAGCTTTATCTGTCTGTCATCTTATTTATGATAAAAAATAACCAATCAGCACACGAGAAATTTGTAAGTTATTGTAAAAGTAATAATGATAATAATAATAATTATGGTGATGATAATGATGATGATGATGATGATGATGATAATAATAGATTAGAATTTGAAAATACCCTCGTAATGCTTGAACTGTTTCGTTGTATTTCCATTCCCAAGCATACATCTTTACAGCTCGTATTCCACAGATGATCTCACTCATTACGGTCAATCGCTTGTCTGTGACTTTGACTTGCTCAAGGCGAATGTTAGTATACAGTTGTGTGAGTAGTAAATTTATTATGATCAAGACTAGCATCAATAGAAGGCAAGACAAGGACTGCCAACCAACCAATAAAGGTAGAAGTACGACTACAGCAAGGAAACCAAATGGAATCAATAGTGTTTCCGCCAATGATATGCTCAATTGTTCCATTCTTTTGGCATCGTTGGACACTAGATTCACTATATGACCGGTTGTGAACTTGGAGAGATCGCTACGTCTAGATTCAGTGACCTGTGTCAGTAAAATAACAACAACAACAACAACAGTAAGATTATAATAAATCCTTCTGATTCCAGCTTTAGCTCTTTATCACCTCACCTTTTTATGGATCAAACCTATAACAGCACTTTTCAACCTCACACCCATCAACACAGCCAAGTAATCAGAATGATGATAGAAGAACACCTTAATCAGACTTGGAATCCCAATGCTAGCAACTATACCAACAGCGTAGGTCTGGTCCATGTGGGATCCTTCTTCTAAGAGCTTTAGATAAAACCACACTGATACTACCAAAGTAATATCCATAGCTTCATCTATCAGTTTCAAAGCAGTAAAGAGAATGACATCTCGAAGGAATAGTTTGAGCATGGCCCTCCAAAGTCGGGGTTTTCTGCCTCTCTTCTCAGCACTGTTAATCTCTTCCATCCACAACCCGTGTAACTTGGCCACTAGATCTTGTGCCTTGTTTTCGTCAGACAGCTCCAACAGATCGTCATCACCGAGAGGTTGTTGGTATCCCAGTTTCAGGAGCCCATTTAACCAGGTAAAGAAAAGATAGGAGAAAAGGCCAGTTTTTAACGTCTTGGAAGCGGTTTCAGAGGCAAGCCGTTGATATTTTCCACCCATTTATCATTTACTGATGTCTCTTTGATGATCTCCAATCCATAATTAGGTTTTTAGAAAAGTGTAGTCGTTTAGAGAGCTTAGGATCAAGTTGCTCTGTGGAACGAATAGCCAGGAGCGCACACAGCAAATACCTTCTTCGAATCCTCTCAAGACAAAGAAGGAAGACATCCACTTTAAGAAAAGAACTTTTTAAATCATAGGCGGCCGAGTAAATCGAAAATATTTAGAAATTTAAAACATCATCCGTAGAGATAGCTTATGCATGTTTTGTATACTACTTGTGCTCTGAATTTGAATGGCAATCCAATAATCTCATCCATGACTGGCTTTCTATGGTTTGTAATTACCGCCAAAATTAATGTTAACGTTCGAATTTTGGCGCCTTGTTTACACAAAAAATATTTTCGTATGCACTTTTATCATGTATGTTTTTTCTCGGTGGTCCTCTCTTTTCTGAGCTTCATTTTTTTTTCGGAGTTAAATTTTTTTCGGAAGTACATATTTTTCAAATGGCCATTATTGTTCGGAGGTACTTTCTTTTAAGTACACCAGCATCCCTTGTGAGTCCTAATTTATTAAACACAGCAAACGAAATGGCGGACATTCGGGCTTTGCATTTCTTTAACACCTTAAATTGACTCTCTTTGTTCTTTCTCGGTGCAACAATACCGAATACTGATCATGGTTATCATGGTAGAAATTTGCAATGCAAAATACTTTCTTTGTTGCAGAAAACAATACAGTATGTTTATTAAGATATAGCTAGCTAAAAACTAGTGTGAGCTGCTTCGGTGTTTCTAATGAAACAGTAATGATGAAAAGGTAAATTATACACCGTGAAAAGATGAAAAAAACTTACTGACTTTCAACTAACTTTCAACTAACCTTTTCTTTTGTCTTTTGATTGTTTGTTTTTGTTTCCTTGCCTACCTTGCTCTCATTGGTTTCTTTTGTCTTATTCTATCATATATACACTCCTTTCTACCACTTCTTTCTCTTTTACTCCGACGAAGGACTAGCGTCCGAAACGTCAGTAAGTTTTTTCAACTTTTCACGGTGTATAATTTACCTTTTCATCATTACAGTATATTTATTACTGTGCTCCGTTGGTAGAACATTTCAAAAGGTTTTTAAAATGTGGTTTTGCCAGCGAAATCCCTCGTGGTAAGCACTATTTACCTGATGATTAGGTTTAGGGTTAGAGATGGGGTAGGCAATGTTTAGTGGTTCGATCCTGTCGTGTCTCTCGTTCTAATATTACATGACTAATCTTCACGCCATCTAATCATGGAGGAGGAAAAGGTAAGTAAGGTTCACCAGGTTTTTTCTTTCTTTTTTTTTTTTTTTTTTTTTTGTTTTTTGTTTGCTTTTTAATACAAATTGACATTACTTTACCTAAGACTAACTTTGTGTATTTTTCGAAATGTTTTGGTCATATTTATAGGGACGGGTATGGTCACAAAATATTTTTCGATAATATAAATTCCAGTTCAGTGATTCAGTTCTTTCCTTTCTTTGCATGATTGACTATATTACTGTAAAAGTACTCAAAAACGCAAGTTCAAGCTTTAATAATCTTAGATCTGTTTTGTATTCACCATATGAGCCATTTAACAATATTATGTACTTTTTTATTTCTTTGCTATATATGTTCAGATTTCAGATTCATTTCAGATTTCAGATTAATTGATAATAAGATTTTGCTGATCCTTTATCATAGGTAGAAGACGAGGAATCGAAAAGATTGTGTGGATAATTATAAAATAAATTAAATAGTATGCACGCTGTGATTGGTTGATAGCCATGTTTGCATGAGGGTATGTAAACACAGTTGTGACGTCACAACTTTCGTGTTTTCCCGGTACAAGTTCAAAAATTAAAAATTTACAGTTTCTTTCGAGGAAAAAAACGCCCCCAAAAATGTATTTTGAAGACAAAGTTCCAAATTTTGACTTGTGTCAGGGCCACAGGCATAACCCTGTGGTCTCATGCAGGTCTTTCTGATCGTAATATCATGACAATCTCTCGTTGGTCACCGCAAAGAGAATTCCCTCAGGAGCTACAACACACGTCCTCCGTCAGGACAGCTTCGGTTGTTCAGCGACGTGCTTTCTCACGATTTAAATGCACCGCCCGATAAGGAATACAAGTATTTCAAGGAAACAGTCAGCAGCTTCAAACTTTTTCCAGCGATAGCTCTTCAGCTCCACAAAATATCTTCTCGAGGCAAGACGAAACAATCAACTTCGTTGCCATGTTTTCTCGCTGTCAAATTGAGCAAAACCACGTTTCTTTCAACCGAGAATTCCATTCACAGTGACACTTGTTATCCACTTTTGACCACTTTCGTAAAGATAATCAATTCTGAAATCTTTTATTAAGATTTCTATTCAATCTTTGGACATTTCTTTGTATTTGTTTTAAAGTTTTAGAATGATAAATGTTTAAAATAGCTAGCGATTCTTTCTCGCTTCACATTTGCCTCCTTGGCGTTTATTACACGAAATTTGATTGGCTAACGATCGAAGTTCGTGATGTATGGAGAATTCGTATTTTGATATGAGAATCAAATTCAAATAAAGATTTATTTTCTTGCAAGTGGTAATGTTTTCCCTTAGTATTTATTTTATAAAAGCAATAGAAAACTTTTTTCTCTGTGTTTACATAGCCTGATAGCAACACTCGGGGGGTTGGAAGAATTCTCGACAGTTATGCAAACCCTCGACTACGTCTCGGGTTTGTATAACTGTCTCGAATTCTCCCAACCTCCCCTCGTGTTGCTATCAGGCTATGTAAACACGGAAAAAGTTTTCTATTGCTTAAATAGTAGATGAGAGATAAAACATCTAGTTCTCATAGACAAATTTCAGATCCTGACATTATTCTACAGAAAAACAGGCCACTTGTGTCTTCTCCTCCAGATATGGAACACCTTTTATCTATTCTCAGGGCAAACAGCTGTAACTGCTTTGCACTGGTAGAAGAACCTGGGACATTACTGCAAAACTATTCTGAAGAGAATTTAACTTCTGCATTAACAGAGTTTTGTGTCATTTACTACCACTACAAGACTTCCTTGCACACTTTCTTTTGTATAGTTAGTTAGCACCAATTGCCTTACTATTCTCATGAAGAAATACAAATATGAATGAGAAACAAAATTCGCAAGGCATTTCCGTAGTGGTAGTAAGAAGACGACATCATGAAAATGGCCTATTGAGGAGAGGAGGATAAATAAAAGTTTCTAGACAAGCATTTCTTGAATATGAAAGACAGAAAGCAGTGCAGAGTGATGACTTTGGTAATCCGGATGATTTGTTAACAGAAGATTTGAAAGAAGAAGTTACAGTAAGAAGCAAAGAAAGAAATTAAAAAGGAAATCTAAAAGAATACTTGCGCAAAGAAAGGCTGAACAAAATCTGCTTAAAAGAAAAGTACCAAAGGGTGTTTGCAAAATGTTATGGTAATGTTAGAACAGGCCTAAAGTTACTATTAAAAGATTCCAGCAACACCTTCAACAAAAGTATGATATAAAGATAGGCTATGGGACTGTTGTCCAACTATGTGTTGTACGAAAAAAACGGAGAGTGTCTGCTAAAAGATATAAAGGAGATGCAAGAATGACGTGGCGTTAGATGAAGAAAAGAGTTTTCAGTGAGAATGAATCCTGATACACATTGCAGTATTGCAGTTTACCAAGGACAGGATGAGATACAGTTAAAAGATGGTAGGGATAAAGTGGTTATTAATCGTGACGGTGCTGCTGGCTTTCGCCTTAAGACCAACACGCCTAAACAACATAAAGGTATGCAATTAGTGGAAGAACTGATAAAACAACTAGGACAGACCTCGTTAACAGTTATACTGCTTCTCTTCCGACAACATCGTCATTTTTATGGAAACTCTCACTACGCCAAAAGCTTGTGTCGGATTAGTAAAGATTCAAGTAGTTTATGAGAAGTGTTCAACTCAACCTATGACAGGATGTTAAAATGCTAGGAAAAAAAAAAAAAAAAAAAAAAAGAACAATTATCATCCATTTTCAGACTTTCTACTAATGGCCAGTTGAAGACTGATGAAGGGCCTAATCATAAAGAAGTAGTTTTTTTTATAGACTGAGAAACACCACTATACATGTTTAGTAAAAATACACAGGTGATTATTAAAATCTCGCGCGCTGATTGGTTGAGAAACTCACACTATCACACGATAATCACCTCCAGCGATATCCAAAATGGCGGCCAGCCGCTTTGTTGCTGTTACCGGAAAAAATGCCTTTTATTTTCTTTATTTTCTTTTTTTGAAAGAATCACTTGTGTATTTATACTAAAAAGACTCGCGTCTCGGTAAATGTTCCCCGATAATCACTTCGCCTTTGGCGAATAATTGTTAAATAGCGTCACGACATTCTGGTGGTTCCTACTTACAGCCATTCTCAATCACACGTGCCGCTCTAGCGATTGTTTCTGTCGCGACGAAGAAGCTTTTGGTGGACGTCAATCAAGGCGTTTCCATGAAATTCTATAGGCACGTGCCCTTATAGCTTTGTGTTTCTGACAATGTTATGGAAACGCCTTGTGATTGACGTCCACCAAAACCTTTTTCGTCGCGACAGAAACAATTGCTAGAGGGCGCGTGTGATTGAGAATGGCTGTAAACAGTAAGTGTTAAAACGATGAAGAAAAACGGAGACAATTTCATAGCTCTGGCTCTTTCACAGGAAGCCCGATCAATTAGAAGCTGGAAGAAGATTTTCAACAACAACAAATACAACAACAACAACAACAACAACAAAAAAAAAAAAAGAAAAAAGAATTGAACTTATATAGAAATTATCTTCCTAAGACCTGCAGCACAAGCTGTACGGGAGATTCTAACTTTTTTTAAAGCGGATGTCTCAGGGTTTTTATTATGGACACCGATTTGCTGTGGATAACCGAGGAGATCAGTTATGGGTGAGACTATTTGACAGCCATTCAGGCTCAGTGTTGTATGTAAACATGTATAATCTATCTCTACTGAGGGAGTATTTCTGCATATTTCCGAATTAGTCCGCCACGTATGATTAAACAAGTTCTTTTTTCGACTGTCTGTCTTCCTTCTTTCTCTTGAAAAAATTAAAAAAAAAAGCATTTTTTGCTGTGTACGCTCCTGCCAATTCGTTCCCTGAACTGAGCAACTTGATCCTAATCTCTCTAAACGACTACACGTTTTACCTTCTTTTGTACTTAAGATCATCCTGAGAGACATCCGTAAATGATAAATGGGTGGATAATATCAACGCCTTGCCTCTGAAACCGGTTCCAAGGCGTTTAAAACTGGCCTTTTCTCCTATCTTTTCTTTACCTGGTTAAACGGGCTCCTGAAACTTGGATACCAACGACCTCTCGCTGATGACAATCTGTTGGAGCTGTCTGACGAAAACAAGGCACAAGATCTAGTGGCCAAGTTACACGGGTTGTGGATGGAAGAGATTAACAGTGCTGAGAAGAGAGGTAGAAAACCCCGACTTTGGAAGGCCATGTTCAAACTATTCCTTCGAGATGTACTCTTCGCATACTGCCGTGAATGTACTTTGGAGTTCTTTCTTATTGAAACTCCAGTGTTTACTATTTTGGTTGAGAAAATCTACAAAATAACTTCTATACAATTGGGGTGGATGTTCATAAAAATTGCCCTTGTTCTGGGGTGATAAAATAAAACGCCACCCAGTGTTTTCCTGGTTGGTTGCTTGGGTCTGTATTTGCTGTGTTACCGCATAGGTAAAGGTTCGTTGAATGTGGAAAGCGGTTTCTTCAAAACACGCTTCCAAATTTATTTCGTACGGTCGTACGGTCCTTCTTGATGACGGATTCTATCTGGTTGGTATTCATGCTGAGTAGTCATAGATCACGTGACGTGTAGAGTCAATCTTGCCTGTTGATATAAATTCTCCGTATGCAATAAGGTTGACGGCGTTGGGCAGGCTTGTGCTAAACTGAATCTTCAGAGACACGTTCCCCTTCTGTTTCTGGTTTAAATGTGACGAGGAACCGCAGAGATCTGGGGTTAAATCAAAGAGGAGGATGGCATAGCCTTTGTTGTATTCTTGTCGTTCGATATCTATACCAGAGTTTACGAACAGCCTCTCAGTTCCAGATAATAGCATCTGATACGCTTCCATAAAGTTCATGTCATTGGCTCGTGCGATTTTTAAAGTAATGGGTTTGAATGGAATCCGTTCTCCTTCGATGATTAGACTGATGGACGTTGCTCCATACAATTTAAAATTGTAGGAGTTTTTGGTAAAACTTACATTAAAAGCGTTGGAATCCACCATTAAATAGGTCTTCTTGGATGGTGTGGGGAAAGGTAATGAAGTCTAGCCCTACTTCCAAAGCACCCACTAAATCCACGCGCTCGGGTAATTTCACTCTATTCGGGCAGAGTGTTATTACTCGGGCTTCCGCAGGAACCCGAGTCTAAAAATGCAGGCCTTTCTCTTTAGTCGTATTTGGTCGCCAAAATGGGGGTCATGTTCCCTGGCGTTCGTAGCTGAGTCGCTGGGAACTGGGGAAGAGAATCTCCTGCTTCCTTCGTTCAGTTCCTTCTGCTTCGGTTCGTTCGATTATAAAGTTGTTGCGTAAAGAATGTTTGGAAAGTGCTATGCCCACACTAAAAGATGTAGAACTTTTTCGGAACGGGTCGGTCCACGAATCTTATAGCTTGAAGGCGTTGAAATCTTTGAAAACAGGTAAGCTTACTAGCCAAATTCATACTAGTTCTCATCACGAGGTAACAAATGAGCCATATTCGAGAGCACAAACCTCGAAAAGACTGCCAAAACTATGACTAGTGACTCAGCAGAAAACTATGACGCTGAAATGAACACTTCAGATGTTGAAATAACAGAAAATCACCTTGAGCAGAATTCAAAGGTGAAGCAAACGACAAGTAAATCGCCATATTGGGTATGGAACATAGTCAGCAAAGCAACTTGAACAGTAAATATGTAAGTCTAACATTTTTGTTAAAAATCCTGATTCATTTATTTGTTTTTGCTGTTAGTCGTAAAATACGATTTGATTTTGCACAAATAACCATTTGTGTTTATATCGTACAAGCGATTGCGAACATTGGTTTGAATTACGTATGGAATTGCACATGCTTAGTAGAAGACGTGTTAAATACTCTTGGTGACTGTGACATACTAGATAAAAGTTACCCATTTTACAAATGTACATGAACATAATGATGTTTTAGTACCAATTAATTGAAGGTACTGTATTCTTTAGAAATTTATCTAAAGAAAAAACAGCAAGCAGAAGTCACGCATGTTTGAATATTAACTATAACAAGATCACGTAACGCAATCACTGCGCAGCGTTATTTTGTTATGCAAGAAATACTCAAGTGCTTTTGCAGCATCTCTTCTAATTGTATCTAGGGGTACAAATGTCGTAGTCAGGCGTTCTCGCGCCGTTCTTCCTCAACGAAGCCCGAGTGAACACTGCAATAGTGTCTAGGTTGGATATACATCAAAACTGACGTCATGATTGTTAGGAGTCAAATGAATATACTACACAAAACATTTGATTTTATAGCGGAGCTCCCAAGCGGAGTACCATACTAAAGAAAAAATGGTAAACCATCAAGTTGATTTTTCATGGCTTGACTACTACGTCACTTCCGTACGTACGTACGTGCAGCTATCGTATGTTTGATGTTTGAAATTTGAAAGAAAAAGGAAAAATACAGCTTTGTTCGCCTCCTATATCGGCAAACCAAAGAAGACTTTCATTCAATAATTTCATATCTTTCTACAGATAATTTATTTAAATATTGAATGCAAATACTATAAAATGACACCAAATATTCAACTGTTAATTAAGCTGTTCGAGCAAGTATGATTATACAAATGAGCTGAAATTCGTGTTGTGGAGATATCCTATTGTATAAAAACCTATACTTTCACTTTAAAAATCTAAAAAATATTCAAAAACATCTACAAATGCCAATTTACTGACAAAGAAATTCGTCATTTTGTATATTTTGCACTGCATTTTGCATTATTTTCTATTTTGCCTCAGTTGTTCTTGTCATTAACGGAATGTAAACTTTGGTTTTTGAAATCTTTTGTCGTTCTTTCTCATACATAAAAACACAGACGAAAACTGGTAAGATCGAATCTCAAAATCTAGTAAGCTTAAGTTTTCAAGCATCTTGAAAAGTAGTTAAGGCTTACATGAAAGAAAAAAAATACTTTAATGGAGAATTAGGATAAGAAAGCTATTTCTAAAGACGTAAGTAAGCTTATTTTTTGCTCACCTTAACCAATTTTCAAGTCTGTTTTATAGTCTTGATTTGTCCTAAAAAAACTTCGGGAATCTCCAAAATTTCGATTTCAATGAAAGACATCCACGGTAAATTTCACTAAACCTGATAATGTGTTGGATTATCTGTATAGTTATCTTTCCTTTTTAAAGTAAAACCAACCAAAAAAAATGTCGACAATAGAGAAAAGTAAATGCAAAATTAAACAGGAATTCAAAGCTTAAAAATGTCGGCCATGGAAAACTTTGCCGAAGAATCTTCCAAGAACAAAACTAGCCCCTGGGGGTGCTGGTGGTGAGTTGTGCAAAAAATTCCTAAGTAGGAGAGTATACTCGCGCAAAGAAAACAATGTAGTGTATTTTGATTCGATTTCAATGCATGGTTTTTATTATGGGATACATTATCTTCATCTCGAATAAAAATAATTGGATATTTTTTTATGGTTTGCCTTTCAGTTTCATTCAAATTGGGCTCCCTGTGACATACGTATCGGGAGCTCCGGTTTTAGTCAGTGCCTAAAAATATATTAAACTTTATTCAATATCACTAATCAAGACCCAGCTATTACCGCAATGCGCATACTTAATGACCATGAAATCTATTGTTGTAGCGTCGTTCTTCAAAGATTTTCGACAACTGCATATCATTTGCGGGGTATTCGATAAGTGCTCCTACACTTCTTGATCTCCTTCAGTGTTTACTCGTTGTAGTTCTCGTTCATAAAAGGTTCCTTCTAACGCATCCCCGTCAAATTTTTTCAAATTATAAACTGGCGGATTACGAGGGATGCGCTTCGAAATAGTAAACATTTCCTCGCTCCAGTTAGCTTGATAACCTTTCTCAAACAGTTTCTTAGACTTGGATATGCGCACTTCATCTCCTATCTTAAATTTATAGGGTGGTCTTCTCATCAACGTATTTCTATGCAAAGTTCGCCACACTTTATTTTCATTGTTCTCATTCACCAAGGCTGGGGCTTTCTTAATACTCCTATGATAGGAATTATTGTATGCATCTACAATATCAGGTAACACATCTAAATATTTTAGGGTTCCTTTCCACGTGAAGTAGAGCCTTTGATGTTTGAGTTATAGGTATAAGATCCAATGTTCTTTTCTTTTAAAAACGACTGGAATAATCGATTCGTAAATTCACTTTCACGGTCAGAATGAATCTTTTGGGCTTTACGCTCCGATTCATCTAATGTCTGTTTGAAGGCTTTGACTAGAGTCGGGCCGCTCTTGTCTGATGGGAACCACCCATGCATACTTCGACAGCACATCAATACAGCTGAGCATATATCTGTAATTGCTATTGTATTTCTTGAGGGATTGGTATGTCAACTGGCCAAATCCAATTCCCAGACTGCGTCTATTGATCCGACTATCACGCGATTTCTACGGAAATGTTTCTGAACAAGTCTGTGGAGAGAATACACCCTCTGCCCTTTTAACCATTCTTGAACCTCTCTCGTGATTTTCTTATTTTTCTTTTTGGCAGCATGGTATAAGGCATTGACGCATCCGAGACTCCCTCCTTGATCTTGTACCAGTAATGCAGTTTTTCAAACGGTTGGTCTCAATCAATCTGTGAATTTTCAATGATCACTTTTCCATCACAACACGCGAGAACACAGCGAGCTTTCAGTTTGAAAATGTTTTGGAGGTTAAGATTAGGGAAGGAACTTAAACACCCACAACCCATGTCTTTATCCCTCGAAGTCAGACACAACACTTATTCTCATCATGATCAATCTACGAAAAGATTGATTTTATTCAATTCATTATAATAGTGTATACAAACTCATCAAGTATTTCTGAGGACAGTGAGTGACCTTTCTGCTTGGAATCACACATCTCATTTACAGAATCCACCAGAGAATGTTATACCAGGGAATGATATCGAATCGCTCGCTATCATCTCTGCCACACTAGAGTTTATACTTGGCAGGTTCAGTGCAAAAGCATCCCATTCATCCGTCATAGGTAAGTCTAAACGTTTAACAAACTGCTCGCACAAGTCTCATATATATCATATCATGATCGCCAGTCATGCAGCAGGCATGGTCCCATGACTTGGGTAATCATTCTCACATCCTACACACTCTTCTCAGCTTTTACATCATCTAATAATAATAATAGTAATAATAATAATAACATAACTTTATTTAAGTGTCAATTTAAGAAAAATAGCCGACTGAAAAGACTACTAATTGGGGACACTATATACAACTTAAATATGAATATATGACTAAATAAATTATAAATACTTAATATATACAATATGAGCGGGAGATCTGTATGAGGATTTAAGGTGGCTTGATTGGATAATGCCGGCGCGCTACCTTTCAACTTCGAAGCGCAATAGATCGTTTTCACGCACGTGACCAAATCACTTGACAACCGTTGCTAGCCGCCATATTGGTGTACCAAAAGTGTAAACAAACCAAGAGCGTCTTGAGTGTGAAGATGGTTTTATGTATGATTGTTGGCTGCGCATCGAAAAGTGGAAGAGATAAAGGAGTTTATTTTGCAAGAGTACCTTCTATCGTTACTAGTCAAGGGGAAGAAGCTAAATATTTGTCAGAAGAAAGGCGATCGAGGTGGATCACAGCTATAAGCCGAGATGATCTGACGGAGGCGATTATCGAGAATGATCGAGTATGTGGCAAACACTTCGTAAGTGGAAGGGCTGCGAAACCTTGGGATAAATACAACATAGACTGGGTTCCAACTCTTCAATTAGGACACAAGAAAAAGCAGCGTTCAAATCTGGAAACAGCGGCAAAGAGAAGCGAGAGAGCGAGAAATCGCGAGCAAAAGAGGTCTTTGCCGTTTGACACTGAACACACTAGTGACGAAGAGCTGTTGGCAAAGCGAAAGAAACTGAATGAACCAGGTACTGAAGTTTTGAATATTGACTTCTGTACACCAGAAGAAGATGATTCAGAACAAAAGGATGCTGCCACTCAGACAGAGGAAGCAAAAATCTCCCAAGCAGGTACACAAACCGATGAGTTTGAATATCTTTTCGAGTCTCTTAAGCTGGACGATAATAAGCCATTTGACTGTTATGACTTTGAAAATAATGATGACAAAGTCTCCTTCTACACTGGATTACCCTCTTTTGATATATTAAACACAGTTTTTAAACACGTTTCACCACACGTAAACCGAAGGACTCAAAGCCTGACACAGTTTCAAGAATTTGCCATGACACTGATGAAACTCAAACTTAACATGCCATTTCAAGATCTAAGCTATCGATTTTCGGTGTCTTTATCTACAGTCTCAAGAATTTTTTCTTCCTGGATGGTAGCTTTGGATATAAGATTACAACCATTAATCCACTGGCCAGAAAGGGAAGATTTGCACCGTACCATGCCCCAAAGTTTTCACTTTTCCTTTGGTAACAAAACCACTGTTATCATTGACTGTTTTGAGGTCTTTATTAACAGACCTTCAAACCTTTATGCCCGTGCACAAACTTTTTCTTCTTATAAGCACCACAATACAGTGAAAATACTCATTGGCATTTCACCACAAGGAAGTATCTCCTTTGTTTCAAAAGCCTGGGGAGGAAGAACTTCTGACAAGTTCCTGACAGAGAACTGTGGTTTAATGAAGATGCTAGTACCTGGAGATCTAGTCCTTGCAGACAGAGGCTTCACTATTCAAGAAAGCCTAATGTTTCACCGTGCACAGCTTGCCATCCCTGCGTTCACCAGGGGAAAAGACCAACTTGATCCTGTTGATGTGGAGCAAACACGTGGCATTGCTAATGTACGTATTCATGTGGAGAGAGTCATTGGACTTCTTCGGCGAAAGTACACAATATTTTCTGGCATTCTACCCATAGATTTCCTTCAGTGCAACCCTAATGATTCCAACGAAGATTCAAAACCAATGATTGACCGTATAATTAATGTATGTGCTGCTCTCGTAAACTTGTGCCCTGGAATAGTTGCATTTGATTGATTAAAACCAGAGAAATATATTGTGAGCCATTGTTCGTAGACAATGTAACATGTTTTGAATGAGAATTGGGGCTCACAATCATTTCTCTGTAAATTAATGCAGCAAATGTTACTATTACCCCTGATGCATTACTACACAATACTTTTTAAAATGTTAACATACAGCGTGTTTCAGTTGAGTATGGAGGGCTGAGTTTTATTGAAAATTTTATCAATATGTTTTCGTGGGATAAAACTAATGTGGTCAAGCTAAGGCGGATCACTGAAGTTGTGATGGAAATGTGAAATACATGTAGGCATGTGAAAGTTTGAATTAGGCATGCACACTTTCATCGCAACTCCAACACAATCTATCTTTAGAAATCTTTGTATATGATTAAGTATCATAACATGTACATATGCTTTTTTGAAATTTTCTAATAGCATGAACACTAACTTTTTTAGGTCATTGTATTTCATAATTAACTCTTATAGTTAAACCTTTAGAGATAAATGTCTCATGAAATTAAAGAAATAGGCAATAATTTTTATTCCAAAATAAATGCCTCAAGAAGTTCAAGTGGTAGGGAAAAGTGTCAAATGACCAGCTTTAAGACAACTCAGCAAATGTGGCCGCATCCTTGGAATGATGAACTTCACAACTGGAGTTTTACCATAGGCTAGGCATGTGGCATATGCAATGGCAAACACACCACAATCACTCCCATTTTGCTGTTGCTGTACAGGTATATGAGTGATATTCTTGAAATTTGGACCAAGCAAATTCTTCGTGAGCTCAATTATCTCTTGCGAAATTGGTGATGTCATGCTGTCTAACAGGTTAACATACCCAGGAAGACAGCCAATAGATGTTAAGCATGCCCAGTGATTGTTATTCAAATGCACTATCTGAATGAAATCACCAGTAACAACATTGAACTGTCTGACAGGACCAAGGGTTGGTCTTTGGAAACCACTTACATTGCTGTTGACTTTCATAAACAGTACATGTGCTTCTTGGATCACAGAACAGTCTAACCATCCTGTTGGAGATGCAATAAGGTCAAACTCTGACTGTGTAAGCTTTCCAAGTGGCTTTTGTTTGTCACTCACACTGCTGTTGGTTCCTTGGATTTGTTTGACAAAGTTGACACTTCCACTTCCTTTTTTCTTATTAGATTGTGCTTGATTCTTTTTACAATCTGGGCATGACCATGTGGAATTAGCATTGTTTGGCATACGTTTAAGGCTTAAACAGGCCAAGTGAAAAAATGTTCCATTTTTGCACACAGGGTTATGGCACTCAATAAGCTTATCTGTATTCTTTGCCTTGCTCTTGCATATACAGATATCATCCAGGGCCAAGGCTTTAGAAGATGCTATTTTTTTCTTGCTTGATTGGGACTTGCCTTTAGAGTTTTTGAATTCAGGTAACAATCTGCAATTTGGGCAGTACCATGTTTTGGATGTGGTTGTCAGTCCCAAGCATGAAAGATGAAATGTACTGATTGGGCACATGGGGTTGGCACAACAGACACATGATCTATCTTGGGCAGTTCTACAAAAGCAAATAGCCCCACTTGCTGTTGGCTCACTTCTTTTTGAAGTATGCCTTCTAGTGGACCATTTTCCAAGCACTTCAGGTAAGACACAGGTTCTCCAAAAAGTGGTGAGCTTTGGCAATGCAATTTCCCAGTGTTCTTTGTCTGGGAATATTCTCGGCTGGACAAGTGTCGTACTCCCATCATCTCCAAATGCACATACAACAAAGTCACAGTAATCTTTGTGTAAAGTAAACAGCTGCTGCTGAACTTGATAGTAATACTGGTGATCATGCTTAAGGGTAAACATTTCATTGTTATCTTTTAGTAGACAACATGATGACTTTGATAGATAGCTATTAAAGTCACAGTCCTCAATGCAAAAAGGGCATTTCACCTCCCCACATCCTTCTCCACAACAGTCACAAGAACATAAGAAGTCAGGTGTCGCATGTATATATGGATAAGCTTCATTGATAAACAGACCACACTTCTGAACCTTGAAATTGGTGTGCTTCCCTTTCATTATTTGTTCATAGGCCTTGATAGCATCTTCCTCATGTTTACAACCATGAACAGTGGCTTTAGTAGTAAACTTGGCTAGCTCTGGGTAACAAATTGATTGTATTAGAGACAGGGAGGGCAAAGCAGGATCTGAGTGGCATGCAGCCTTACTTTGAGAAGCTCCAATTCTTCCAGCTCTGTGTTTGAAAAAGTTATGTCCTTTTGACTGTTTTAAGGTATCTCTCTCAATTTGTTCTATGTGATTTTTTGAAATTTCAATCTTTATGCCTTGACAGACCTTTATAAGCTCTGGATATGATAGATCTAAGTATTCCTTTTTACAAAGATCATTTACTGTTGGAACAGATCTGCTTTTCAGCACAAAGCTACTTGAGTATGGAGAAATCAAGCTTAGAACCACGGCCTTGTTTTGACTCTTGTTGATTTCCGCGTAGAAAGCATCCATTTCCGGTTCTGTAGGAGCTTTGCATTCTTTTGAAGAAGACTTAAATGTTCCTAAAACTTGTGTTGACTTGCTTTGACTGGGAATATCGTTATGATAATCGATTTTTTTCTCTAAGTCCGTCTTCATTTTTCGTGCAGAAGTAAAATTGATATCTCGTACTCTAGCATAATCAACTTGTTTCACGTAGGTTGGCAAAATCCACGTGCACTTTACTTGGGTACAGGATAACTTGCCGTTTATTTTCGTCCAGGCTTCTAGGTAAAATAGTACGCTAGCTACGTGAGAACACGACTCACCAAGACCCGCTTTACAACCTAAACAGTGACAAGAAATTATGTTCCCCTGTTTTTCTGTGATTATCCATACTGGGATCAGAGCATCGTTCATTCGCTGAGAATGTCTCACCTTCGCGACAACAACAAACTTGTCAGAAATGATGTGGCCTTCTACGCTTGCAATAAATCCGGAGACCATCTGATTATAAGCTTCCAGACTACGAAAAGCTTTAAACTGTTGGTTTGTGTAGAAACTTGTTTCTAGGACGAGATAAAATAGCAGATCTGTAGATTCTACTGGAGGTAAACAGTCCGGCTCAAAAAGGTTGCTGTCAACTAACACGGGGTCGATTCCAATCGACGAAATTTTATCAAGATAACGCCGTTTCACTCGAGTTTCCAGCTTCTTGGCATACTCAGATAGAGGTATTGAAGATAAATTTTCGCTAAACTCTTTTTTTTCCTTTTCGCCGGCAACATATTCCATATTATTCAGAGCACTTCGCTAGTCATGGCATGATTGTTACACACATGTTTTTGCATAGTCACGCTATCGAGGTACACCAATATGGCGACCGGAAATTGATGACGACACGTGAAAACGATCTATATTCGCGGACGCAAACAAATCATTAGAAAATAAAACTTTCCCAGGTTTTAATAGAAGGATAGAACGAACAAGTTTTCACGAAAATCGCATTTAACTCACAGCCGCTAGTCAGCGTTGGTGGTTTTGCTTCACTGCTCTTTTTCTCCATATTTTGACCTAAGTCTTGAAATCGCGCTTTATATAGTAGAGTAAATATAATATGTAGAATAATGACAAGAAAATTAAAAGAAATAGAGCCATTTGATTTTCCAAAATATCCGATAGACTTGAGGTCACTATGAGCCGTATTTTGCAGCTAATTTATTATAATACTAGCATAAATGTAGCTTGATGAAAACGGCCCGATGAATTTTTTTCCTATTTTCGCAACATTAACCACAATATGTTAGCATCATAATACCAAAGTTTCATTTTCATTGGATCATTTTAACGCTCTCAAAATTCGACCTAAAATGAGAGTACTTCGTGCCGGCTATTTGGCGAAGACTTTGTTTGATTGATTATCCATCGAAGCATCGACTACCTCACACGTCACACTGGAATTCACGATTATCCAACATTGGCTCTTACATATAAATATACATATACATATAAAAGCGGAGCTCCCGATACGGAAGTCACAGGGAGAACAATTTGAATGAAGCTGAAGGGTAAAAATACACCTTTTGCTGTTCATTAACAGAAAATGTACATTCATTTGTGCCAATAGTTGTATCAATAACGTGTAATGTACTTTCATCAACACCACAAGTAACATCATTAGCGCGGATCAACTTTCAATAACGATATTTGAATATGCGTGTACATTCATAGGCATCAATGGACAATCAATAGCGCGTTTGTACATTCATATGCGCGGATTGTATTTTCTTGTGCGCGAAATTCAACTTCAATAACACCAAATGACAAACAATTGCATGTATGGACAATCATTTACCCAAAAGTGAAAATTCATTAGTGCTATTAGCATAATCATTGACAATCTATAATGCGTTTGGACAATCATGAGGGTCAATGTTATATTCTATAGCGTGGTTCGACAAACATTTGCATGGTTCGAATGAACAATAAGAGAAATAAAACAATCATTAGCGATTTTTTATCTATTTTAGCCTTTAATTTCTTCGCCATTTATACATCGTGGCAAATACGTTTGCATATAACTGAATCACTGATCACATTTAGCGATAGTGATAGTTGCCACATTTCTCTGGAGCCCTTCCATTAGCAACTGCGTTCTATAGTGACCTAGAGCAATCCCTTGTCGTCTTGCCTCAGCCTGATCGTTCGTATGTTGTTGGATCTCTGGACGGCTGAGGTCGGCTTTGATTGCTGCTTTAAGTGAGCTAACTGCTATTCTCCTACGCAGCCGCTATTATGGAGGCAGTTACCTGAGTTTTTTTATACGTTTTAAAGTGATAAACAAAAATCGCTAATGATTGTTTTATTTCTCTCATTGTTCATTCGAATCATGCAAATGTTTGTCGAACCACGCTATAGAATATAACATTGACCTTCATGATTGTCCAAACGCATTATAGATTGTCAATGATTATGCTAATAGCACTAATGAATTTTCACTTTTGGGTAAATGATTGTCCATAAATGCAATTGTTTGTCATTTGGTGTTATTGAAGTTGAATTTCGCGCACAAGAAAATACAATCCGCGCATATGAATGTACAAACGCGCTATTGATTGTCCATTGATGCCTATGAATGTACACGCATATTCAAATATCGTTATTGAAAGTTGATCCGCGCTAATGATGTTACTTGTGGTGTTGATGAAAGTACATTACACGTTATTGATACAACTATTGGCACAAATGAATGTACATTTTCTGTTAATGAACAGCAAAAGGTGTAAGATAGGGGAAAAAATCTTCAATTATTTTTTATTCGAGATGAAGATAATTTCTCCCATAATAAAAACCATGCAGTGAAATCGAATCGAAATGCACTACATCGTTTGTTTTTTTGTTTTTTTTTTGCGCGAGTATACTCTCCCACTTAGGAATTTTGTATACAACTCACCACCACCCCCAGGGGCTAGTTTTGTTCTTGGAAGATTCTTCGACAAAGTTTTCCAAGGCCGACAGTTTTAGGCTTTGAATCTCTTTTACTTAAAGAAAAACTAAAGCTAACTACAGATAATCCAATACAATATCAAGTTTAGTGAAATTTACCTCGGATGTCTTTCATTGAAATCGAAAATCTGGAGATTTAGGACAAATCAAGTCCAAAAAACAGACTTGAAAACTGGTTAAGGTGAGCAAAAAATGAGGTTTACTTAATTAGGTCTTTTACAGTTTTCCAAAAACAAAGCTACATTCATTTAAACTTGACAAGAACAACTGAGACAAAATAGAAAATAATGCAAAAGTCAATGCAAAATACAAAATGACTCATTTCTTTGTAAGTAAATTGGCGTTTGTAAATGTTTTTGAATATTTTTTAGCTTTTTAGAGAAAGTCTAGTAGGTCTTTATACAATAACATCTTTCATCAACACAAATTTAGCTCATTTTTTGCTCGAACAGCTTAATAAACAGTTGAATATTTGGTAAACATTCATATTTCATTCAATGATTAAATAAATTATCTGTAGAAAGATATAAAATTATTGAATGAAAGTCTTCAGCTTTGTTTTGCCGATGGGACACGCGATAGGAGGCAAACAAAGCTGAATTTTTCTTGAACGAAAGACATGCGATAGCTGGTTAAAAACAACCGAATTGTTAAAGATTTACAAAGCTAAATAAAGCTAGACGAATATTTGTTGTAATATGCTCTTCGTGTTATATTTCCTCCAGCATTGTAATAAATTAAGCTTATTGATAGAAATATAAAAAGTTTTGAGAGAAAGTCTTTGAATTGTCGATTCGTTTAGAAAAATGCTTGTCAAAAATATATATATATACGATTGTTTGCTAAAAAACACACACCTGAATTCTTGAAGAACACTTCTTGATCCATCTTTGACTACATGAAAATGTTTTTTTTAATTGGTTTTGGTCTATAACTTGTCCTAAAGCGATTTTTTCTGTGCACTTGGGAGCCGCATTTGTGAGTAGTTTTGATTTGACATCAAGTGAGATTCCTGTGTTGTGTACACGCCCGGACGGACGGAAGTGACGTCAGCCAAGCCATGAAAAATTAACTCGATGGTTTACCATCTGAAACCAGCCAAAACATTGAATCTCCATCGAGTTTGTCGTCACGTTTGTGTATTTTATTGACTTTTATCGATCGATCGAGTGTTTATTTTCCTTGGAAGGGATGTACTTTATGGTAGAATATCATATAGTCGCTCATATGTATAGTCTCCCATAAAAGTATTCCACACTTATACCTCACCTCTCCCTTGCTTTGATTACCCGTTCTTAACTATGATCAACCGTCCCTACCTATGATCAACTGTTCCTAGCTATGATCAACTGTCACTAGCTATGATCAACTATCCCTTAGCTATGATCAACTATCCCTAGCTATTTTCAACTATCTCTTGCTATTTTGAACTGCCCCTAGCTGTCATCAACTGTCCCTAGCTATTTTCAACTATCCCTAGCTGTCATCAACTGTCCCTAGCTATGATTACAATTTGAACATTTTTTTTACATACTTTAACGTGTAAATTTGTTAAACTTAACATAGGCCTATCTAGGGGGCTCAGGGGTGCCTGTGACCCCATTTTCAAAGCCAAAGATAAATCATCTGACCGTTGATGCATTATGTGATTTGATGTCATAGTGACAATTTGGTATGTTGTGACCCCCACGCCCCGCCCCCCCCATGACAAATCCTGGATAAGCCCCTGCTAAACGTAATTCAGCCATGTTGCCTGCAAGTTTTAAAGTTCATTAGGGGAAGTTAATCTATATATAGGTACAGGAAACCATTAGTAGAGAATGGTGAAAATAGCTAGGGATAGTTGATCATAGCTAGTGACAGTTGATCATAGCTAGGAACAGTTGATCATAGGTAGGGACGGTTGATCATAGCTAGGAATAGGTAATCATAGCAAGGGAGAGGTGAGGTATAAGTGTGGAATACTTCTATGGGAGACTATACGTATGAGCGACTATATGACATTCTACCATGAAGTACATCCCTTCCAAGGAAAACAAACACTCGATCGATCGATAAAAGTCAATAAGATACACAAACTGGACGACAAACTCGAAGGAGATTCAATGTTTTGGCTGGTTTCAGGTGGTTTCAAGACGGTTTCAGGTCGTTTCAGGTCGTTTCAGGTGGTTCTAGGTGGTTTCAGGTGGTTTCAGGCCGTTCCTTGTTTTAGTAACAGTACCCGCACGAGTTATATGTTATTGTATTAACTAAAGTAATGATTTTTGTTTTGGTTAGCTAAAAGTATCTATTTCTAGTCGAATATTTTTATGAAAAAGGGATTTTCATGCCGAAACCTTCAACGAGTGGGTGGACGAGGAATTTACTGCGTCATAACTTACATAAAAGAGTACTCACACGAGTTTTATATTAGTTTATTTATAGTTCCTTTCACGGTTTCCGACGCCATATTGTTTGGGGGGCAAATTTACTAAGAAGCGTAGGGAAAGAGATAGGTTTTTCATAATATTTCCATTCTGAGGTTACCCTGCGAGCAAAGTCTCCTTTACCTTCCCCCGAGTGAGAGAAAGGAAAGAGTTTTCTTGCCTTTCTCTCACTCGGGGGAAGGTAAAGGAGACTATGCTCGCAGGGTATTCTGAGGTAAATTTTCGAGACCAAACTTTATCTGTAGATGGAGAATCTTCTGTTCAATAATGTTTTGTGTGGTGTTTTTGAGCCGATGGAGCCACCATAACACTGGTTCTCAGAAAGACGGAGGCTTGCTTTGGGGTTTGCGACCAAGACTCGTTTATGCTGGTTCAATTTGACCGTAAAAAAATATTCAAACCGAGTCCACGGACTTTCTTCTGTCTTACAATGACTAAATCCCAAATAGTCTTCTACTCTATTCAAAGTACCCAATGTGCCCAGCATATTTGACACGTTTTCCCGTGTCAAAACTTGTTATTTTTGAAGTATATGTCTCTGGGTTTTTTACCTTTCAAAAGTTATTTATTATGGACACCGATGTGCAGTGGATAACCGATGGGATCAGTTATGGATGGGATTATTTGACAGCCATTCAGACTCAGTGTTGCATGCAAACATGCATAATCTATCTCTACTGAGGGAGTTTTATATTTCTGCATATTTCCCAACACGTATATGATTTAACAAGTTCTTTTTTCGACTGGTTGTCTTCCTTCTTTCTCTTGAAAGAAATAAAATACTAAACCATTTGTTGTATGTCTCCCTGGCAATTCGTTCAACTGAGCCACTTGATCCTAATCTCTCTAAAAGACTTCACGTTTTACCTTCTTTTGTATTTAAGATCATCCTGAGGGAAATCCGTAAATGATAAATGGGTGGAAAATATCAACGGCTTGCCTCTGAAGCCGGATCCAAGACGTTAAAAGCTGGTCTTCTCTCCTATCTTTTCTTTACCTGGTTAAATGGGATCCTGAAACTGGGATACCAGCGACCTCTAACTGATGACGATCTGTTGGAGCTGTCTGACGAAAACAAGGCACAAGATCTAGTGGCCAAGTTACACGGGTTATGGATGGAAGAGATTAACTGCGCTAAGAAGAGAGGCAGGAAACCCCGACTTTGGAAGGCCATGTTCAAACTATTCCTTCGAGATGTCCTTCTCTTTACCGCTTTGAAACTGATAGATGAAGCCATGGGGATAACTTTGGTAGTATCAGTGTGGTTTTATCTAAAGTTCTTAGAAGAAGGATCCCACATGGATCAGACCTACGCTGTTGGTATAGTTGCTAGCATTGGGATTCCAAGTCTGATTAAGGTGTTCTTCTATCATCATTCTGATTACTTGGCTGTGTTGATGGGTGTGAGGTTGAAAAGTGCTGTTATAGGTTTGATCCATAAAAAGGTGAGGTGATAAAGGGGGTAAAGCCGGAATCAGATGGATTTATCATAATCTTACTGTCGTTATTTTATTGACACAGATAACTGAATCTAGACGTAGCGATCTCTCCAAGTTCACAACCGGTCATATAGTGAATCTAGTGTCCAACGATGCCAAAAGAATGGATGAATTGGGCGTATCATTGGCGGAAACACTATTGATTCCATTTGGTTTCCTTGCTGTAGTCGTACTTCTACCTTTATTGGTTGGTTGGCCGTCCTTGTCTTGCCTCCTATTGATGCTAGTCTTGATCATCATAAATTTACTACTCACACAACTGTATACTAACATTCGCCTTGAGCAAGCCAAAGTCACAGACAAGCGATTGGCAGTAATGAGTGAGATCATCTGTGGAATACGAGCTGTAAAGATGTATGCTTGGGAATGGAAATACAACGAAACAGTTCAAGCATTACGAGGGTATTGCCAAATTCTTTTCTCTTATTATTACTTTATATGTGTTTATAATTTGATAGAGAATCATGTTTATTTGCCTAAACTTCAACTTTATTTTTCGTTTGCACGTTACGTCATCGCGGCCATGTTGGTACCATTTAACAAAAAAATTTCTCATTAGCATCCATTATCAACGGTACCACAATGGCAGCCATGCTATTGACTTTTAACTCTCTTGGGAATGTATGCAACCCATCAATATCTCTCATCGTGACAATACCATTGTTTTGATAAGCAAAATACTATGAAAACATCTTTTTAAAGATTAAAACTTTTATAGCTCTTAAAGTGTATATCAGGTCTAGAATTTTTTTACGGTTTTGGCATCTCTAGATGATATAAATAAATATTCCAAAAAAATTTTTTCGATTTCGAATTTTTTTCACCTCGAAATCAGCCTTCAAAGTTAGATTTCTGGCGACGCCCAGTCGTGTTGGCCGTGTTTTAGGAGACTGGTAACTAGTGACGTAAATTCGAGAACCGAGAAAAGCGATTGTCAAGGATACGAGTAGACAAAGTATTGTAAACATTGACCCGTTAGTGACTTTCATTCCTTCAAAAAACATAAATTTCAATATATAATTTCACAAGATGGCTACGAACTATTACGGGAGTGATTGCAGCTCTGAAAGCGAGATTTCAAGTATATATTCAGAGGAAGAGGATGGAGAAATTGAGGACGAATGCCATCAACATGCTGAAACACACGAGTCAGATGATAGCTACCCCAGGTCTGAATCTCACGAATTGGTAGGACCATATTCTTCAGAACCACTTGCTGATGCGGACTGGCTCAGTGAATATAACGAAGAAATTTCAAAGATCGAGAAGAGAAATGAAAAGCTTCAAGAAAGATTTGATGGCGTCACGCCGAATAGCGCTTGGTACGTAACTATCAAGATCTAGCTACAAGCTCACTCTTTTTGCAAAATATTTAGTTTCGTTTTGATTTTTTTACTAACTCGCAAATCTAAACGTTTCCTCTTTTAGGTGTAGATGCGGTCATTGCAAGAAAGACTTACTTCAAAAACCTCAAGAGTGTAATTGCTGTCACGAAATAGAGGGTTGTCTCGAGTCACTGAAGTCTTCCGAAGTGCTCGAAGAATTGGAAGTACCGGGCTGAAATTAGCAGCCAACTCGGCAGCCAACTCAATATTTCGAAATATTGCCTCGAATGCTATAAATTATGAATGGTATATCCAAAGAAAACCTTTTTATAAAAATTTTAAAAGTCACAACTATCAAAATAATATTAATATCTTTAATATATTACTTATTAAGAGGCTGTCCGCGTAAGAACGGATAAGGCAAAATTTGACCCATCACCGATTTTCCTGATTTTCTTAGTAAAAGTCCACTATTATATGCAATGAACAATTATCACATTTATTTGGTATCAATTCGGATTTTTAGGTACTTTACGAGACGGTTTTCGATGACACCTCAAAACTTACAAATTCACCGTCGGGAAAGCTGCGATTAAGCTGTACATATCGGGCGCCGCCAAAATTTTTTTACTAACTTGAATCAACTGAAAATTTTTACACATGAATTTTATAACCTTTGGTTATAATTAAAAGTTTTAAAGATTAAATTTAATAAAATTTTCACTGAGATATGATTATTTAAATATATATACTAAAATTCCTAAACGCGTTAGGCGCTAAAATACCTGCAGTTGAAGGCGATTTTCTCGAAAGTGGGACCTAACCTAGAGTTTAGTCTATCATAGCTCAAATGCACTAACACCAGTCTACAAACTTATGAAATAAAATTTGTGGGTACTCTTGTTTACGCTCCGTACAAGAAGTCGGCAATTCATTAAATTTCGCCAGGTTAAGCAAAACCGATAATTGCCGGTGCGATGAAAAAAGACCAAGTTTGGAACCAAAACTAACTGAGTATATCAAACAAGTCATTAAATACCGGTTTTGCCTTTAAGTAAGCATGTTGAGCCTTTTTAAACATTTTAAAAACGTTTTTTAAAACGATATTTATTTTTTATTGGTACGATATGCAAATTAGGTTCACAAATTTGCATCAAACAACATGAAAGCGTGAAGTTTTTTCCACTTGTGAACCTATATTATATACCCTATGTTTCCAATCAAAACAGAAATAGTTTTTTTACCAGGATATGTCTTTGCGACTTTTCTCTCTTTTCTTCGATGATTTGCTAGCATTGTTCATTTGTACTAAAACTTGTAGATTTCTTTTAATTAAAACCAGACTGAATGGTATTACGTAGCAAGCTAAGCCTTGTGAAGCCTTGTCATATTTGTTCGAGCTACTTTTAACTAATGATGTATTATGTTGAGAAATGTCTTCTTTGCCGACCCGTTGTTCTTTTTACGAAATCTTACAGACGGAATGTGGATCCAGTAGGGGCACTGACGCACATGTGCTGCTATCAGAGTGCAATGCTAGTATTTCTGCTCATTTAGTGAGCTGTCACTTGTCCCAATACTTAGATATTACAGAAAGCGAATTGATTTTAGCGAGAGCTGGAATCAGAGGCTTATCATCAACTCATGTCGCATCCATGACCATATGTCCAAAGCACAGGCATCTTTTAGGAAGATTCTGGCGACCACTGAAGTCTTGTCAATACCCTAATCATTCTGGTAAAACTACGAGCGTGGCGGGAAGACACGTTATAAATTTGCAAATGGCCGAAGAAATACACTTTTTATTTGGTATATCTACAGCTGTCGGATCACGTAAGTATTATCTTTAATGTACATGCACTCATCTCTGCCTTTTTTTAGTTTAAAGTTAAGCAAATGTATATCAAGGGCGTAGGATGAGACCCCCCAAACTAAAACGTAAAACTAAAAACTAAACTGAACGTAAAACGCAATGCGGGCTATTTTTTGGTTTGTTTTGGTTTTGGTTTGGCGTTTCGGGACCCAAACTTGAATTTCGTCCCCACCCCCCCCCCCCCCCACTCCCCCTTTTTTAACGCATTCAAAAGATTAAATAAATTGCAGTTATTTAATCGGACAACCAGTGATCAACATAATGCCAGTATAACATACTTAAGTTGAATATAGGCGGATCTTTGCTATAAATGATCTTTTGATTCAGAATTTGTTTTATATATACATAGCTGTGTGTACTTGTTGCCGTAAGAAATATGCTGAGCGTATTCAAGCTAAGAAAAACATAAAGACAGCCCATCTCGATGATCATCAAAGGTTAGTTTAACAAGTTGAAATATATCCATTATTTTACAACCGGTTGCTTCCTTTTCCCTTTTTGCCTGACTAAGTAGGAAAGGAACAAATAATACACGGATTTGCAATCCGCGAGTTAAACGGGGTGTTTCAGTAGTCTTACTAGTCTTGCAAAGATGGGTTACAATGTTGCGTTTTCATTCCCATAAAATTAACATTTGATTCTTTTTGCTAACACTTTAATGTTACTTTTCATTTACTTTTAGAGCCGCAAAATGTTACGCGAATTCGGTGATAAGCGCACATACCGCAGATATGAAAACAACTCCTTTCCGTGAAATATCGGCGCCTGATTCACCCATGCTCAGTCCATGTTGGACTCCAGGAATTGGCCATACTATGGCATACGGGAACACCAAAAGCAAAGATGTCCTAAATGTTTATAATACAGCGATGGATGACATCGCAAGAAATATATATCTTGTTCCCGAGAACCTTTGGATTTACAGATTAATTAATTAGAAATGGCTCACAGGGAAAAAATAAAACTTCACGCTTTCATGTTGTTTGATGCAAATTTGTGAACCTAATTTGCATATCGTACCAATAAAAAATAAATATCGTTTTAAAAAACGTTTTTAAAATATTTAAAAAGACTCAAAATGCTTACTTAAAGGTAAAACTGGTATTTAATGACTTGTTTGATATACTCAGTTAGTTTTGGTTCCAAACTTGGTCTTTTTTCATCGCACCGGCAATTATCGGTTTTGCTTAACCTGGCGAAATTTAATGAATTGCCGACTTCTTGTACGGCGCGTAAACAAGAGTACCCACAAATTTTATTTCATAAGTTTGTAGACTGGTGTTAGTGCATTTGAGCTATGATAGACTAAACTCTAGGTTAGGTCCCACTTTCGAGAAAATCGCCTTCAACTGCAGGTATTTTAGCGCCTAACGCGTTTAGGAATTTTAGTATATATATTTAAATAATCATATCTCAGTGAAAATTTTATTAAATTTAATCGTTAAAACTTTTAATTATAACCAAAGGTTATAAAATTCATGTGTAAAAATTTTCAGTTGATTTAAGTTAGTAAAAAAATTTTGGCGGCGCCCGATATGTACAGCTTAATCGCAGCTTTCCCGACGATCAATTTGCAAGTTTTGAGTTGTCATCGAAAACCGTCTCGTAAAGTACCTAAAAATCCGAATTGATCCAAATAAATGTGATAATTGTTCATTGCATATAATAGTGGACTTTTACTAAGAAAATCAGGAAAATCGGTGATGGGTCAAATTTTGCCTTATCCGTTCTTACGCGGACAGCCTCTTAAGTTTTAAACTTGGGTCTTTCTCTCTGTCACACACTGAATAAACTCAAAAAAGAAAAAAAAAAAAACAACAAAACACATCACAGCATTTATTAATGAAAAAACCTTTCAACTAACAATGTCCAATACAGAAATCTCTAACGAAGTTAATTATTAACATTTGCAATTGCAACTGTGACATTTATAAACAAACAAAATTACGAAACTCAAAGAACTCGTAATAATCGAGCTTTGTAGATGGACTAGCAGACACCTTTACTGTGACAATCGATCTTTGTAGATGGACTAGCCGCCATGGTAACAGTGACAATCGAGCTTTGTAGATGGACTAGCAGCCATTTTAACTGTGACTATCGAGCTTTGTAGATGGACAAACGGCCATCGTTACTGTGATAATCGAGCTTTGTAGATGGACTAGCAAACACCTTTACTGTGATTATCGAGCTTTGTAGATGGACAAACGGCCATCGATACTGTGACAATCGAGCTTTGTAGATGGACTAGCAGACACCAATACTGTGATAATCGAGCTTTGTAGATGGACAAACGGCCATCGTTACTGTGATAATCGAGCTTTGTAGATGGACTAGCAGCCATGTTAACAGTGACAATCGAGCTTTGTAGATGGATTAGCAGACACCTTTACTGTGATAATCGAGCTTTGTAGATGGGCTAGCCGCCATGGTAACAGTGACAATCGAGCTTTGTAGATGGACTAGCAGCCATGGTTACTATGACAATCGAGCTTTGTAGATGGACTAGCAGACACCTTTACTGTGACTATCGAGCCTTGTAGATGGAGTAGTAACCATGGTTACTGTGACTATCGAGCTTTGTAGATGGGCAAACGGCTATCGTTACTGTGACAATCGAGCTTTGTAGATGGACAAACGGCTATCGTTACTGTGACTATCGAGCTTTGTAGATGGACTAGCAGCCATGTTAACAGTGACAATCGAGCTTTGTAGATGGACTAGCAGCCATCGTTAATATGACAATCGAGCTTTGTAGATGGACTAGCAGACACCTTTACTGTGACTATCGAGCTTTGTAGATGGGCTAGCAGCCATGGTAACAGTGACAATCGAGCTTTGTAGATGGACTAGCAGCCATGGTAACAGTGACAATCGAGCTTTGTAGATGGACTAGCAGACACCTTTACTGTGACAATCGAGCTTTGTAGATGGAGTAGTAACCATGGTTACTGTGACTATCGAGCTTTGTAGATGGACTAGTAGCCATGTTAACAGTGACAATCGTGCTTTGTAGATGGATTAGCAGACACCTTTACTGTGATAATCGAGCTTTGTAGATGGGCTAGCCGCTATGGTAACAGTGACAATCGAGCTTTGTAGATGGACTAGCAGCCATGGTAACAGTGACAATCGAGCTTTGTAGATGGACTAGCAGATACCTTTACTGTGACAATCGAGCTTTGTAGATGGAGTAGTAACCATGGTTACTGTGATTATCGAGCTTTGTAGATGGACAAACGGCCATCGATACTGTGACAATCGAGCTTTGTAGATGGACTAGCAGACACCAATACTGTGATAATCGAGCTTTGTAGATGGACAAACGGCCATCGTTACTGTGATAATCGAGCTTTGTAGATGGACTAGCAGCCATGTTAACAGTGACAATCGAGCTTTGTAGATGGATTAGCAGACACCTTTACTGTGATAATCGAGCTTTGTAGATGGGCTAGCCGCCATGGTAACAGTGACAATCGAGCTTTGTAGATGGACTAGCAGCCATCGTTACTATGACAATCGAGCTTTGTAGATGGACTAGCAGACACCTTTACTGTGACTATCGAGCTTTGTAGATGGAGTAGTAACCATGGTTACTGTGACTATCGAGCTTTGTAGATGGACAAACCGCTATCGTTACTGTGACAATCGAGCTTTGTAGATGGACAAACGGCTATCGTTACTGTGACTATCGAGCTTTGTAGATGGACTAGCAGACACCTTTACTGTGACAATCGAGCTTTGTAGATGGAGTAGTAACCATGGTTACTGTGAGAATCGAGCTTTGTAGATGGACAAACGGCTATCGTTACTGTGACTATCGAGCTTTGTAGATGGACTAGCAGACACCAATACTGTGATAATCGAGCTTTGTAGATGGAGTAGCAACCATGGTTACCGTGACTATCGAGCTTTGTAGATGGACTAGCAGCCATGGTAACAGTGACAATCGAGCTTTGTAGATGGACTAGCAGCCATGGTAACAGTGACAATCGAGCTTTGTAGATGGATTAGCAGACACCTTTACTGTGATAATCGAGCTTTGTAGATGGGCTAGCCGCCATGGTAACAGTGACAATCGAGCTTTGTAGATGGACTAGCAGCCATGGTTACTATGACAATCGAGCTTTGTAGATGGACTAGCAGACACCTTTACTGTGACTATCGAGCCTTATAGATGGAGTAGTAACCATGGTTACTGTGACTATCGAGCTTTGTAGATGGACAAACGGCTATCGTTACTGTGACAATCGAGCTTTGTAGATGAACAAACGGCTATCGTTACTGTGACTATCGAGCTTTGTAGATGGACTAGCAGCCATGGTAACAGTGACAATCGAGCTTTGTAGATGGACTAGCAGCCATCGTTAATATCACAATCGAGCTTTGTAGATGGACTAGCAGACACCTTTACTGTGACTATCGAGCTTTGTAGATGGGCTAGCAGCCATGGTTACTGTGACTATCGAGCTTTGTAGATGGACTAGCAGCCATGGTAACAGTGACAATCGAGCTTTGTAGATGGAGTAGCAGACATGGTAACAGTGACAATCGAGCTTTGTAGATGGACTAGCAGCCATCGTTAATATGACAATCGAGCTTTGTAGATGGACTAGCAGACACCTTTACTGTGACTATCGAGCTTTGTAGATGGGCTAGCAGCCATGGTTACTGTGACAATCGAGCTTTGTAGATGGACTAGCAGCCATGGTAACAGTGACAATCGAGCTTTGTAGATGGAGTAGCAGACACCTTTACTGTGACAATCGAGCTTTGTAGATGGACTAGTAGCCATGTTAACAGTGACAATCGAGCTTTGTAGATGGACTAGCAGCCATGGTAACAGTGACAATCGAGCTTTGTAGATGGACTAGCAGCCATGTTAATAGTGACAATCGAGCTTTGTAGATGGACTAGCAGCCATGTTAACAGTGACAATCGAGCTTTGTAGATGGATTAGCAGACACCTTTACTGTGATAATCGAGATTTGTAGATGGGCTAGCAGCAATGGTAACAGTGACAATCGAGCTTTGTAGATGGACTAGCAGCCATCGTTACTATGACAATCGAGCTTTGTAGATGGACTAGCAGACACCTTTACTGTGACAATCGAGCCTTGTAGATGGAGTAGTAACCATGGTTACTGTGACTATCGAGCTTTGTAGATGGACAAACGGCAATCGTTACTGTGACAATCGAGCTTTGTAGATGGACAAACGGCTATCGTTACTGTGATAATCGAGCTTTGTAGATGGACTAGCAGCCATGTTAACAGTGACAATCGAGCTTTGTAGATGGACTCGCAGACATCGTTACTATGACAATCGAGCTTTGTAGATGGACAATTGGCTATCGTTACTGTGATAATCGAGCTTTGTAGATGGACTAGCAGCCATGTTAACAGTGACAATCGAGCTTTGTAGATGGAGTACCAGCCATGGTAACAGTGACTATCGAGCTTTGTAGATGGAGTAGTAACCATGGTTACTGTGACAATCGATCTTTGTAGATGGAGTAGTAACCATAGTTACTGTGACAATCGAGCTTTTTAGATGGACTAGCAGCCATTTTAATTGTGTGACTATCGAGCTTTATAGATGGACAAACGGCCATCGTTACTGTGATAATCGAGCTTTGTAGATGGACTAGCAAACACCTTTACTGTGATTATCGAGCTTTGTAGATGGACAAACGGACATCGATACTGTGACAATCGAGCTTTGTAGATGGACTCGCAGCCATCGTTACTATGACAATCGAGCTTTGTAGATGGACAATTGGCTATCGTTACTTTGATAATCGAGCTTTGTAGATGGGCTAGCCGCCATGGTAACAGTGACAATCGAGCTTTGTAGATGGACTAGCAGCCATGGTTACTATGACAATCGATCTTTGTAGATGGAGTAGTAACCATAGTTACTGTGACAATCGAGCTTTTTAGATGGACTAGCAGCCATTTTAATTGTGTGACTATCGAGCTTTATAGATGGACAAACGGCCATCGTTACTGTGATAATCGAGCTTTGTAGATGGACTAGCAAACACCTTTACTGTGATTATCGAGCTTTGTAGATGGACAAACGGACATCGATACTGTGACAATCGAGCTTTGTAGATGGACTCGCAGCCATCGTTACTATGACAATCGAGCTTTGTAGATGGACAATTGGCTATCGTTACTTTGATAATCGAGCTTTGTAGATGGGCTAGCCGCCATGGTAACAGTGACAATCGAGCTTTGTAGATGGACTAGCAGCCATGGTAACAGTGACAATCGAGCTTTGTAGATGGACTAGCAGACACCTTGACTGTGACAATCGAGCTTTGTAGATGGAGTAGTAACCATGGTTACTGTGACTATCGAGCTTCGTAGATGGACTAGCAGCCATGGTAACAGTGACAATCGAGCTTTGTAGATGGAGTAGCAGACACCTTTACTGTGACAATCGAGCTTTGTAGATGGACTAGTAGCCATGTTAACAGTGACAATCGAGCTTTGTAGATGGACTAGCAGCCATGGTAACAGTGACAATCGAGCTTTGTAGATGGACTAGCAGCCATGTTAACAGTGACAATCGAGCTTTGTAGATGGACAAACGGCTATCGTTACTGTGATAATCGAGCTTTGTAGATGGACTAGCAGACACCTTTACTGTGACAATAGAGCTTTGTAGATGGACTAGCAGCCATGGTAACAGTGACAATCGAGCTTTGTAGATAGACTAGCAGACACCTTTATTGTGATAATCGAGCTTTGTAGATGGGCTAGCAGCCATGGTAACAGTGACAATCGAGCTTTGTAGATGGACTAGCAGCCATGGTTACTATGACAATCGAGCTTTGTAGATGGACTAGCAGACACCTTTACTGTGACTATCGAGCCTTGTAGATGGAGTAGTAACCATGGTTACTGTGACTATCGAGCTTTGTAGATGGACAAACGGCCATCGTTACTGTGACAATCGAGCTTTGTAGATGGACTAGCAGACACCTTTACTGTGACAATCGATCTTTGTAGATGGACTAGCAGCCATGGTAACAGTGACTATCGAGATTTGTAGATGGAGTAGTAACCATGGTTACTGTGACTATCGAGCTTTGTAGATGGACTAGCAGCCATGGTAACAGTGACAATCGAGCTTTGTAGATGGAGTAGTAACCATGGTTACTGTGACTATCGAGCTTTGTAGATGGACAAACGGCCATGGTAACAGTGACAATCGGACTTTTTAGATGGACTAGCAGCCATCGTTACTATGACAATCGAGCTTTGTAGATGGACTAGCAGACACCTTTACTGTGACTATCAAGCCTTGTAGATGGACAAACGGTCATCGTTACTGTGACAATCGAGCTTTGTAGATGGACTAGCAGCCATGGTGACAGTGAGAATCGAGCTTTGTAGATGGACTAGCAGACACCTTTACTGTGACTATCGAGCCTTGTAGATGGAGTAGTAACCATGGTTTCTGTGACTATCGAGCTTTGTAGATGGACTAGTAGCCATGTTAACAGTGACAATCGAGCTTTGTAGATGGACTAGCAGCCACTTATTTCTTTTTTGTAAAGAAAGCTGTGACGGTCACGTTTTTTGTGTATGGGTTTATTTTGCCTGTTTAATAACTTTTCTTGGTTTTCCTTTTCTTCTTGATTGCTTTTGTGTTGTTGCTGGGTAAATGGTTTCATTAGATTTAATTATGTTAATGTCGATGCTAGAGGTGTGCAGTTCCCGTTTAGTTTCAGGGGTTTGGTCGTACGCTATAGCTGAAGCTTCCTCGTAAGTGCAGTTTTCTCTATCGGTGATAAGTTTAATGATGATTTCAGGAAAAAGTACTTTTGATATGTATTGCGGAGTGCAAAAGTTGTATCTTATGTTTGAAGTTTGCAGACGTTTGGCTAATTCTTGCAGCAAGTCATCCAAAGTGTTTTCCTCGAAGTAGGTTATTCCTGGAAATGTGTAATTTGTTTCAAGCCGTTCTTTGTGCGATGATTTTAGGTATATAAGATGCCTTTGCTGGCATTTGTCCGGTGATTCTTTAGAAGTCGGTGTGTTTATAATCTCTAATGCAAACGGGATGATGTTTTGGATTGTTTGTTCTACCTCTTTTATTTGGATTCGGGAAAATTTCCACTCACGGACAACTGCTGATATTCTGTACGCAATAGAGGTTGAGTAGGTTGTTGACGTTATGATGCAGGTGTTTGTACAAATGATGTCTCCAAAGCTACTTTCCATTTCGCAAAAGTATGATCCATCGCTGCTTTGATCAACAGTAAAGACTAGCTTATTGCTGGTTTCTTCAAGTGTGATGATCTCTCCTTCTGACGTTTCCTTCTTCCAAGTGTACCTTAGAAAAGCATCATCTTTTGCAATAAAGCGGAGAGTACATTTAGAGCCACGTTCGCACTGTTTTCGTTTGGGTAAGTCAATGTCAATTGTCAGTTTTTCGCAAAAGTTACGGTCATGTTTAATACCGCCTTGTAAAATATCATCCATGATTGATGCTCGATGAACGGCTTCAAAGGATGATCCAAGAATTTTGTTTCGAACAAATTTTAAACAAAAAACACCACAGCTAACGGCATCGTCTTGCTTTGGGTGGTGATTATCCATTGAAATATTCAAATCGTCAAAAAAATTACAATATCCCCTTACTATTGCAATCGCAGATAGATAACATTTAATCATTTTAGCTTCCAGCAGACATTCTTGAAAATCTCCATTATGCAAAGGATCGTACAGTGTGATCTTTTTGACATTGACATCCACAGCTGCAATAGCCCAATGTCTATAACGGATGGATCTGTGTATAGGGAACACGATGTGATCAACGCTTGTCAGGTCGACTTTCTTAAAGTGTGAATGACAGAGATTTAAGAGGTCTTGCGTTGTCTTTGGACTTGTTGGAGAATGGAAAAAAACTGACCTAAGCTGCGAAAAAAAATTGGTATCATAAACAACACATTCTTTATTTTCCAAAAGCAACGCTTGTTTGATCAAATATAGGTATGCCAAGATAATAGTGTCATTGAGTTCTCCAGGGTTGTCCGGTAATACATATGTGTTATTTAAAGGAGGATGTTCTAAGGTTTTCAAATCCCGTCCGTATATTTTAAGCGATTTCACTGTCCCAACGATTTCATTTTTTTTGGTAATATCCAGTGCGTCATAGGGTGAAATATATTTGTGTTCTTGCTGTTTTTCATTTTCAGCTGTACGTGCGTCGTCAATACTTGTATCGTGAACTTCAATCTTGTGTTTGTTGTCGTTTTGCACTCCGTCTTCGCTTTGTATGTTGTTTACACTGTCGAAACCACTTTTATTGTGAGAGAATTCACTTTTGAAATCGGTATACTTGCTCGCGTCCTCGATCTCCGCTGAGTGTACAGTGTTTTTATCTTTTTCTCCATCAACTCTAACATAAAACAGCATGTATACTTCTCTTGTGACTATTCTTTTAGACAAGTATGCAAGGTTTTTATGTTCGACCTTTTCGTCATCAAAAAGTACTACAGTATCATTGTCAGGGAAAATTTGTAGGGCAACATAATGACCTGAACTCAACGCCTGTCCTTTGTGGAGTATTACAGCTGCTAATATGTATTCAGTGGGTGGAGAGCCCTCGTGCTTCAACTGTGATACATCGATTGTGATGTCCAATGTCAATGGAGAATGATCTTTAGTATTTGCGGTGACATCATTACGTTTTAGTACACAGACAAAGTTCTGGGGGCAGGTTTTTAAAAAATTCCTGTCGTGTTTGACAAGTCTTTTGACGACAAGTCCCACATTCTAATTTGTTGTCATCGATAAGAACTTCTTCCTTGAAATATTCAAAGAGGCAGTCCTTTACTGAAGATGTCATTCCGTTTCTGGGGAGCTCCACAGCAAGTGAATGAAATGAATCCTCTTCACTCTCTCTTGAATTTCCACAAGTGCAACAGGAATTCTTGTATTGCACTGCGCCCCAAAACGTAGAAAAAAAAGGAATGGGTGTTCCACCAAGGTCGAAAGAGCAGATTTCCATAATTTTGGAGAAAGCTTCATGAACATCGTGTTGCTTACCAATCTTCAGACCCTTTTTGTGTAATTGCTTGAGTAAATCAGTGGGATTCAATGGCCTTGTATAATCTGCACTTTCCTTAAGTCTTGTAAAAATCATGGCAAGGTAATTGAACATCATTGGAAATAGTGGTTTTGCGTCCTCTGTTGTAATATCACCTAAAGTGGTAACTGAGAAAGATTGCAACAAAGCGTTCAACCAACAGTTGTTGTGTTTGTTTTTCATTCCTATCGAAAAAATAGGACAACTTGGGCTGGTAGATGGTGGCGTTCTTTTACCTTTTGGCATTCTGGATTCGAGAGAACCAGTAGTTATGTCATTCATATCATAGCTATCTTTTTCCTCGGCAGTGAGTTGCTTCCACTTTTTAGAAGCTATTTTAGAGACTGCTGGGAGATCTTTACCTTTGTTTGAAAATGATTTAAAATTCTTGGTCAAATAATTTGAGTACGCTGAAGATTGTTTTTTTATTGGTTTCATAGTTGTTGTCGTTGACTTGTTTGAATTTCTAGAAGTGTTCTTGGTTAAATTTACTTTTGAGTTGACTGGGGTTTTTGAGTAGTATAGGGAATGGGGGTTCCAGCGCAATCTCAACACGGGGTAAGACCCGCGTCAAAAATCCACCTACGGAAACAACCCACTCCAAGTGTGGTTGGGGGTAACAGCGCAAATATGTTAGTCTATATATGGAGTGCGAAGAATGTAAGAGAACTTTTAAGAAAGAAGCGGATTTGAAAAAGCATTTGAAAATGAAGACGAAGTGTATGAGCAGTTATGATTGTGGATGTGGTAAGAAGTTTGAGACTAAGGTTAAATTGTTTTGGCATTGTCAGGACTGTGAGTACGACTACGACGACCTAAAAAGTGCTTGGTATTAGGTATAAAATATTTCCTATTATATAGATGGAATCCCAAAGCAACTTCAGCACGGTGTCAATACCCGGTAACGGTGAGATTGACGTTAGACAGTTTTGGCGTCAGTCAGAAAGGAAGGTTAAAAGGACTCTCCGAAAAGGTATAGAAGAATTAGGAGCCCTGAAAGCGAGCATAATGGTAGAAGTAAGTTTGTCAAAAGACGAGGTAATGACGACAGCAATGTTGCGATCAAAGTCGTTAGTGATATTAGAATCCACGAATCTGGATAGGTCACTCAGTGAAGCCTTAGAAGCAATAATGGAGTCGCTGTCTAACTACACGAAAGAAGGATCGGGTTGGACAGTAGAGGAGGTTGAAGGAATAGAGATAAGTATAGCCAGGTACGTACCCATACGAGGGGGGAGTTACGTACCGCTACCAACGTGGGTAGAAAGGAAGAAGGCTATTGTAAACGTGAAGAATGAAGACAATCGATGCTTTATGTGGGCAATCAGGTCTGCACTGTATCCAGCAGAGAAGGATCCCTGTAGGACAAGTAAGTATCCCACAGATGATTTAGAGTGGGATGGTGTGGAATTTCCCATGCAGTTGATAGACATCCCCATATTTGAGGAAATAAACGATCTAGCAATTAACGTTTACGGAGTCAGAGAGCAGACGATAGTACCGTTAGTTCTGTCAAAAAGTAAAGGAGAGCGCGTACATTTATTCTACCACGGCGGACACTACTCATGGGTTAAACACATTAGCAGACTATTCTACAGACATACTAAGCACAAAGGCAAAAAGTACTTCTGTGACTGCTGCTTGCTGTCATTTACATCCTTAAATACCCTAAAGAAACACGATGAGATCTGCCGCGGAGTCGAAGAAGTGGCGCAACGGATCCAGATGCCCACCAACAAAGAGCTTTCATACGCAGACCATCAAAAGCAGATGCAAGTGCCTTACGTGATATATGCAGACTTCGAAGCGTTGATAACTAAGGAAGAGCAGAAACGTGGCGCCACGAATAAGGTAGGATTACACGAGATCTGCTCCTTTGGTTACATAGTAGTCAGATCAGATGGTAAAGCAAACCCTCCTGTGATTTACCGAGGTAAGAACGCAGCTAATGAGTTTCTAGAAGCATTGCGAGAAGAGGAGGGGGAGATAAGAGAACAATTAAGACGTCCAAAGAAGATGGAATTTACCAAAGAGAACCAGGAGGCTTTTAACAAGGCAAAAAAATGCCACATTTGCCAACATACGCTTCTTCAGTTTGGAAGACGAGCCAAGAAAGCGTGGGATGAAGATGGAAAGTATCTAGGAGAAGCTCATTTTAAATGCGGGAAGTATGCTAAGAAAGGTGAGAAGCCGGGAAAGCCCTCCACGCACTGCATTCACTGTCACAAAGCATTTGTTGAGGATTTCTATGTGGATAAGGTTAGGGATCACTGCCACATCACGGGTAAATACAGAGGAGCGGCTCATTGGAAATGCAATATAAACTTCGAAGTAAATCCAGACATGGAGATTCCGGTGTTCTTTCACAACCTCCGCGGTTACGACTCCCATTTGCTACTACAAGGAACAGACGGCTCCGACGTCAAATGCATACCCAACAACAAAGAGCGCTACATGTCCGTAACTGTGGGTAAGCTAAAGTTCTTAGATTCGCAGCAGTTTATGGCGGACTCCTTAGCAAACCTCGTAAAGTATAACACCAACTTTCCCATTTCCAGTCAATACGGCGCGGAAAGGAAAGGAGTCTACCCATACGAATACATGGACTCCTGGGATCGATTCAAAGAACCCCTACCACCCAAAGATCGCTTCTACAGCACCCTAAACGAGTCTGGTATAAAGGATGAGGAGTACCAGCATGCGTTAGACGTGTGGGAAAAGTACTCCTGTGAGAACATGGGGGACTACCACGACATCTACCTAAGGTCTGACGTAGTGCTGCTCGCAGATGTTTTCCAAAGCTTCAGAAAGATGGCTATGGAATATTACGGATTGGATCCCGCTAATTTCTACACGGCTCCTGGGCTCAGCTGGAGTGCTTTGTTAAAGAAGACAAATGCGCAGTTGGATCTCCTAACGGAGTACGACATGTATCGGTTTATGGAAGACGGTATTCGTGGCGGCGTATGCGGACCCAGCCGACGTTACGCCCGCGCAAACAACCCCTTAGTAGAGCACGACCCAGAGAAACCAACCACATACATTTACTACCTGGATGCGAATAACCTTTATGGTTGGGCAATGTCACAGTACCTACCTGTGAGAGACTTCGAATGGGATCCAGTGAAGCCGATAGACTTCTACATGCAGGTAGGAAAGGAGGAAGACAAGGGTTACGTTTTAGAAGTGGATCTGGAGTACCCAGAGCGCCTGCACGACGAACACAATGAGTTCCCCTTAGCACCAGAAGCGATAGAGATACCATTTAAGCAGCTAAGTCCGCTGCAAAAGCAAATGTGCCCTGGTTACAAACCGTACAGGAAACTAACTATGAACCTGATGGATAAGAAGAAGTATGTGGTACATTACCGCAACCTGCAGTTCTACGTGCGACACGGAATGCGCGTAGAGAAGATCCACAGAGTCCTAAAATTCACGCAGGAACCCTGGATGCGCCCCTACATTGACTTTAACACGCAAAAGCGTACCGCAGCGAAAAATGACTTCGAGAAAAATCTCTTCAAACTGATGAACAACAGCGTGTTCGGAAAGACAATGGAGAACATCCGCAAGCGCGTAAGCGTAAAAATAGTCAGCACCAAAGAGGAAGCAGAAGCATACGTGTCACAGCCAGGCTTCGTTAGATACGTAGAAATGCTGAACTTCTACGTGATTCACATGAAAAAGGCAAACCTCTTACTAAACAAGCCCGTTTACACAGGCTTTACGGTGCTGGATCTATCGAAGCTGCTTATGTACGAGTTCTACTACGATAAGCTTAAGCCAAAGTACGGAGACCGCTGTCGCCTCCTGTACACAGACACCGACTCCCTAATTCTAGAAGTGCAAACGGAAGACGTTTACAAAGACTGCCTCCCCGACATAGACGAGTACGACACCAGCGGTTACCCGAAGGAGCACTTCCTTTACTCTGCGAAGAATAAGAAGGTAATTGGGAAGATGAAAGACGAAATGTTAGGAAAACCCATCGTGGAATACGTGGGTCTGAAACCAAAGATGTACAGCGTGCTAAAGTTAGACGGCGTAGAAAAGAAAGCTAAAGGCGTAAAAAAGTATGTGGTTAAGAAGGACATTACGCACGAGTCCTACCTCAACGTATTACGAACACGCAAGGAACAGCGGCATAAGATGAACAGCCTGCGCAGCTATGGTCATCAGATACATAACGTCACGCAGGAGAAGGTGTCACTGTCTGCATTTGACGGTAAGCGATGGATGTGTGATGACGGAGTGCATACGATAGCATTCGGACATCACACGATAAGCAGTTCTTCTTTGACGAACCCACGCGTGGGACCATCATGAAGATAATACAAGATGGGCTGACCCTTCTTAGCTATCGCACTTCGGATCTGGTAAGTTTCCAAAGACCAATTAGGATCCGTAGCTCTTTTGGATCCTCCTTCTAATTCACCCGGCTCATAGAGATATCGAACCGTGACATTACCTAATTTCTTTTCATGGGGGAAGACCGCCCTCGAACTTCTGATGAAGGACTTGTGTTCCACGTGTTTCTTTTTTATGGCATCCCTGGGTTTCATTCCCGTAGCCCTGGCCGCCTCGTTGTTCGAAGCTGCGACGACCTGGGGGAGCCTCTGAGTCCATTCCCTATTGCGTTTGGAGGGATCTTCCAGCTCTTTCCAATACTGGTATCCAAAGAGACGCTCGGCCAGGGTCTTATTGAATCTTTCGACAATGCTTTGACCCCTGTGGTACTCTGCTTTAGCTCTTCTAATTTTAGTGTCGTGGTCTTTCAGGGTCTTGGTAACCACGCCCATAAACTCCGTCCCCGCATCCACTTGCAGCAGCTTAGGCCATTTCAAGACGCGCTTATAAACCCTACCTAGGGCTTCTGCGACTTCCCCAGAATCCTTGCTGGTTATAGGTTCGGCGTCCTTGTATCTGCTTGCGATATCGACTACGGTCAAAGCGTACCTATAGGTCTTCTTTCTCACCTTATCGTGCGGCAAGAAAAGCAAATCCGCCTGATGAACTTCATTGGGGGTATTTACGGTGAAGCTGGGCCTGGGAATGTACTTAGGCACGGGAAGATAAACCTGCCAGAGGGTTTGTTTTTTCAACCAGTTCTTAGCCGTTTCGTCTGATACCCTGGCCGCGGTCGCGAGTTTCTTGATAGCTGACGCTCCTCTCCAATAGCCTTCCGGTCCATAGTAAATCCTTTTAAGTTTGTCCTCTACGCGGCTCATTATATGAATTCCAAAACGAGATTGATCTTACGTCCGTTAAAATCCACCGTCTTTCCGTCCACTTTAATGGTGATGTTTATGCTTTCTACCAAATTAGACAAGTCATAGCTCAAAGAAATGGGAGTGTATTCTACTGGGTCAAATGGATTACCTTGGGGCAGAAACTTGGACATAAGAGAAGACTTTTCTCCATTGTTGTAACTATGGACCAAGTCGCAATAGACTTCATAAGAGGATGCGACTTTCCATTTCACATCATATGTACTGCCGCTATTTATCGTGGTACTAGTAAGGCCCAGGAGTTCTACCAATGAACTGTCCTTTAGATTGGCGCTCCCATTATTTTTCTTGAATGTCATTTCATGGGGCAATCCTGTGGTAAGAGTATATCCATGCTTTGCTAGCTCCTTAGCCAGTGTTATTGGGGTGTAATGGGAATCTGGTATTTTTGGTTTGGTGCCGGAAGTTCCGATGACAAAGCCATTAATTAAATTATACCAAGAATTGTACAAAGAGCAACTAACCAACCGAACCTTACAGGCTTTGATGGGAGGATTCAAATACGTGGTAAAGTCATTCTTGTCGCTTTCCAAAAAGACGATCATTATATTAGATACGCCAAAGCCACGCCTCCGGCCAGCCCTGCGACTCCTACAAAGACCAATTCATTGTCTTTTTGTTTCTTAGAAGGCTGGTAGTAATTCTTGAACTGAGGCTTTTTCATTCTAAAGTCGGGGTGTGCTTGCGCATAAAGTTTGAAGGCGTAGTCTGTGTTTTCGAAGTTCTTGTCTGCCTGCATTTTGTCTTGGTAGTTCTTATCCAACCAATCCCTGTAAGCTTGTCTTTTTTCATTCCAAGCTGCAACGTCCCTTTGATATTTCTCCAGCGCTAAGTCGTGTCTCTTCCTTTCGGCGGCACCGCTTTTGTCGCCTCTGACTAATCTATCCAAATATTGACCACCATAATTAGCCCCTGTAAATGCTAAAGCTGCAATGACTCCACCTGCGACTAAGCTAACCATTATACATTAGGTAGGTACTTTTCCTTCCGTAGGTAATCCTTTACCATGATAGCCCCGCCTACGGCAGCGGTCATCTTAGCAAAGTTAGCGAAGCTCTTGCTTGGGTCTTCAGTAAAGTCTTCTTTGAGCACTTTCTTACCTACCCAACCAATACCCGCAACGATGGAAGTAATGATAGCTGCCTCTTCAACAGTTTTCAACAACGCGGTCGACATTATATTACAAAGCGAGAAGGAAAATCTAGGTCGCCACGGTACGTGGTGATAAATCTACTCCATTTCAGGGATCTTACTTTTTCTAACCTCCACAGGTGCGTGATACGTTGGTGGTTCTACCTTTTTCGTTGCCCGCCATTGTAAGTAAAGGCTGCCTGCTGCTATAGCGACTCCTAACGCGCCAATGACGTACCCAGGATTAATGAAGGATTCCTCTTCCTCCACCTTTTCTTCTTTTTTGGCTTTGTTCTTCCTGTTCATCTCCGCGAGCTTCTTTCCGGCAGCGACTCTGCCTGGAGATTTAGCCTTGGTGATTCGTTGCTCCTCTACTTGAGGGGTTTCCTCCGCCTTCGATTCAGCTTCACTCATTTATATCTAAGGACTTGAAGGAATTGATAAGTACTTAACTAGGTACTTGAGGCGACCTGGGTAATTCCCGCGAATGACTTGACTAAGTACTTGATAAGTCACTTGCAGGTACTTGACTAGGTACCTCAGCAAGTGCCGCCTGGAAGACCTTTTCGACTTCTCTGTCCTTCTTGAAGTCCTTCCAAGATGTTCCGAAGGAACCTAGTACCTCCTTCAAGTCGACATGCTGAGCTACGTGCAAAGCCGCAGAGGCGACTGCCATTAACTTACCGCACTTCAAAGACAACCACCCACAGGTTATCTTAAGTTCTTGGGATATGACATAGTCATCTCTTATGTCCTTCTGTAGTTGCTCCACGTCGTCTATGGGCAGTGCAAGTCCAAGCAATTTAGTGGCAAGTCGGATAGCGGAGTCTGCTACGGCGTCCGTGGTCTTACTTGCAAGGGCAGCCTCGTACCTCTTATGGAACTTCTTAACCTCCTCTTCTGACAGCTTATTAACCTGCTCATGGGTAAGTTCCTTACCTATCATTTCTTTACACTTCCCAGAAGACACAAGAATGTTAAGTTGTTCCTTGAGGTTACTTTCATCTAACTGTGTGGGGACTTCATCTATGAGCTGCTCAATGTCCATATATGTTAACGTCATACGGAAACCTCAAAGAGAAGATCATCTTGGAATGTTGGTGCGTTTTTAAATGCCGCATGTATTCGTGCAGCTGTTCCTTGCTTATCTCACCGCCGTAGTCGCTTAAAATGGTTTCCAGGTCAGACTTGCTCGGAGTATAAAATACTACGAGAGAGCCTATGTTTTCCCTAAAGGGCTTAGAGACGCTGGTAAGCTGCTGGGAAAGCAACCAAACGCTAATGTTGTCATGTCTGCCGCTAAAGGCGAGCTTCACTAATTCGGAGGTGCGCCTTTTTACGTCGTCCCCACAGGCAATGTCATCCAATATGAGGAGCGTCTGTGTATCTTTAGGGAATTGCTTGTGCCAGAACTTCAAATGGCTGGATAACTCGTTAGGATCTAAGATATCTACGAAGAAGTCGTCATCTTTCACTCCTATGCCTTCCCAGGTGCGGTTATTCACGTAGGTGGGACAAAGCAGCACTATGTAGTCAAAGCGGTATCTAAAGGATCCTAATAGCTGCTCCACGATGAACTGGGTCTTTCCGCAGCCGGTGGGTCCTACTATCAGAGCGTTACAAGGCATGTGATCTGGGTTCATATATAGATGGAACCAGTGGAAGCAGTAAGAAGGATTACCGCCGACGCAAAGGATAAAAGAGACACCATAGAAATGCAAAGGGAAGAGATAGACCGGTTAAAAGAGCGCGTACAGGAATTGTACGATGAAATGTGTGGTCTGAAGCGTGCAGAACGGTTTGGCGCGCTTTTGACAATGGCGGGCTGGGCTAAGGAGTCCATTAAGGACTTCATTCGATATCCCCCATAGATATATGGACTGCATTACGTGCGAACTACCTGCTGACTGCATCATCGTTACCCCTCCGACGCCTCGTAAGAAACACAGCTGCTGTCACTGTAATAAGGTATTCTCTGAAGAAGACTTCGTTGGACATTGGTGTCCCGCGGATACTAAAGCACAAAGGACTTTAGACGACGTTCGAGAAGAGTAAGAGGTCGCAAAGAAGATCTTACTAAACCCCAGCAAGAGGAATTAGCATAGGTCTTTCTTTTTTTATCGTTATTTTGTTAAATGCTGCAAAGAGGTCTCAAGTAAGGGTCTATCTTTTATTGTTATTTTGTTAAATCATCACGATCGAAGAATGGTTAACATGATTATCTTTTTGCTGGTTTCAACAATGAGAAAGAATGATACCTCATCTTTTAATGGGGGCTTAACAAAATAACAATAAAAGATAGATCCTTACTTGAGACCTCTTTGCAGCATTTAACAAAATAACAATAAAAGATAGATCCTTACTTGAGACCTCTTTGCAGCATTTAACAAAATAACAATAAAAGATAGATCCTTACTTGAGACCTCTTTGCAGCATTTAACAAAATAACAATAAAAAATAAGGTGTATATAATGGAGTGCATGCGATGTAATAAATCTTTCAGCAGTAAGCAGCGACTGCAATACCATCTTTCCAAGAAAGTCTGTCAGAAGACCGTAAGTACCCTTTGCGGTGACTGCGGTAAGGAACTGTCCACTGTACAGGCCCTACGATATCACCGCGAGAACAGAGTCTGCCTCAAAGACCGTTGTCTCCGTTGCGATGAACCTCACTTCGAGGAGAACTGGCATAAATACCGCTGTCGTCGTTACCACCTCGAAGATGTCGTCTGTGAAACCCACGGAGACTTAGCCGAACGTTGTTGTCCCCACGAAACCTCCCGGGTGCTCACGCGACGTAAGAAGGAAATAGACCAGACCTTCGTATGCTTTGACGACGTTGAGGGCGTGAGATGGGAATACAGGGAACACTGGGACGGCATTTGCAACCGATGTGGCTGTATACGTAGCGGTCAACATATTTGGTGTTGCCTGTACGACGGACCCAAGCCCTTAGACCATTACCTTGCTGTAAGAAAAGCATGGAAAAATGAATAATATATGATGTTACCTTACATCGCAGCGTTCGCAGGAGGAGCCTTAATTTACCATACTAATTACATGACAGAAAAAATGAGGTCCGACATAGCAGACCAATACTTAACCGCCCATGAGGATGACTAATCACATAATGGATTAGCGTCGGTGCGGCGTTCGATGTCAAACTTCCATCGACCATTCACTTTACCATAACTTCTTACGTGTGTGTATTCCTCACCTTGAAGGACATACCGCACGCAGTCAGGTGCCCATAAAGTGCACTCTTCATTGTCATGCATCAAGATTAACCTCAATCGGTTGATATCTTCAAACATGACATAATTTTTTATTTTGTAAGTTTGACCAACGGTCAGATTACGCCAGTGTGTCTGTTCAACTATCATTATATCTATGAAATATTCTTTGGTGAGTCCTTAACGCCTCCTGCGTCTTAAAAGCCTTAACACACCAAGGACAAGGTACACGAATGCCTTCCGCGTAATGGTCGATCTCCCTACATATAAGGTCGTAATCGTTGCACACCATGGTTAGGTAACCATTTGCCTCGTATTGTGTGAGTAACGCCTCTTGTTTTGAGGATAATACGCCGTTACCCTTAGGCGTCTTCAACTCCAGGCATAACCCATTATGTTTTTTATGTGCATTAAGGACTAAGATGTCGGGTTGCCCCGCCTGATACCCTTTCTGCCAACATACTATCCTTTTGCTAGCTGAGTCCTGTAGTTCTCCAAGACCTGGTGCGAGCAGTAGGATAGGGTGGAATCGACGTATGTAGTTTACGACCTTCTTATGCAGGTCAAATTCATTTTCTATTTTGAATACCAACTTGTTAGGACTGTCAAAGCGTTTGTCCATTGCATATTTACCTGTTTTCCTGAGGGTAGGGAGAACTTCCTCTAAGACCCAATCCTGGAATGTCTCTGCCGTTGGCATCTTAGAGCTAAATATCAACTGATACAACCCAGATTCAGTTACGTACAGGGAATTAGGCTGTGAATGAGAGGGGAGGCGATTCACCTCCACTCTAAGTTCGCTAAGCTTTACCTTGTATTTATCGCAAACATGCGCCTTAATTGCATCTTTTGGACGCTCGTAACCCAACGCAGCCGCCACTTCCTTTGCTTTGAAATAAAGTTTATCGCCTTGCACTATGCATTGCAGTTTAGTTTCATTGTTTTCAAATACGCGAAGCATTATATACGTAAGGGATATTTCATTCTTTTTTTTTTTTGGATGAGGGAGCGCAGCGCATCAATACGCAACGCTCTTTAGCTGATTCATTTCTACGCTCAGTTGCGCGTCTGAGACTACGAAGATATACGCGTTGATCTTAGTAGTGTCGCTGGCATGTTTGGTGCGCTTGATCTCCAACGTAATACCGTCCTGGGTATTTACCAGCCGCAATCCCTGACCATGTAGGTCTTCGTCGTTTGTCGTGCGCATGTCGATCCACAGCGCGTACTTATCCTTAAAGAATTCCTTTGGACTAATTTGATCGCCAAACTTACGCGCGACTTCCCGGTACATGTCCTCAGGCTTTATCCCTTGTGAGTAAACCTTATTAGGTACTCCGTTAATGCTAACGCCTACGTTAGTGATGTTAGGATTAAAGAATGCCTCAGAGTCACGCAATCCTGCCGTGTATGTCTTTGCGAACAGCAACATTATCCCTGTAAGGCTGCGTCTGGGTAGGTTAATGCTTTGGTTGATGACCTCTTCGACGTTGTTCGTGAAGCTAAAGGTCTTGTACATCACGACGTGATCGTAAAGGAAAGCCTTCCCAGCGCTGTATTCCATGCCAGCGCTACGAGCCAGCTCTTCGCTGTGTACCGTCTCGTACTGCAGCTCCAAGTTCTTGATGAAATAAGGATCCACAGCTGATGAACTTACATCTTTTCCTTGCAGGACGTTCGTAGTATCTGCTAGGGTCACTTCGAACTGCAGTTCGCTTAGCTGCCTTGGGTAGTATGCACCGTGGTTCGTGATAATTTCGAAATCTAATGGAACGACATATTTAGTACCATAAGCAGTCTTTATTTCGTCTTCTCCTGAGGCGCCAGAGGTTGCGCTTCTTACTTTGCGTATGGCTGCGCTTGCTATTCCCTGCTCTATCCTTTGCGCGCGGTCAAATGCAGTCAACCATAAGTCTTTGTACGTGGTATACAAATCATACCTGTTTAAGTCCAGCAAGGATTCCCCGGCGAACTTTACGCGTATTTTGGAAACAAGGTTTCTACCTGCATTATTGACGACGTAACGCGCGTCTGCGGTATCTGGCTGTATTGCTAGGTTAAACCTTAGCGCCAGGGTGCCAGGAACCAATACTAGGTTATCCGTTAGGCGGGGTACGCCTACAGTACAGCGTCTCACCTGGCTTAGCGCTAGAAGGCGTAAGGTGACCCGGTGAAAGGTGCGTTCTGCCTTTAGTCCGCCAACCTGCTTAGGTAATACGTTGGGGTTTAACTTTGAGCTTATCATATATAATGGAAGTAGAAGGAACGGATTTTGATCCCCTTACCGAAGAAGGTCAAGTCGACATTAACGACGAAGAATACGACGCATGGACTAAAGGCGCGGAAACCGACCCCCTAATCTACGACATGGCTCTAGAAAACAAGTATGGTAATAGATGGAAAAGCTTCAAGGCCGCCTTGAATCGCATGTGGCAATCAAAAAACCACGGCAGCCCCGTCCCTGAGTACTTGGAGCTTCAAACATAGAGCAGCCTGAGGCAGCCGCGCGGGAAACTGTAGAGTGGGCAACGCAAGAGCTAACGCAGCGCTATTCCCACTTCGAGGCCGACGACGTAAGGCTCACAGAACGCGGAAACAAAGTCCTCATAAGCGTCCAAGACTTGAGATTTCCTGACAAAGACCGCTGGACGAAACCGCAACCCCTTTTCGACGACAATGGTGAAGTTAGGGGTGACGTGGCAAGATTAAAAGGCTTTCAACTAGCTACCCGAAGCGCGTTAGAAAGGTTGGCAGCCTTGAATGAAAAGGTTGCGTTAGAAAAACGCGTCGAGGAACTGCAAGAAACGTTGGAAGAAAGGGAGGCAGATTACATGAGGCAAAACCGACTACTTCTCGATGCTCAAAAGAGAGAAGTTGATGACAAAACCCAAAGAATAATAGAAATTAGAGGACAAAGAGACAATGCCCTACGCGATAGAGACCAAGCCCAAAGGGCTTTCGACCTCACCTTACAGGAGTTAGACCTGACAAAAGAGGAAGCTAAAAACTTGCATATCACCATATCCGGCTCTTTGGAGGAACGGCGGCAGTTGGTTGCCGAAATCAACACTAAAGAGGAGCAAATCCGGCAAAGAGATCAGGCTATCGAAGACCTGGAGGGGCAAATAGAGCGGCAGCAAGAAGTAATCGAGGACCAAACTCGTACCGAGGAAGAAAGGGAAGCAGCTCAAAAGGAAGTGGAGGCCCTTGAAATACGCCTTGCGGAATTACAAGCGCAAAAGGAAAACCTGGAAAAAGAGCTGGGGCTTACCACCAAGGAAAAGGTAAAAAGAGCCCTTTTGAAGTATGGCGTTCCGCTGGCGTTTGCGGTCGCTATTAGCACCGTAGTAGGAGTTATCCTATCCGCGCTTAAGGCTACAGGCGCGGGCGTAAAGAAATTAGGCAATGGACTAACGGACTTAGGAAAAAAGATGGCAGCCGGTCTTCCTGGGCTGCTGGGTTCGGTTGTTTCCTTGGCACTTAGGGCCGGCGGCGAACTGTTGAAGTTCGTGGGCAACAACATTTGGATCTTGGTTGTCGCTATTGGAGTGGTACTCCTGAAGAAGATGAAGGCTTAATCTTATCCTTGTGTATTACTGGTGGCTTATCGTCGTCGGGCGCCCGAGGCGTCCTCGACTGGGGATAAGTAAAGTTAGTATTCGCACCGCCTTGATAATGCGGAACTAGCGGCAGCACGCTCATGGTGCTAATGGGCTTATGATTCCAAGTGGCATCCGTCGGGGAATCTCTTGACGGGGCGGCATTTATCCGAAGGTAGGCAACGTCGTTGGGGAGAACTTGTAACTTCGCATATTGGCAATTGGCTATCATGTGAAAAGTTACCGGCGTTAAGTCTTCTCCGCTTCTTGGAGGGGGCTCCGACGAGAAATGGGCTGGGTTCCTATTATTATCTTTTTTTCTGTAGGGTAGTAATGGATGGTCATTCTCATCAACGATCCTAAACCCGACATTACACGAATACCCCGTCGAAATGCTAATGGTACACATGATCAATCCCAGGCCCCCAACCTTCACCCACAGCCCGGTGTCATGCCAATGCTGTTCTAAGTAGTCCTTCTCCTCCAAAAAATGTAGAAACCAATCTTCCTTCGCGTGTGGGTTCATATATTTCAGGGAATAAATTCCCTTCTATAGACTCATTACCGTAAGAGTGCTAATGGTCTTGTGATTATAAACCGTATCTCTCTGATTTTCTATACTATTTATGCAAACGCTCCCGGTGTCATCTACGCGCATTTGCAGCTTTACCTTCCCATGGCAATCAGCAACCATATGAAAAGTCCAAACCGATAGATTCTCGGCGCTGCCGGGGTTGGGCTCTACGGAGAAATGCGCAGGCTCCCTGTTGTTTGTCTTCGCGCGCATAGGCTGCAGTACGCCATTCTCATCCAGGAACCTGAAGCCCACGTTGGCATGGCCGCTCGTGCCAATGCAAATACTACAAAGGATTAACTTCTTTCCTGAGTAGTTCAGGTCTACAGACATTCCGGTGACATCAACCCAAGATGCCTGGGTGTATTTTTTCTCGCCTGTGTAAGTTGTATAGACACAATCTACTCCAGCTACGTAGGGGTTGTTCATCGCCATATATAATAGCTCAGACCAACGCCTGCGGCGGCTAAGCCGGCTTTTAGTAAGTTATGGTCATATTCCTCAGGTATCGCAGGCAAAACCTTCTTCTTTACGTTCTTTGGTGCGGGCTTTTCTACGTGCTCCTTCTTAGGCTTCTCCACGAAATGGGGGATGCTTCTAAGAGTGTCAGAGTTCACGTCGTTCACCCCAAACTTCATGTCCTTGGTAGCTCGCTGCAGCTTATTGTTGTATCCTACTACAGAACCAGTATTTATAGATAAATTACTAGGCATTAACCAACAACCCGGGGCTACTGCGTAGTCCAGTCGGGCCTTAGAATTTTGTATGGCTAGTTGGTAACGCTGTACGCCCTTGCTAATGTCGCCCTCCAAGATTGAACTTTCAAATAAGATCAAGGCTTCGGCTCGCGTTTCTTCTGCGGCGCCAGTATTTCCGATTATGCTGGATCGGGTGTTTACCTGAGCTCCAAGGATAGAATACACGTAAGCTTCTATGCTGCGGTTTAAACGGGCAAGGCCGGCTTTGGTTAGTCCTTTACCTTCTGGGGGTATGAAATTAAGATATTGCTTTGTTTGCTCGTCGTTGGTAATTTTGATAATCAGTGGATTAGCCCCTGCATACTTACCGCCCTCGTCTTTGAACAAAGGTCCGTCTCTAACTTCCTTAGTGGTCTTAGCGTTTGGTTCAAAGAAGGTGCTACTGTCGTGAGTTTCTTTGTGATACCCAGTGTTCCATCGTAGATTCAACGCATGAACTTCCTTATCACTTAGCTCGTGTCCACCAATCCCCCAATAAGCCCAAATATGCCCCAGACCATTGTTAGCGCCGGCAGTGCATCGGAAATCCTTCCCTACAACGTCAAACTCCTTACAAAGTCTGTCATAAGCCGGCACGCTGTATTTATTATCTCTTGGATAAAACGTGGCATCTCCCGGCAGCGCAATAACACCCATTTCATGCAGTATTCTTCTAACCGTGAAGTGAAAATGAAACATAAATATTGAATTCTTCATCAAGCTTGCGCTTACACCACAGCCGCTAGTGGCACACCAAACTGCAAAGTTTAGTTGCTGCGGCCAATAACGCATGTTAGGACCACTTAACCATTCATGAGATTCCTTAGCGGTGGTATGAATAATGGGTACGTCTTTGAAGATATCCCGCACCTTTAACGGAAAGGAATGCTTGTTAGAAATCCGCATGTTCAGCGTTAGGTCCAAGCTTGGGTGTTTATCAAATGAAACTGCGGGTATCGGATAAGTACTGGTACCAAGCAATAATTCCTTTGACCAACTGGGTTCAACATGCGTTGGCGCTGGCGTTGGCTTATGCATTGGCGAATGCTTCAGTTGATCGTCTATTTGATTAACCAGCGTAGGCTTCAAATCCTCGTTGCTGTACATCCTAGAGCCGTTATAGTAAATACCATCGGGTCTTCTTTCGAACTTACTGGGGTCTGCATGTGGAAACATCTTCCTAAATGCTCTCCAATTCCAGTAATCTCGATTATCGTGATGTGGCTGCTCCTCAATATCATTCCCAAAAGCGTCGTACATTAGTATATATAATGGATGTTATACCATCAGCACCTCCACTTTATCCTGAACTTCATAAGGAACCTAACGAATTAAACGCTGAAAACTTTCGCCTTAATAAGGCAAACTTAATCCTGGCTTACTTGGAAGGGCAGACAAAACACTATGAAAAAGTTAGAAAAAAGTACGTCAGAGCCCGGAGTACGCTACATAAGATTTCGATAACTTCAGGGTCCATATCTGTTGTGTTAACGGGCTCCGGCGTTGCTACTTCGCTTACTGGACCCGGAATAGTCGTTGGCGTTCCTTTGGCCAGCGTTGGGGCAGCCTGTGGTATTATTTCGGCTGTTGCTACGGGCATTATGAAACAGTTGTCAAGCAAAATATCAAAACACGACACGACAATAGCTCTGTCAAGGGCTAAAGTAAATACGATCACTGACCTTGTCTCAAAGGCTTTGCGTGACAGAAAGATAGACGACGTAGAATTCTCGCTTATCTTAGCCGAAGAGGAAAAGTACGAGAAATTAAAGACGGACATAAGGAATAAAAAAACAGTCGTAAGAGATCTTTCCGAGGAATCTCGCAAAAAGATCTACCAGGAGGCAAAAGAAGAGCTTCAAAGAAAGCTTGCTCAGTAAACATCTGCTTTGAAAAAAGCAAGACAGGATTCTATTTGCATATTGAACGCCGGCTGTCTGGTTCATATGCAAATTAATTTCACAAATCTATTTCACAAATGTGAAACGTTTTCACAAATGTGAAAGAAAATTGTGAAGGTTTTGATTGGCCAAAAACATGTGACGTAATCGTCCACTATCTTCTCGGAATCCATCCTAACAGGGGGTGGTTGGGGTCTATCTTGTAAAATATTTCGTAAATTACGTCAGGGTAATAAGGAATATCCTTATCCAGCCGACAAAACATCCACTCGGCTTTTGTCATATCAGAAACCTCGGGAATAGACTTACCGGTAATTTCAGACAAAAGATAGGGAATAGCTTTGTAATATTTCCCTAGTTTTAATTTTTTCAATGTCTTCCGTAGACTTTGTGGGGTTGGCTCTTCTAAATGGTCTATGATTTTCTTCTTTACTTCGTTGTCTAAATATACCGGTCGATAACCTTGGATATGACTCATCCAGTCCCTAAAGTATTTTATTCTTTTGTATGGCGTCTTCTTACGACCTCCATTGGCGTAATATTGCTCTCTGGTAGCATTTGGTACGGCATTACGAATATTCTTACCACATTCGTAACACTGTGCTGACGTGTCGTCTTCTATTTGCATTTTCTTGTCACAACAAATATACTTATTTGGTGGTGGGGTAACAAACTTGGGTTTCAAGCACTTTACACAGAAATCATAAACAAACTCTTTACAATCTTCGCACTCCATATATAGACTAACATATTTGCGCTGTTGCCCCCAACCACACTTGGAGTGGGTTGTTTCCGTAGGTGGATTTTTGACACGGGTCTTGTCCGTGTTGAGATTGCGCTGGAACCCCCATTCCCTATACTACTTGGGGACACTAGAGAAAAACGTTTGCGCATGCGTGCATTTCAGCACGTTTTCTAAGAATTTTAAAGAGTTTGAGTGAGAAAATAAATGTTTGTTTTCTCCAAGTATACAAAAAAGTTCGAGAGTATGCTTTTGTCAGACCAAGATACTGTATAAACAAACACAATATCAAAGAATTAGCCTTAAGTTTCAAGCATGGACACTACGTTTTGACATTTTGTGAAGTCCAATTCATCAGGCATGTTTGAAAGTCAAATTTAATTATGTTTTGACTAATTTACATACGGATACAGAGCATGCGCAGAAGTTTTTCATTCGTGTCCGTTGCGGGTATTTAAAAAAGTGTCTAGAGCTTTTATCTCTTCGCCGTTTGTTGTCTCTTCTGAATGTCTATATTATAGACTATGCGACGCCATACCTGACATACGTAGAGATTCATGATCAAGCTGCAAGGCGGATGCATTAGCTTTCGTATCGTCGTATTGTTTGTCTTGTAGTCGCAATAATTTATTGCATGTTAAGTCATTGTAGTGTCTACGTCAGGGTACGGTAAATATCTAACGTCTGGCGCCGATATCTGTTCTCGTGAGAACATGTACTGAAAAAAAGAGTACAGTTGAGGCAGATGTTAATATAGACTGAGTCCATGAATGATGCTTCGTGAGAAAAAACCTAACACGCTAAAATCCAATTCGAAATGTGAGTTAGCCATGCCCTGACTTAGATCAGCCCAGAGGTTGTTTCAGGGTTTGATCTGTGAGTTAGCCATGCCCTGACTTAGATCAGTCCAGAGGTTGTTTCAGGGTTCTATCTGTGAGTTAGCCATGCCCTGACTTAGATCAGCCCAGAGGTTGTTTCAGGGTCTTCGGTCTGTGAGTTAGCCATGCCCTGACTTAGATCAGCCAAGAGGTTGTTTCAGGGTTCGATCTGTGAGTCAGCCATGCCCTGACTTTGATCAGCCCCGCAGGGGTTGTTTTGAAGCCAGTTCGATGAAATTGAAAGTTTTTTCGTTCCTCTTTTTTACATTTCCAATTCATTTTTTCGATTTTTATTTGTTTTCGATTTCTACTTATTTTCTCATTTCTATTTTTCACTTCATTTCATCGTTTTTCTAATTTTTTTCTATTTTCATTGTTCACTCCCACTTTTATCTCAGCATCCTTTTCCATTTTTCTATAATTTCCGTTTCTATTTCATTTCTATATTTCATATTTTTCTCTTCAGTATTCAACTAAACTTGATTTTATTTCATTTTCAAACTACTTCTCACTCGCATTTCATTTTAATTTTGTCTCTACCTCGAATCCATTCTATATTAATTTTTCTTTTCCCTTTCCATTAACATTACCATCGACCACGTCATCGTTATTTTATCCCTACATCTACATCGTTTATCTAGACTCAATGTAATACCAAGTACTTTACATAATCCTTCGGCATTTTTGCTCTGTTTTTTGCACTAGTGAACCAGCATCTTATCGTAATCCCCTACAGTTCCTAATCGATCCGGAGGTTACTCTCACCTTTTAGGATCAGTAGATCATCGGAAATGGACGAGACTGAAATCTAACCCTATGAAACAATCCCAGTTCTAGTTATTTTGGGATTTTTCTCCAGTGAATTTCTTTTTTTCTTTTTTTCTTTTTTTCTTTTTTTTTCTTTTTTTTTCTTTTTTTTTCTCGTTTTTTCTCTTTCTATCCTTTTGTATTTTTTCTTTTATTTCTTTCTTTTACTTCTTTTAGTTCTCTATTTTTTCTACCAACCTTATTCTTATTCTTACTCTTTTTCTTTATTCATTTTATGCATGCATATATATATATGCACTCGGCTTCCAAGGGAAAACAATTTCGTTTGAATTAAAAAGATTTTACAGAGTTCATTCAAGTAAGTTCGCGCTCAAGTCCTTGGTTCGCTTCTTCGTTCGTTCATATATTTATGTAATTGTTCATTCGTTCATTCCTCTATTTATTTTTAAATAAAAATTCGTAAATAAAGACGGAAATAGAACTATAGGAAAGCTAATGCATCGATTTGTCAGTATTTTGGATATCCTTCAAGAGTTCTATATGTTTCTCTATAGAACGTGGAACCAAAAGCTATATAAAAAATCCTTTATTTCATTTAAAACACATCTTATTTCCATCTAACTAAAGCTAAGACTTCAACCTTGTTTTAACAGCTATTTCAATCGGTTATTGTAAACTTGAACAGCACAAAAACACAACGCAGTCTTTTTACTATCTTTCATTTTCCCTTTTTCTTAGTAATACTACAATTTTACACTAGATTTATATTTACATCAGCTGAACATATTAACTAGTCGTTAAAAACTCGTAGTATTCAAGTATAGTTTTAGTTCAACTCGCACTAAACGTGAAACTCTCCCAAAACGCCATTGAATCTCTGTACGACCAAAACACAACACTCACCAGCTGGTTTCAACACGCGATCCAATTGGTTGAAACCCGAGATGTTTTAAAGACGATCGATTCTGATTGGTTATTGTCGAAAGGGATCACAGGTGTAGATTTTGTGGTTTAAATGATTCAAGTCTAGCAAAATGATGTCACGCCTTTTGCCGAGACATCACTACGGTTTACATGCAAAATTTCAATATTTTCAAATGCTAGCCAATAAAAATGGTTTTTGACCTTAAAGCTTCGCACCTCGATATTGATTTGTATGTTCGATAATGTTTTTCTTCATGACAATCGCACGGATACATCGTCATATCCGTTTGTAAAAACACCGCTTTGGACTAGTGCTGGCGTTCCTTCTTGTCGTATTTCGGATTTGGAAGCACGAACCTTGAGCCGAATTCTTTGAGGGGATTTTCCGAGCTTAAATGGCGTCGTTGGCCGTTCGTTCGTCCACATGTTGAACTGTCACTCGCATCACCAACCTAGGATCAAAATTCAAGCTTCTATTTTCTCCACAGGACATCGTTTTTGCTGTGATACCAAGCGAATTTAAACTCAATAAGAAAAAAAGTCAAAAATGCTTTTGGTTGAGAAATTTTTCTCACGAAGAACTCCCAAAGAAGGTTATTGAAATCTATAATTTTATTCGATTTTTTCACGTCGAACTTTGAATATTTAATCGATGGAAAAATAGCGTAAGATATACACGTTTCGGATCGTTGGGCGGATCAGATACAATTTATAATTTTTACGAAAGTGTCTCTTCATTATTACTTAGCGTTTTTCTGGGCTAATTTTGGTTTCTGGTTTTTGCAGACCTTGAGATTCAGTCCCAAAAAGAATGTTACGAAAAACAAATGCAAGAGCTACAGAACGATCAACTTGCTAAGCTGGCCGAGAAAGAGTCGCTCTTGGAGCACGAGAAAGATGAAGCCAGAGAAGAGGTTAGTCAAAGGATAAAAATTAAAGGGTTTTGAATGAATAAATTGTATTTGAAATTAATAGATATATAGAGAAGGGGGGAACTTTCTACAAATGATAATAATAATAAATAATAATAATAATATTAATACGTAAAAATTGTAAGCGTAATCCTAAAAGACTTGAGTTGCTTGCTGTAAAAAAATACGTTCATTAAAATGAAAAAAATATCATCTAAATTAGAAAATCCTCTATATGCGTGAAAAGCTCTGTTATAGAAATGTTTGTCAAGATAAACGAGTAAAGCTCTGCTATACAAATGTTTGTCAAGATAAACGAGTAAAGCTCTGTTATAGAAATGTTTGTCAAGATAAACGAGTATTGCTTTTTCCCAAAGTAAATATTTAGAAAACATAAGTTCATGTTATTCTACTGGCATCCTGAATTGTGTCATTTTCTTCATTGATATTTATATTCACAGTCTTATTCTGTGTATTAATCAAACAATACAACAATTACTGCCTTTCAAAGGGAAAAAATCTCCCAGTTTTTAGCTAAAAAATTCAATTCTAATACAAATCTATTTTTTTATGATTTACACCTTTTGAGCGCTAGCCCAAAACGTATTGGATTGTGTTACGGCAGATCGACACAGGGATATCATATTATTTACCGCTGTACATAGTGCAGTTTTCGTATGACTGTGAAAAGCTCAGTGCCATAAGCGTGACGTACCGTGACCGTGATACTTTCTAGAATTTTAATTGGCTGATTTTTTTCACGCGCAATATGATTGGTCTAAAAGTGCCGTGATCTTGGCGTGACCGTGTCCGCGTCGTGTTTATGCCTTGTTCCGGGTATTTGATTGGATGGAGAGTAAATTCTCCTGCAATGTAATTTGTCTGGCGTATCCCTTGCCGTGTTACGGACGTGTTCGTGCCGTGAACTTTTCACAGTCATACGAAAACTGCACTAATATGAGTAAGTTTGAACCCGTCAGATACCGTTCGTCCGTTCGTCCGTCCGTCCGTGCGTTCGTCCGTCCGTCCGTCCGTCCGTCCGTCCGTCCGTCCGTCCGTTTGTCCGTCCGTCCCTTGATATCAATTCCATCCCATCCTTCCCAAATCTATAGTCTTTGGAGATTTCATTTAGGTAGGCAAAAATAAACTGTATCTTCTGAAACTGATTTTTTTTCAGGCGGAGAAACTCAAAGCTGAAAATGAAAATCTCAAGAAACGCCTCGAGGAGGAAAGCAACAGGAAAAGTCTTCTGGAGCAAGAAAATCTTGAATTCTTAGAAAAATCCCTACGAGAAGAACAAGAAAAAAGTGAAAAATTAAGCGAGCATCAAAGAGAGATTGAACGACTGAAGCAAGAACTCAAAGAAGAAAAACGCAAGTCAGTTTTACTTGAAGAGCGAACCAAGGTTGACCTTGAAAATTTACTCGAAGCAGAGAGACAAGAAGCCATTAGACGTCAGTTAATGGAGAGAGAAAAGTTTGAAGCAGAGCTCGAGGAAGAAAGACAGCGCGGACTAGTTGAGCAAAGAAAACAAACAGAGAGAGTTTATCGTGATGCGTGCTGTCAATCACCTACTGAAGACATGATTGATATCGGACTAGATCAGCCCGTGATTCCAGAATGTGCGTCAACAGAAACGCTTCACAACGTTCTACTCGCAGAAATCATGTCTCTGCAACTGTTATACCAAATGCAAGATATTGCTGATGTCTGTAATGGTGTTCTTCCAAGATCGACTGATAGTGGGTGGGCTGATTATGACGATGATCTGCTGGAAAACGTAGGGATGAATCTGCTAGAGAAAGGAGGGATTATTTTGGACACTTTGAGGCATAGTGGTGACGTAACATCACACATGACAAGTACCGATTCTCTACGAGATGTTTTTGTATTTCCATTTCCATCGTCTCCTAAGATTTCGTGCAGCACCGAAGAACGAAGCAATCCCTCCATTTTAAGAATCTCTCGCGACCTCATGAACGAATTCGGTCGTAAAGAAACCATCCTTGAGCAGCTCCATAACGCATCATCTTCCACCATGGGATCCAAAATCAGTAGTGAATACTCCATTGATAACAAAAACGTAGAGTCTGGGACGAGCTCTAGTATGAGCTCCTATTGTGACCAAGAACCCTTGAGCCCACGTGCAAAACGTCAACCAAGTGACAGCGGTTGTAGTACACAGCACAGCGAAACTGATTCTCCAGTGGAGCAACGACCAAAACTTCACAAGGCATTCAGCAGTAAAGGTATTGGTTCAAATGTGTGTGTTCCGTTAGCAGAAGAAGATGATGAAGATTTATTCAACGACATGGAAGATGTTGAACAGGAACAAAGCATGGAGATACTAAAAGACAGAGTATCTAAACTCGATTTAGAGTTGACAAGGCTGAAGAATGAGCTGGACAGAGAGACTGTCAACTTCTTCTCGGCGGTATTTCTGGTGGACTTGTCTTCATATGTTGAGGAAGGTAAGATTAAGAGCTTAGATCAAAAAAAATCGGGCGACCTAAGAGTGACGTCATCATTTCCGCCATTTTAGTTTAAGAGAGAATTCTTTTCGTATTCAAGCAGTGAGCGCCAAAAACTATTTTCTTGAAGAAATGCTGTTGTACAAGGCTAAAATCTTGTTATTCAGAAAGTTTAACTTGTTTGGAAGTGGAGGTGACCGATGAAGGTGGAATCAAAGTTTTAAGTTGACCCAAAGCAAAAATTTGAATCGAAAATGAGGTTTAGGCCTTCATTTGCTTATTTCCCATATATTTTCTATAAAAAAGCCTGACTAAGCAGCATTCTAACACAAATGCAACAAAACATCTTTGTACAATTGAAAATACCGCTTCCAACAGGCATTTTATCATAGTACATCAGTTTCTAACTGTTTAAAAAAGGTTTTGAGTGTTAACCCAAAACAAAAATTGGGATCAAAACTCATGCGAAAGTCTAGTTTTTGGCGCTTTTTGCCATCATTGCTCGTTATTGAAAAAAAATACCTCTTAATTTTAAAACGAAGCACTTTTTTTAAAAACTTTTGGGAATAACAGTGTACCAATTCTTTCTCAAGTTAATGAAACTATATATCACTCAGCCGTGTGAGTTTTTTCAAACTTAATTTTCTGGAGAAAAATCAAAACTTTTAAATAGCCGAAAAGGGCGGGCTAGATTCCGTTGGTTTTTTGACCTGTAGACCAACAGTTTGAACGTTTGCGGATGACTCTGCCTACGTTCTGCTGTCTCACGAGATTTCCTTCACCACATGCCCAAAAAAACTTGCTTTTTCTTGAAATTAAATCTCAAAAAAGGTATGTAGTTCGGTTTGATTTTTGCCCGGAGACATTGAGTCAAACCTTTGCTATCCAATATGGCCGAACAAAGTTCACATGATCTGATTCCATTGTTTTCTTCTATTAAATCCAAGTCAGGGCCCAGTTGTTCAAAGCCCGATTAGTGCTAATCCTGGGTTAACTCTTAATAAGACCTATAGAGTTAATCCTAGATTAGCGCTAATCCAACTTTGAACAACCCGGCCCAGGGGTTTTGATTTTCTCATTAAGATACACTTATTCTTTTTCCATCAACAGATTCGCCCCGCGTGATGAGGTACCTATTCGACTGTGTACGAGATAAACTGTCCGCAGAGATCGCTAACAAAAGTAAGCCACGTTAACTCTCTTTTTGTCCTTTCAATACGAACAGCCTTAATAGTCCCCTTCACAGTTCTCGACGCCATCTTAAAAGGTAGCCTTGCCTTGGTGTCGAAGCGGGACGAACGGTGAGCATGCGATGATAGAGACCTTTTTTAACACCTTGGACAATTATTCACATGTCTCTATCATTGCAAGCTCACCGTTCGTCTATCTTCGATGCAAAGACACGGCTACCTTTCAAGATGGCGCAGAGAACTGTGATGGGGACTATAGACCTAATCCACTGTTTTCCCATTTCAGACCACGTGTCATTCCCTAGAGTATTATTTCTTTGTTTAACGGTTGCACATGAGAAGACACATAAATATGGATACAACTCAAACAAAGAATCTTATTCTCAAGAGAATGACACGTGGTCTGAAATGGGCAAAACAGTTACGTCTAAGTGGATTGGGTCCATCATCCTCACTTTTCACTCAAATCGAATTTTAGGCGACACTAGCAAGGAAGCAAACGACCTTGAGCTTCCATTATCAGTGTTAGAACAGGCTGTCAATCTTCTTCTGGTGAACAAAACGGTCTTGAGCTGTATACTGGTGCTACAGAATAGAGCGCGCATCAATGAAAGACAGAGAGACGACACACTGCCAAGTATTGATCTGTCGTCTACACTTGAACCACAAGAAGACCTCAAGGTTGGTTTACGCATTTTGTATAGAGGATATTAATGGCCGCGCGGAGATACGAATTTTATCTTCAAGTGTTGAGGTGATATCTTTCGAGTGAGCGCAGCCAACGAGTAAGATATTGTTAACACGAGAAAATAAAATCCGTATCTTCAAGCGGCCATGTAATATTCTGTTTAATATATATATCGACCAAATTGATATTTTTACAAATTTATTTACTCGGTTTGATTAGTTAGTTCTCAAAATACAAGCAAAATATCATTTCTCCCAACTTGATTGAAGCTTTTCTTACTGTTGTTTAGAAATGTAAATAAAGAAATCGATCTGAATTTTCTTTTTAAATTCAATGAATTTGTATGGGGATGCGAGAACAATGTCCTGAACTTTTTGGTGAGCGTAACACAATCCAGCACATTTTGGATTTGGGATAGGGCTCAAAAGGTGAATTTATGGAAGAACTATGTTTTTCCAACTGATATTCTTCTTGTTTTTCATGTAATCGGACCTTCATTTTCAATTTTTGTCCGCATTTCGATCCCACAAGGCTTTGCGATATCTATTTTTAGTAACCGTGAAAAATGCTAATAACCAAGTACTGGCATTGTTCGTTTTAATATGACCAAATTATTATGTGTTCATACTATAAATGTTGCTTTCGTTAGATTGATCAAGAAGTTCAAACAGAAGAACCATCGCGATCCTTCAAGCAACACAAACGAAGAGGTATTAAAACGATATATTTATAGATATAATAACCCGCACGCTGATTGGCTGGCTACCATGCATGTTCAGACTTAAACGGTGAAAACACGTTCATGCAAAATCTTTTTTAAATGCTTATAAAAGCAACATTAAATGGCCGATTATCACTGTATTGTGATATTAACATTCTGGGAGCTGTAGAGTATGAGAGAAGCGAGAGAAATTCGGCGCAATCTCGTATCTAGAGTCTTTATTTCTTACTGCGCATGCTCCACAAAAGAAAATAGTCGAGCATGCGCAGTAAAAAATAAAGACTCTGGGTGCGAGATTGTGTTCCGAAGCTCGCTTCTTTAGTCCTCATAGTAAAAAGAAACTTGCTCATGCGCAGCTTAATTAATTATCTTAAAAAAGTGTTTCGTGAACAATACCAGAAGTTCATAAGTTATGAACTTCTGACAATACTGAAGCATTAAAAACTTGTTGACAGTCCAGGATAATGCAAACTGAAAGCCTTAATTGAGTTTTGTATAGAATTGAATAAAAAGGTTAACGCAATCGTTCTTCGCCCGGTTGTAAGAAAGGTGGATGGATAGCACTATCTAACGGATAAATCCTTATCCAGTGGATAAGTCGATGCTGTTATCCAATAAATTTATCCACTGAAGAAGATTAATCCCACGTCCGTCCTATAGCGTCGTAAAGTTTTTAAACCGGCGTGGAAAAGGTGGCAGAAAGTGTTTGAGCCAAACTGACTATGCGCACTAGTAAAACCGCTGACAATACAAGTGTATAAACGAGCCTTAAACGAACTAATGACTGATTGACACCTTTGACATACAATAAATACAGACAAATAAGAACAAGATTGCTTTTGTTTTTTTAGGGCTTCTCAGCTTTGCTTCCAAACGTAGGCACTCAAACCAAGGTTAATATATTTTTTCCTTTGTAAACTTAATTATCATAAATATTACCTAATGTAAGCGCAACATTTTGTATGTAGAGTCAATGTCATTAACGTTGTCCACCAAGAAAAGACATTTACACATTTAGACATTTAGACTAAAAGAAATAGCACGTGTTTCCTCGAAGGTTCTGGCATAAGACAAATGCTGAAATATTTCATTCTCCATCTTAAATGCTCACTAAATGGTCGGGGCATTCTGGATTTTCGATTCACGAGTTGAATTTTACATTTAAAGTTCAGGCTGACGCACACGAGGCAAAGAATACATAATGAAACACGTGATATATTCTTTTAGTCTAAATGTGTAAATGTGTAAATGTCTTTTTTCGGTGGACAACGTTAATGACATTGACTATACTTTGTATGAAATTCCTTCGAAGCGCTATAAAGGATTAAGGCTTATAGCAATTTTGTTCTCAGTGCCCTTAATTCTTACCTGCGCATGATCGAGCATGCGCAGTAAGAAATACGGCTCTGCGAACGAGATTGGATTTACAATGGCTTACGCGACAGGGCGCATAATAATAAGATAGGGTGATAATATATAATAATAAGTAATAATGGTAAACCATGTTTAAAGTAAATTTGTAAAGGATAAAGTAAGGTAACGACAATTTTAAAAAGATAATTTGGGTAGTAACAATCATCAGATAAATAATTTGATAACGATAAATATATAACGCCAATTAAAAAGCTAAGATGTATATGTCAATTAATTAATTAATAATGGTCAATATGTATAAATAATTACTAAGGGGGTATTTCTAGTTTTACATGCATGGATAGGTGTTCAAAGGAAGCTTTTTTACCTCAAGTTACGGTGAGGAAAGGATAAAAAGCCCACGAATTTTTTCGAAGGAAGGGTTCTCATCGTAATCCATCAGTAACTTTATTGTTTTCGCTGTTGATGTCGCTTCTGCTCTCGTTGTTGCTGTTGTTGTTGCCGTTCTGTGTCGTTAGTACTGTTGTTGTTGGCGTTTATGTTCGCTCTTTTTTAAGTCCATGTGACGTCATAACGCTGTCACCTTGGATGACTATCAGTAGGATTTATACACGTTATATAGCAATGGTCAACCAAAATGTCCGCCATGTATTTTTTTAATTCACTCTATGGGAATGACAAGGAAAAGCCAAGACCCTTTGCTAAAATAGAACTTCACCCTAATGACGTTTCTTACCTAAACTACCACAATCCTTTTCAAAATATTTTTTTACATTCAAATGTATAAAACTCCTTTGAGAGTATCAAGACAATAGTGAATAACAAAAAAGCTACCGAAAGGGATTCTGGAAGTGAAGGTATAAAACGTCATCATGCTTGAACCTTGGGGGACACTAGAGAAAAACGTTTGCGCATGCGTGCATTTTATCACGTTTTCTAAGAATTTTGAAGAGTTTGAGTGAGAAAATAAATGTTTGTTTTCTCAAAGTATACAAAACATTTCGAGAGTATACTTTTGTCAGACCAAGATACTGTATTAACAAACACAATATGAAAGAATTGGCCTTAAGTTTCAAGCATGGACACTAAGTTTTGGCATTTTGTGAAGTCCAATTACTTAGGTATGTTTGAAAGCTAAATTTACTTATGTTTTGACTAATTTACATATGGATTTAGAGCATGCGCAGACGTTTTTCACTCGTGTCCCTAGGGGTCAGAATGAAAAATAATCCCTTCTCTTGAGGATTGATTTTTTGAAATATTGTTGATATTGTTTTGACATTAGGAAGGGGTTAAGTGCAAGTTGTCTTTACCAATAATAGTGATGTCATATATAGTATACTGAGTGTGGTAAAAGCCTTTATATTTCATGGCGGGAATTGAATGACAAACTTTTTATTCTTGTTTAGATGCTGGTACATGCACAGAACCTACGAGCCCTGTACATCACAGGGAATGTCAGACAAGCGATGATTGGACCATATCAAGGTAGTCAATTGTTTCTGTCTGTCCGTTTGTCTGTCTATCTGTCTGTTTGTCTGTCTAACTGTCTGTGTGTCTGTCTGTCATTCTTGTCCCCTTTTATGTTTTAAGATTTTTTATTTTATTTCTTGTAGGTTTTTTTATATATCATTATTTCGTTACGTTCTTTTCTTTCTTTCATTCATTCTTTTTATTTTATTTTATTATTTCTCATTTCTATATATATATATATTTCTTCATCTTTTTCTTTTTATCATTCCCTCTTATATTCTGTTTACTCTTTTTTTCCTTCATTTCTTTTATTATTATCATTATCATTTATCATTATTATTATTATCATTAGCTAAATACTTAAAATATATATATATAAATGTTTGCCATTATTTATTTATTTATTTTTTTAAACATATATTATTAGGATTAGTTTTTACTAAATAGATTTTATGGTTATACGTTAGTAGATATATTTTTATTATAGTATATTTTATTATAGTTTTTCTTTTTCTCTTTTTTTATTATTATTATGAATAGATATATTTTTTATTGTAGGATATGTTTTTAAAAACAAAAATAATTTTAAAAAAATTATTATCATTATAATAATAATTATTATTATTATTATTATCATCATTATTATTATTATTATTTTCCTTTCTGTTTTTTCCATATTTGTTTTCTTTCGTTTCTTTCCTTACATTCCTTTCATAAATTTACTATCGACAATTACTCTATTCTTGGCTTACAGTTCTCCTATCCTGAGTGGCAATCAAGCAAGTGGCACGACCGCAATCAGCCAAGAAGATCCCTGGAGCAAACGACTCGAAGAAGCATTGACATCCAACGATACATTCTTCTCCGAAAACCTATCGCGTGTTCCCGATGGCGCCTCCATAGCTGATACGCCTAGTGCTGGCGCTAGTGTTGAAGAACATCTGCCAATCAGAAACCAGAAAGGAGAAGATCAAATCCCATCAGAAGACGAAGAAGATGAGAACTCGAAACAGAAGAAGAAAAAAATGAACCTACTTTCTTGTTTAGGACCAAGGGCTAAAATATCTTTTAGAAAAAAGAAAAACTCAAAAGCGCCTGGAGAAAAACCCGATAAATTAAGTAAGAATAAATAGATTTTTTAAAAGTAAAACACATTCGACAATAAGGAAACATTATATAGGGGATATAAAAACATTTATTATTTGCTGAACTGAAAGCAATGACAGTTAGTTAGTTAGTTTATTACGAAAAAATATATTTGAATAAGAAGTAAATCACCACTGCCCTACAAATAGTTAAGACTAATCGAGGCAGTGTAATGCAAGCGAATAAAGAGGAACAAAAATCCAGTGGTAAACGCCATCTTCAGACATGTTGAATTAGGTTGTAATTTAAACGGCTTTGCCTTGTGGAAAATCTGGCTTTTAAAAGAAGATATCATTTCTCATATTCGCAAAAATGCCCGTTGAAAATAAAGAAGAGAGAAGTCACAGGAATTCCAATACCAGGTTTTTTTTAAGATTTATCTATCGTATTATAACTGCATTATAATTTTTACAATAGCTTACAATTTCTCGAGCGCTGATTGGTTAGTTTTTATCATCAATAAGAGGACAGACAGATAAAGATGACGTCAACGAGCGCGCGCTCTTTCCGTTGGTTGTTTTTGATCACTAAAAATGAGAAGTTTTTATCGTTTTTGTTATTGTAAAAAACAAATAGACATCAGTTTTTTATGTGTCTGACCTCGTATTGACGATAAATTGCGTCACATTGTCAAAGTAGTATGCGGATCTTCGGCTACGCCTCATGGATCCACACCACTTTGACCATGTGATGACGCAATTTATCGTCAATAAGAGGACAGACGCATAAAAACTGAAGGTTTTTTGTTAATTAGAGGCTACCTGTAATAAATATCGAGCAAATAAACTTAGACTACCGAGTAGTAAAAGAGAGAAATGACGGAGGAAAAAGAAATAGAGAAAAGACACAGGAAACCCAAACCCAGGTAATCATATTAAAATTTCGTGACCGTATCATAAAGCCTTACTGCTGTTCATAAAAATTGTAGGCTCACAAGATGGCCGACGAAAAAACATTGGTTCCCAAGATTAGAAAAGATATAAATTTTTGTAATTTTTCACTAGGAATAAATACCCTTATGGCCCGTTCAAGACGCGGAAAACAAGCATCCGATCCGTCACCAGATCACAAAGAACCAAGACCAAAAATCTCGAAGTCTCGAGGAAGATCGTCTCGGAGTTCAAAAGATGGAGTTTTGAGTCCAACTATTGTTCTTGCGATCTTAATAATTGTTCCTGTCTGTATTGCTGCATCCTATGGAGGATATGCTTTCTATAATTACAGGAGAACAGCACGTTTGTATACTCCTTTAGATGCGGAGCCCGTGGTAGATAGAAGTAAAGCCGATCCAAGGAGGTTTTGGGGGTCATACAGATCCAATCTGTATTTTGGAATGAAGTAAGGGAGCTAGAGAGTTAGACAGTAATGATAAAAAGGTAAATTATACACCGTGAAAAGATGAAAAAACTTACTGATGTTTCGGACGCTAGTCCTTCGTCTTTTACTCCGACGAAGGACTAGCGTCCGAAACAGTAAGTTTTTTCATTTTTTCACGGTGTATAATTTACCTTTTTATCATTACTGTTTCATTAGAAACACTAGCAGCTCACACTAGTTTTTAGCTAGTTATATCTTCTAAAATTTAGAGTTGTTCCACTTTCTTTTAAATACTACATTATTTCTTCTTTTAATTGTTTTAAAAGAAGCTATTTCTCCAGCTAATTATAGAATCTTTTTAGTAGCATAGTGTTATTGAATAAACTTAAACTTAAAAGCTTACGTCGTCTTATAAAGTTCAATTTTGATTTAATTGTTGTCTTATTATTTTACTATTCTTTTTTCTTTTCTATTCATTATTAATTCTTATCTTTTTTTCTAACCAAAAAGTTTCTTGAACGCAAACTGTTAAATGATTGAAACGTGGCTTGAAGTACCATTATAGCGCAATGCATCAGACAAACACCTGTTTTAATTTCAGAATAGGCCCTTTGCAGCTAAGCAATCATGTGCTGATTTATTCACTGTGAACAAATGAATGAACATTTTGATCCCATGGGTGAAATACACTGGACTGCAAACAAACTTTCAATACAACCTGTTTTGAGAGATCGTAATAAAACTGCATTTCGTAACATACTGGTTACACATCTTTTCATTCAGCTCTTTACAAATACCTAAAAAGAATCACGAATTTAACATAAAAACAAAAATTTTGCCCTCCAGTACAGACACGTGACCATTAACTGCAAAGGGCCTATTATACCATATATACCATACTATATTATATTATATATTATATATATAAGCTTATACCCAAATTTTGAACTCATATTCAGACTAAACAACTTAGCCCAAATAAGATGAAATACTTTCGTTACTTTCATTACTTTCCTTATTTTCCCAATCTTATCTTATCGTAATCCATTGCATTATTCTTTCTTTTTTTCTCTTTCTTCTTATTCTTTGATCATATTTTCTATACAATCTTTCAATTATTAATTGCACGTTTATAAATGAATTATCCTTTTTGTATCTACACATACCATATGTAAATAAAAAAATGTATCATCTACGTAATTGCTTTTACAATTTAAATCTATGTACTAAGTAGCTACCTATCTAGTCTAACTTTTAAGTTATCATAGGTAGCTTGTACTTTTATGTATGTCATACACCGAATTGAAATATGGCGACCAATTTGAATAATTATTGTTCTGCTCTGACAAGCGACTGACTAGCCTCGTGTTCACGTGGAAACATAAAAGCATTTTCACATGTATAGGAGGCTAGTCAGTCGCTAGTCAGTGCAGAACAATAGTTATTCAAATTGGTCGCAATATTTCGATTCGGTGTATATTTCTCACAAATGTAAAAATTTAAATATTGTGTTATATTAATAAGTACTGAATAAAATATTGATCGATTGATATACTTAAAAAAGTTAATGGCTGAGCCACATAGCTATGAGTATGCTCACTTAGGAGCTATATGCTTATAAATAAAAATACCATACAAAATATACTAAAATGTACTTTGGCCTTGAATTCCTTCCGAGGACTAGGAGCCCAGCATCTCTAATGCCTGGTCTAATGTGGTTCTCCCAGTTCCCTCATGATGGACAGCTGTCAATCAGACACACCTGTGAACAGGGTGACAGATTGTCCAAGTATGGATGGCTCAAACATGACGGGGTCAACTTTGGAACTCAAGAGATTGTTGACGACGACTTTATCCTTATGACTGATTTTGTGAAACAAGCAGGGGGAGATCACGGTGGTGACTGGACAGCGAGGATCTCTGGTAGAAAGAGGGAACAGGTACGGTGTTTTGTAATAGATTCTGCAATATTACATATGGGTAGAGTGTGTTGGGTCTCTCCATTGATTTGAGGGTTTTTTTCAAGGAATTATGTTTTTTCTATAATTTAATCATTCCTTTCTTTTATTCTGTACTTTACTTTTCCATTATTTGCTTTTTTTCCCATTCTATAATTAATCCATCCTTTCCTTTCCTTTTCCTTTCCTTTCATTCCCTTCCCTTCCCTTCCCTTTCATTTCCTCAGAACCCTAGCTCTCCTGCCATAATCAAAGCTCCAATGTCATTTCATTTAAGTTACTGCAATGTTCATAAACATGTGCATTGCAAGCTGAAATATTTTGTTTTCTGCTGCCGTCAATCAAACTTAATAAGTTGTTACCTATAATATTTTTGACTGGCAGCAGCGAAAAGCAAAATTTCAGCGTGCAACTCGGAGACACAGAGTTCACATGTTTATAAAAATCACAGTAAATCTTATCAACAATGCTTTTTTCCCTTAGGGAAATCCAAATCAGCTCGTTTCAGTCTTATTCTACGCAACTCATGACAATCCAATCCAACTCAAACCATCCTTGGGAAGAAACTCTCTAACAGAACTTCAAGGTGAATCACCAGAGCTTGGCAAATTCAAAATCATTTTTCCCAAGCCAAATAATAAGGTAATACTTTCCAATTTCCTCGCTACTCATACCCCAAATATCCATTCCATCAAAGACGTTGTCATGCAAAGCTTAGGGTATATAAAGATGAAGAAAGACTTAAAGCTCATAGGTCTACAAGGAATTCTTCCGAAGCGTGACGAAAACCAAAGAGAACTACCAACCAACTTATACGTCCAACAATGGACTTTCCAACTTCCATTTGAAATGGAAGTCATCTTTGAATCGGCAAGTTTTACCTCTAGAACAAGAAGACTTTCAGGGAACATTTTTTCAGATGCCTTTCGGAAGTTTTCAGATTCTTTTGATAAAAAATTTGAAGAAACATTCCCTTTGGAGTCCAAGAGCTTCAGCGAAGAAGAAAGAAGGTTTGCTCAAGCTGCTCTTAGTAACATGGTCGGTGGAATAGGATATTTTTACGGCAAGTCACGTGTAGTGTCAAGATATTTAAAAAAGCCTGTAGAGTATTGGGAAAGTGCTCTTTACACAGCAGTCCCATCAAGACCGTTTTTCCCTCGCGGTTTTTTATGGGACGAAGGGTTTCATCAGCTATTGATAAGTCAATGGGATAAGGATATTAGTATGGATATCATTGGACATTGGCTTGATCTTATGAATATTGAAGGCTGGATCCCTAGAGAGCAGATTCTTGGAGACGAAGCTCGTACTAAAGTTCCAGATGAATTTGTAACTCAACATAATGAGAATGCCAATCCACCAACTCTTATTCTCCCCATCAAATCTATGATCGACAAAGGGGTACTGGATAAGCAGTACCTCGTGAAGATATTCCCTCGGCTAAAGGCGTGGTTTCATTGGTTCAACACTACCCAACTCGGCCGGCTTCCTTCTACATACCGCTGGCATGGACGAGACGCCAAAACAGACCGGGAACTTAACCCAAAGACTCTGACGTCAGGACTTGATGACTACCCTAGAGCGTCCCACCCAAGTGATGATGAAAGGCATGTTGATCTACGATGCTGGATTGCATTTGCTGCAGGATTGATGGCCGACATTGCCACAGCAGTAGGAAAAGACCCAGAGGTGTATCATTCTACCAATGCATACCTCTCAGATGCAACCCTGTTAGACCATTATCATTGGTCGTCGAAAGCTCACATGTACAGTGATTTTGGGAACCATACTAAGCTAGTGAAGTTAACTCACCGAGCAAGCCAACCTGGAGGTCCCACACGTGTTGTCCGGGTCGTCACCTCTCGCACAGGACCTGTACTGAGATTTGTCAACTGCTTTGGTTACGTCAGTCTTTTTCCATTCCTTCTCCAAATTCTGAAACCAGATTCTCCAAGACTGGACAAGATCTTAACCGATTTGAAGAATCCAGATCTTCTGTGGACAGACTACGGTCTTCGCTCACTTTCCAAGAGCGACCCCTTCTACAAGAAATACAACACTGAACATGACGGCCCATACTGGAGAGGATCTATCTGGATTAACATGAACTACCTGTCAGTCAGGGCTCTGCGTCACTACAGCCACACTGAAGGCCCCTACCAAGAGAAGGCTAGATCATTGTATTCTGAACTAAGGCATAATCTTATTTCTAACATCTTTAGACAGTACCAGACGTCAGGTTTTATATGGGAACAGTACAATGATGAGACAGGGCGTGGCAAAGGGTCTCATCCATTCACAGGGTGGTCTTCTCTTGTAGTTCTTATGATGTCAGAACGGTATTGAAAATACGACAAAAATTATTAAAATTTTGAATTTAATTGCATCATTGGTAGTGGGGAGTGTGCTGATTGATTATATGAATATTATTGGGATTTTATTGGTTGGTTGGTACTGTATGTAAGGTGCATAGTTTGATTCTCAGTAATGTCACTCATTCGCTTTAAGGAGCAAGTGTGGCTTGGTTGGTTAGTGTGCTGCCTGCTAAGCAATAGTCCATAGTTTGATCCTCAGTAACCTCACACACTTGTTTGAAGGAGCAAGTGTGGCTTGGTTGGTTAGTGTGCTGCCTGCTAAGAGGTCCATACAGTAGTTTGATCCTCAGTGACCTCACACACTTGTTTTAAGGAGCAAGTGTGGCTTGGTTGGTTAGTGTGCTGTCTGCTAAGCAAGAGGTCCATAGTTTGATCCTCAGTGACCTCACACACTTGTTTTAAGGAGCAAGTGTGGCTTGGTTAGTGCATGATTCTTGCTAAGCAAGAGGTTCATAGTTTGATCCTCAGTGACCTCACACACTTGTTTGAAAGAGCAAGTGTGGCTTGGTTGGTTAGTGTGCTGCCTGCTAAGCAAGAGGTCCATAGTTTGATCTTCAGTGACCTCACACACTGGTCTTAAGGAGCAAGTGTGGCTTGGTCGGTTAGTGTGCTGCTTGCTAAGCAAGAGGTCCATAGTTTGATCCTCAGTGACCTCATACACTTGCTTTAAGGAGCAAGTGTGGCTTGGTTGGTCCTCAATGACTTCACATGCTTGTTTTAAGAAAGCAAAAGGGCCACATTTAGTTATATCAAATCAAAAAACAAACAAGCAACTTTCAACACATTTTTACCCTTCATTTTATTCCATTTCAGTGAAATTAAAATATCAAAATCTCACTGACTTTATCTTAAGAAAAAGACAGTTTTCAAGTTGGGCCGACTTGAAAAAGAAATTATTTTTCTCCTTTTGCTTCGCAACCCAATCAAATAGATACAGTGAATTTATCTTATTTTTAACATTTTTAAGTACAATATTTCTTAAAAAGACAGGCCTCGTAAACCATGCCAAGAATACCACTAACAATCAACTATTTTTATTACATACGTTAAATAAGATTTTTCTACTTAATATAAGTTATACAGCTTTACTTAAAACTTCCATCAGTTTTTCGGTTACAGAGAACAAAATGATGATGACAGAACTTGTACAGTAGCTTTCCAAGATTTTAAAACTGTATTGAAAGTGTTACAAGCCATGTCTTGGCATTGCATTTCCCTCCCCCAAAATTAGAGTGGTTAATCCCCTCCCCCCTTCCACAACGGAAAACCTATGCCTGCCCCTGTGTTTTGGAAGCTGTCTGAAAATGAAATAAAAATTGAATCCAATTCTAGGTATATTTACAGTGCGAATTGAAAAACCGTGGGAACTTAGGAATATGCCAGGAATTTTCTATTGTACTTTGGCCAATCAGAATTGACTTTCTAACCACAAGATAACGGAAAGATTGGTTAAGAAACATTCTTGAAATATTTCTAGGTGCCAACAGTTTTTCGATTTGCACAGTAAAGGTTGAAATAAGGAATAGATATCCTATAAAGAATTCATACATAATTATGTATAATAATTAGTTTCAATTTCACATTCAGTTAGAAAATGACCATAGCAATTTGACACCCCTTCCCGCACATACTTAAAAGCTGCAACAACAAGACATGCCCTGACACTATAATAGAGTCCTCTCCAAAAATGTGAAGCATTGTCTTTGCCCTAGTTCTTTCTCTGGAGTCTGTTTTCCCAAAGGTACATGATCTGAGCTATTACAAGCACAACTCTTAATGAATGAAAACACCTGAGATATATGCAAGGTTGGCAATGAGATAAGTAACTGTTGTGAGATTCATTCAACTGATTGATACCAAGCAATAGAATACTCTCTGGTTGATAGCACATGACGGGCAGTGTTTGCCTGTCATTGTAGGCTGGTATTAAGATTCATGAGATTCATTCAGCCGATCGATACCAAGCAATAGAATACTCTCTTGTTGATAGCACATGAGGGGCAGTGTTTGCCTGTCATTGTAGGCTGGTATTAAGATTCATGAGTTTCATTCAGCCAATTGATACCAAGCAATAGAATACTCTTGTTGATAGCACATGACGGGCAGTATTTGCCTGTCATTGTAGGCTGGTAATAAGATTCATGAGATTCATTCAGCTGATTGATACCAAGCAATAGAATACTCTCTGGTTGATAGCACATGAGGGGCAGTATTTGCCTGTCATTGTAGGCTGGTACTAAGATTCATAAGATTCATTCAGCCGATTTATACCAAGCAATAGAATACTCTCTTGTTGATATCACATGACGGGCAGTGTTTGCCTTGTAAAGTTCTATTTATTATAGCTAATGGTTAAAGGTTTTTATAATCTACATTAGAATGTTTTTCTATGGATTGCTCTGCCTCCTTCCTCTTCGTATTCCTTCTTCGAAACCCACATTTTCTTGAAGGTATCCAGAGATGCTAGAATAGAACCTCTGAAAAAAGAAAAATTAATGTGGATTGTTATAAGCAGAAAATAATAATTTAGAAAAGCAGTGCCCCCTTCTTAACCCTTTCACTACTAGAGCAGCCAAAAGCGGCCAGCGGAAAGACATTTTGGCTTTTCAATTATCCATCCCCTGGGACATTTCTGTGTGTTGAAACATGTGGGCTATTTTTTTTTTTTTTTTGGATCATTAACCAATCAGATTCTATCAACTGCTTTGATGTGTGTTATAAGGCCTCAATATCTACTGAGCATACATTTTTCATTTTGATATTGAGAAATAAAAAACACCCTATGTTCCAGGAAGAGCCTGTGTTGCACCCTTAACATTAACCAATCATATTCAAGATTTAGTTCAATATTTTTAACCAGCCAATCAGATAGCGCATTGATAAAATAAGAGCATTTGAATGTGATAATCTGATTGGCTAACACTGTTATAAGTTCAATCTCCATCTAGTTTACTCTTTTCCGATTGGTCAGTTTTAATGTATCCGCATGGTATAAAGGGTCTATTCACATAACTAATTTTCACAGTTCGGAACCATTGAATTCCCAAGAAGAAATTATAGCCCAGATACTGTTTACAAAGTTCTACATACCCTATCCATGTTGAATATAATCTCTCTTGTGGAGCTGAGATCTAGAAAAACAACAACCAAAATCATGACAACATTTTATTAGAGATAATAATAAACTTTCATCAAGAATTTTTTTTTTCTGACTTGGAGAAGAATTATTTTTAACAAAAAACACAGTTGTTGTGAAATTGTGATTGTCCGAGTGAGTGTAGTCTAGAGAAAGACTGTTGTTGGTGGTGACGGACAGTTTGTTGTGAAGTGTAATGGTCCAGGTGAGTGTAGTCTAGAGAAAGATTGTTGTTGGTAGTGACTGACAGTTTGTTATGAAGTGTAATGGTCCAGGTGAGTGTAGTTTGGAGAAAGACTGTTGTTGGTGGTGACTGACGTTTCGACAACCTGAGCAGAAGTCATTTTAAAGAACAGTCTTTCTCAAGACTACACTCACCTGGACCATTACACTTCACAACAAACTGTCAGTCACCACCAACAACAGTCTTTCTCTAGACTACACTCACCTGGACCATTACACTTCACAACAAACTGTCAGTCACCACCAACAACAGTCTTTCTCTAGACTACACTCACCTGGACCATTACACTTCACAACAAACTGTCAGTCACCACCAACAACAGTCTTTCTCTAGACTACACTCACCTGAACCATTACACTTCACAACAAACTGTCAGTCACCACCAACAACAGTCTTTCTCAAGACTACACTTGCCCAGACGATTACACTCCACAACAAACTGTCAGTCACCACCAACAACAGTCTTTCTCTAGACTACACTCACCTGGACCATTACACTTCACAACAAACTGTCAGTCACCACCAACAACAGTCTTTCTCTAGACTACACTCACCTGGACCATTACACTTCACAACAAACTGTCAGTCACCACCAACAACAGTCTTTCTCTAGACTACACTCACCTGGACCATTACACTTCACAACAAACTGTCAGTCACCACCAACAACAGTCTTTCTCTAGACTACACTCACCTGGACCATTACACTTCACAACAAACTGTCAGTCACCACCAACAACAGTCTTTCTCTAGGCTACACTCACCTGGACCATTACACTTCACAACAAACTGTCAGTCACCACCAACAACAGTCTTTCTCTAGACTACACTTGCCCAGACGATTACACTCCACAACAAACTGTCAGTCACCACCAACAACAGTCTTTCTCTAGACTACACTCACCTGGACCATTACACTTCACAACAAACTGTCAGTCACCACCAACAACAGTCTTTCTCTAGACTACACTCACCTGGACCATTACACTTCACAACAAACTGTCAGTCACCACCAACAACAGTCTTTCTCTAGACTACACTCACCTGGACCATTACACTTCACAACAAACTGTCAGTCACCACCAACAACAGTCTTTCTCTAGACTACACTCACCTGGACCATTACACTTCACAACAAACTGTCAGTCACCACCAACAACAGTCTTTCTCTAGACTACACTCACCTGGACCATTACACTTCACAACAAACTGTCAGTCACCATCAACAACAGTCTTTCTCTAGACTACACTCACCTGGACCATTACACTTCACAACAAACTGTCAGTCACCACCAACAACAGTCTTTCTCTAGACTACACTCACCTGGACCATTACACTTCACAACAAACTGTCAGTCACCACCAACAACAGTCTTTCTCTAGACTACACTCACCTGGACCATTACACTTCACAACAAACTGTCAGTCACCATCAACAACAGTCTTTCTCTAGACTACACTCACCTGGACCATTACACTTCACAACAAACTTCAACAACTGGGTTGAAACCATTTACTCTTTAAAAAAACACCTTGCACTTGAAAATTTTGTTGAAATATTTCTTCGACATTATCTTTTTTGTTGACATTAAAAGTCTTACCCTGATTTTGATATCTTTTGGTGCGAGCTTTTTAACTTCACTGAGAAGACGATCTCCAAAACCTACAAAATAAGAATAATTCAATTACAACTACTATGAACATGACATTTTCCAAACATTTTCATCGTTTCCCTACATTTTACTTTACATTTTGCAAACCTTCCCGACAAAGACAAGTATTCTTTTGTTTATCTACTACTTGGAGATTTTTGCGATTCCTTTTCACTAATTTTAAAGAATTTTTTAATGGTCAACTGATGGTTCACGTTTGCCATAAACGAGGATCTTAAACTCTCTAATATCTTATTGACTAATAATTATTAATAACCTTTAAAAAGCGTTGATCCACCAGATAGTACTATGTTTGAGTACAACACTCGTCGGACGTCCATGTCCGATCTTTGAATTGCAAAACTTAACACCTAAAAATAGAGATTATTTATGGATAAGAATAGAACATTTCAATTGGAATTTTATGAGACCCACATAATAATGTTGTGAAATCTTGAGTCCCCAGTATTTTTGTAGGTGTATTTTTTACAGCCCTTGCTAAAACAAAACTCGAGCAGAGTGAATTATCCTCATATATGCTACTGGAAATTTTGGTATCAATGTACATGATAAGGGTTTTCAATAAAAGCCAGCAGCCGGCTAATCCTACCAGGTATTTTACATAAACTTGCTGCCTAGATTTTAATAAAGTTCCCCAAAATTAAGGGGAAATGTGAGAAAGATTCGCTCGCTGCTCCCAGCCTATTCATTATGTTTTGCCGCTTACTCAAGCTGGTATTGAAACCTGCATCATCTTAGGTGTTACCTCATGAATTCCTTCACTTTCATCACCAATTAAGTCTGGTCTGAAGAGAATTTCTGGTGCTCTGAATCTTGCTGGGCCAATCTATATCACAACGCATCAAGAATACATGTAAGTATAGGAGTATATTACTGCAGTGCTGCTAAATATATCAGGCCAATAAACCCAACTTATGTGTCCTTGGAGTCTCATACGAGACTTGATAGCTCAGTGGTTAGAGCATGGCACCGCAATTACCAGGGCACAGGTTCAAATAGCCTGTGTAGTGGCCCTCTGGTAGGGAATTTCGGGAGAGAGGCTAGGGTTCAAATCCTGTTCAAGACTCAGAATTTTTAAAATAAATACTTACTAATAGTATCTATTTAGTGACTAATAGTTGCTATCACTCAACCAGAACATTCATCATACAAAGACAAATACACAAGAGACCATTTGTGTCTTTTGTTTAATAAATGTTCTGGTTGAGTAATAGTGACTATTAGTCACTAAATAGATACTATTAGTTAGTATTTAGTTCGATTTTATTTCACGGTCGAATTGCATCCACTCTATTCTAATGCTACAATGAGGCTCACTCTATGCAAATGATTCTGTAATCGAGGAACACAGTAGTATTTGACTAATTTAAAAACACCAGTGGTCTATATTCTTATCCCATACCTCTATTTGACTGCCGTCTGGTAGGAAATACTGTTTTTTTTCACCTTCTAGTGATTCCTGTAAGTTACAACAATCCATTAACACAATCATTATTCTTAGATATTGTTTTATGTTTTATTTATCATTCATTTTTAATTCTGGGTTCAAATAAACATTATTCTTACCTCTTTTTGTGGATTCAAAGCCAGGTAACAGGCATCCTAATCAAACAATAAATTTAATTATTAGAGAAAATTTAAAAAATTTCCCTATTTATCAGAAGCATAGCTTAAAATAACAGCTGGTCAACATGCCACCAGAATTGGAACTTGTCCAGTCAATATTTGCATTGCCGAGGTCATTTTGACCTGCATTGTAATATTGTGCAAGAAATGAGGTACAACCGAGATAAAACTTATTTGGCTCGTGATCTATCAGCAACTGAACGGCTGTTATCTTAAACCCTGCAAGTTCGTAAAATATTCAAAGGGGGAGAAGGGAATGATGTAAAAATCAAGGCATTCTATCACAACATTTTTCTTTTCCCTCACGCTTTGCTGTTACAGTAGCAAATTAGTGTGTGAATGTAGATGAGATTTAAGGCAGAACAATTCATTACAAGGATAACTTGTTTTTTCTTATGTCTAAAAAACGACTATGACTTCTGTATTACCTCTTTTATGGTCCTAACAATTTCAAACTCTGAAGATGAATGGAAATTGTGGCCTTCTTTTCGTAGTAGCAATCGTAAATATCTTGATACATCTCTGGAGAATACATCAAACATATCATCTCTGTTAGCATTTAGATTTGAAAAGAAGTACATGTAAACTGTTATTAACAATAAAGCTTTTTCAAATTTGTTTAACACTACTGTACTCCTTCCTTAAATGTTTATTTGCTAATGATAAGATTTATTTGTTTTAGCTACAAATTCTTGCAACTTGTTGTGCAACATAGTTGCATTGTATGTAAGTTCCAGGGTGAACAATGCTTGTATTAGAGTGAAGGCATTTAACCCGTGAAATAAAAATTATTAGTCAATGTGTAACAGTCATAGACACAAAAGAAAACAATGGAATTAGGGTCTACTAATGTGTATTAGTCCAATATCTATTTCACGGATTTAATGACTTCACTCTACCTGATTTGATGAATTCTGCAATTTATGATCCATCAATGTCAAGAGACAAGATACAGACATTTGTAGCTCACATATTAATATATACACCTTTAGCCACATTTTTAAAAGTAAAATATTCTGATACCAAGGTAAGAAACACCTGCTTCAAAAGGTTCTGATCAAGAAGTTATCACCACTAAAATACCTTCCTGCGATGTCAGTTCTCATGATAGAATGGGGCATTGCAAATCCTTCATAAATTGGAACAGAATGGGTAACGCCATCTCCAGCATCAAGTACCACTCCCGTTGTTCTACCTGTTGCATATCTGGCAAAATGAAGTTGGAAAGTTTAGAAGATTAAAAAAAGATCTGAGTACTTCATTATTTCTTTGTTTAACGGTTGTGCATCACTAGACACTTTTTTAAATTCTCTACTTTCACATCCCCATAATGCCTTGCGTCTTTGGGGGTAACCAATCAAAAAACTGTCCCAAATTGAAAGGTTTCTTAATTGAATTTATACTATACCTGCTTTTATCTGTACAATACTGATTATCAGTTTATTCCAAGTTATTTTTGCATGTACAGATCATGAAGAGTTTTGGTCTTACAGAAAATGTATTGACTTACGAAAAAATGTATAAAATTTACCTTAAACATCTTCAAGCTTCTATCTTTTTTTGTTTTTTACTTCTTCATTATATATTTGGATACCAAACAAGGTATTGTCAACATTGTCTAATCAGCCTTCAGCAAAATAAGTGGGTTTTTACCCCCTGGTTACCCCCCAAAGATGCAAAGTATACTGGGGATGTGAAAGTAGAGAATGCAAAAGTAACAGACTACTTACAGACTAAGCACAGCTTGCATTGAAATGAAAAGTGCTGGAACATTGAAAGTTTCAAAAAATATCTGCAAACACAAAGGGAAAACATTATTCACCACTTGAAGTTAATCAGTACAAACATATAAGATATACCTATAATATAAAGATACATAGTTAATATTTATTCATTGTTTTCATTAATCTTTTGAAAACATCAATAGCAATTGCCCTATTTCACTATGACGTCACATCGAAACAATCTATTGTTTAAACGCAAAGGATCATGGTCATCGGAGGGGGTCAAATCAACGCAAATTCACCGAAAACTGTTCTAAAACCCGTATCAATCCACGAAGAGAAGTAGAATAGCCAGGAAACTCTCAGAATATATTTTAGTACATATCAATACATATTATATCTGAAAACCAGGCCATTTTAGATTAAACTGTTTCACTAGGAGCAAATCATGTTGAATTTTCTATTGGATTTGGCAATTCTATCCCCAACATAAACAAGCAGTGACGTCATAGTGAAATAGGGCAATTCAGGCCAGCGATTTCTGTCTCTCAAATTTAGTTCAGCAAGATATTTATGAGAAATGAGAGGAAAAAATTATTAAATTTGACAAAAAATGTTTTTAATGTTTCCAGACCTCGGCTGCTTTTTCTCTGTTCCTTCTTGGGTTCAAGGGAGCTTCTGTAAGAAGGACTGGATGCTGCAAAAATATAAAGAGGCCTTTCAGCATTAATCTTCAATAAGAAGACCCTGCATGAGCATTTGTTGGTCTAGCAACAGGGTAGAATTAATTACATACCAGGCTGGGCCTGGTTGTAAGAAGCCAGGGTAGCGCTATCCAATGGATAAATCTTATCCAGTAGATAAATTTATTGGATAACAGCATTGACTTATCCACTGGATGAGGAAATATCTGCTGGATAGCGCAATCCAGGCTTCGTACAACCGGGCCCAGACCGATGCTTAACCATCTGAGCCAACTAAAGGAATATCAACAAGTGAACTGCATTATAATTATGCGATGTTCATATTTACCTCTTCTGAAAAGGTTTGTAATTGATCTTTGGAATAAATATACTGTAAAAGACAAGGCAAAGAGTAAAAAACGTTTCACAAAAAAAGTAGAGATGGATGAATAGATTAATGAGTAGAAAATGGGTGTAAAGAGGAGAGAGGAAAAGATGGACAAGTGGATGGGGGGAGGGAGGGATGTTGGGCAAGTGAATGGGTGTAATGGTGATCAGATGTGCAAAATAGGATACGAAAGAAAAAAATATACAACCACCTTATGACTTCATTCTCTTACCTGCCAAATTCTTTCCATGTCATTCCAATCTCTTACAACACCATGCTAAAAAAAAGTACCTCAGCATTAATTAAATCACCTGAAAAGTCAAAACTCTTGATTCTATTCAGAACAACTTTTGCATCACTATGAAATAGCATGGTACATGTACACATTGTTGTAATGATAACAAATTGACAGCATCTATTGAATCAATAATGGTGCATGGAATTGCTACTCATCCAATGAAATTTTATTCAACAAATATAAAATGCTTCCCTGCTAGCAGAGTCTCTCTTCTCTTTCTCTCCCTTCTTTCAGGTGGGGAGGAAGGAGACTCTGCCGATGTAGAGTGTTTCCTTTGATACACTGCCGTCCACGATCATGGACAAACAAAACCAGTTTTAAAACCGGTTTTTGACTGATTACATGTAGTGCGCATGAGCAAATGTAACACACTGTGGTGCCAAACATTGTTTGACGAGAGCAGCTGTCAAAATACTGACAGCGTTGCAAAGTTACGCTACTCATGCGCAACAGAAATAACATCCTACATCAGCAGTGTCTATTTTTCTCTCTCAACCAAAACAAAAGGAAAATAGGCTCTGCTAGCAGAGAAATAAAATGCATAAAACGCATTAAAGTCAAAACACCCTTTATTACCTCCATTGGATATCTTATATTCAGTAATCCTCTGTGTTCCTGTGGACAAAACATAAAAATTAAGATTATGACATTTGAATTTTATAATACAAGGGCTTCCTAAATATAGATTGGCTGGCACCCACACCACAATGCTTGATTAACATGCCAATGGCATAACATGAACTAAAATCTCCAAATATGATTTTGTATGAGTATATATAACACATGCTACTTTATATTCAAATTAAGGAGTAAAAACATAAAGTCTGCGCAATCACTTACCCAGTAAATAACATAGATAAAATTAGTACTTATTGGTGTTAACCCTTTCACTCCCACTGGGACCCAGCCCCAAACTGCTCCTTTTCTCCAAGGGTGTTGAAAAGGTTTGAATATTTTTCAGCTTTAATGATTCTATTGTCAATTTAACAAATAGACATCAGTTTTTTGTGTCTGTCCTCTTATTGACAATAAATTGCATCATCACATTGTCAAAGTAGGTTGGATCCATGAGGTGTAGCCAAGTGGAGCCGCATACTACTTTGACAATGTGATGACACAATTTATCATCAATAAGAGGACAGACACATCAAAAACTGATGTCTATTTGTTTTTTACAATAACAAAAACAATGAAAACTTCTCATTTATAGCGATCAAAACAACAAACAGAAAGAGCACGCCCTCGTTGACATCAGCTTCAACTGTCTGTCCTCTTATTGATGATAAAAAATAACCAATCAGTGCGCGAGAAATTTGTAAGTTATTGTAAAATGCTAGGTTTTGATTGGTGGATATAACATAGTCACAACAGTGCTGTATGGCACTAACGGGAAAAATTTCAAGTCAAGTACTTTAAGTGTCATATGGCACTATTTTAACTTAAAGGTAAAAGAGTATAATCTGCACCACTGTACCTCAGCTTTTGGTCCGATAAATATGTCTCCTTCCAGAGCTCCAGCCATGACACGAACATGTTTTGGTCTACCAACACTATAAATTAAATGTAATCAGAGTCAATAGAGAAGGGATGGTGGGTACATATCGCAGTAGCACACTAGCCTCAGGGGTCTCTCCCTTGATTTGATGGTTATTCTTAAGTTTTCTTTCCTTCACAAACCAAACTCATTACACTAAATTCAGATTCAATCTGTGAGATAGCCATGCCCTGGCTTTGATAAGTACAGAGGTTGTTTCCAGGTTTGATAAAATTGAAGTTCTGTTGGGCACTCTCTTAGTGCACTTAATAATTTACTTGTCTACGGTAAAATAATCTTACATATTATGTAATTACACTTTAAAGGAAAAATATAGTCATAGGTTGACCATAACAATAAAATACTCAAAACTTAATAAGCATTTATTCAAAAGAAAATAATATTGATTGTGAAGCGTAAGTTTAGGGGCACTTTTTGATATTATGAATTTTAGAAGTCATAGAAAATACAAAGAAATACAAACCAGACAAGATTTCATTAAAATAAATCACGACTAAATAGCATTTATCTCAAAAAAATTTAAAACAATTTTCACACTCTACGGAAGTCATAAAAATTGAAAAAAAAAGCTGCAATATCAAAAAAAAAACAAAAAAAAAACTATGTAGATAAAAATTTACCTTATAAACTTCGAAAAATAAAAATAAAATTTAAAACCAGGGTAACCAAATCCTTCAGAAAAATTTCATTAAAATTCAGATAGGAGAATAACAGACGATGTAATAAAGAGAGTAATCAAGAATCAATGACTAATATTGGCTTCCTTGACCAAAGCAAAAATATATCAATTGATGCAAATAGAAAATTCAAAAAAATCAGAATTATTATAAGAGGATTAGCTTTTATATTAAGAATTTAAGGAATCATGCAAAGAGAGAATGCAAAAACGATGTATAAATATAAAGAGAATTATAGTATACTTGTAAAAGGAGAATATTTTTACCTATATGAGCTAGTTTACTTACTAGTTAGCGAAGTGGTATTTTGGTACTTGATCGCCGGCAAAACCAGCTTTTATAACACCAGATCCCTAAGAATTAAAATGAAAAACTTAGAAGGTATATTTGAAGGAAAACATAACGATATATGGAGTGAATTTTTGAGTAGTTTCGATGTGAGCTGTTGTATGAGAGACCAAAAGTCAGTCATGTTTACAGAGGAAAAAAATAGAGTATTTCAGTTCTGATTGCTGTAAATTCGTTACTTACATTATCTATGACTATCGGTTGATTAGCAATCACGTCAAAATTGTCCATTTTGGGAAGATAAAAGTGGATTTATGTTATTTTTTGTGAGACTACCATGAAGAACTAGATTTTGTGCTCCTAAAAAATGGGCAGTGATGGAAATGACACGTGACACTAATCAACCAATCACAGGTGTTCAAATAACCACTGCGACTGCGAGTCTTGGCTAGCGGCATTTACCATTAACGAATGCTCGACTGAAAAATCTTTTTAAAAAAATAACTTCTAATTCTAATTTAAGAGCTTCTTTTGTTAAAATAAAGTCATTTAGGTTCTCAATCAAATTCCTATTGATTATTTTAGGGGATTCTTTTTTTCATGTTGAAATAAAAACAAATCTTAAAGCCTGAGAAATGATAACAAAACATAGTACTTTAGGGAGGGGAGGGTAGAAAAAGTCTAACTTTGAAAATTAACATTTAGTCTCTATTTTACTAGTACTTATGGCGATTTATTATTACAATGATATTTTCAAAGGATTAAGAAAAGCAATTTGTGAATTTTTTCTAATTATCTCGTAAAAAATTGGCAAAGCGTTTGTTACAAGGGAGGGGAGGGTAAAAGAAAAATACAATATATCCCGTCCAGAGAGGGGTCAAGTCGTCACGAGAAGTCGTACAAAAATTTCAAAATGGCCGGCTGCAACGTGAAGTTAAAAGGCAATAGTGTAAACTTAATCGTGGAAATAGCTGTTCGTGTGGTCTTATTTATAATATTTCTGTAAGTTCTGTTTTTTCTCTTTAATTTTCTTTCTATTTTGAACTAATTTAATTGTTTTTAACGTTGAAAATTAATTTACAAGGCACTTGAATGTTTAATCAGCGTGAACGTGGGTAGCGTAACGTGGCTAATTCAATCAAAATTTTGTTTAGTTTTAAAACTAAAACCTTTAATTTGAAAATGAAATGATTATTTTTATTCGTAGGTATTATTTCTTTCTTTCTTCGGACTGTATTTGAGTCTAGTGTATACTTTTGCTCAAATTTTACCCGCTTGTTTTTGTAGTACAATTTTTATCTTTTGTGGTAGAAAACAATTTTCTCCAGTTTTTCTAGGAATGTCTTCTTATTTACCACTTTTTTGGTCATCTAGCTGAATAAGTAAGAGAACATACCACGGAATTCTGGTCTATCTTGGGTACAAACACCACTTTTATTTTTTCAAAATATTTCAGAATACTTGAAGATGCCAAGCCTTTTATACGAGTCATTCATGATGAGGAAATGTGGCTGTACAAGAATCCAAGGTCTGAAGACACTATACCTACCCATGCAATGTTTGTAAGTATCTGAATGCCCCCTCTAAAATTGTTGATATAAATTGTGGTGTACCCCAAGGTTCGGTCCTTGGTCCGCTTCTCTACTTGTTGTACACGTCACCACTAGCTGATATTCTCCGTCGTCACAAAATGTCCTTCCATTTCTTCGCTGATGACACCCAATTATTTATGCCTTTCAGTTGCAATGATGATATTTCTACTGACTTAACTATAAAAAGAATTGAAGCCTGTCTCTGTGAAATAAATGACTGGATGACTGAAAATAAACTTAAACTTAACAAAGAAAAAACTAAACTCCTTATCTTGTCCTCGAAGTATAATCCTCATCTGTCTACTCCTCTTCTACACTTTGGCGATCAGGTTATCAAACCATCCTGTAATGAAAGAAATATTGGCGTAATCTTTGATTCTGTGATGTCAATGGTTCCTCATGTTAATAATATCTGTAAGACGTCGTTCTATCATTTGCGTAACATTGCTCGTATTCGTAAATTTATCTCCGTCCATACTACTGAAAGACTTGTCCATGCTTTTGTGACATCCAGGCTTGATAATTGTAATTCTCTTCTATATGGTTTACCTAATGCTCAAATTGATAAATTACAATATGTTTTGAACTCTGCTGCTCGTCTTGTAACTCTCTCCAAGAAGTATAATCACATCACTCCTGTCCTTTGTTCTCTGCATTGGCTTCCTGTGAAACATCGCATCAATTTCAAGATTCTACTCCTCACTTTCAAAGCACTTCATGGTCTGGCTCCTGTCTACTTGTCTGATCTCATAACTGTGTATAAACCTAAAAGAACTCTCCGCTCATCCAAGGAACTGCTTCTTGTTACTTGTCCGTACAATCTTAAATCTTATGGTTATCGTTGTTTTTCTGTGTCTGCTCCTGTTCTATGGAATTCACTACCGTCTCCTCTTAGAAACACTTCATGTCTAAAAACTTTTAAGAAAGACCTTAAGACTCATTTGTTTAAACTAGCTTTTGAATTATAATTTATATATATTTTACAGCGCTTAGAGCCGACTTGTATAGGCGCTATATAAATCATATTATATTATTATTAAAATGACTTTAAAAGAAAATGTGTAGTTCCAGAAATTATCCCACCCCCCCCCCAGAGGAATTTTTCTTCCAAACCCCTACCCCCAGAAATATTTCTAATTTTCTTCCAAACAAACTCTGCAAATTTTGCTCTTTCTCTGAACCCCCTCCCCCCCCCCCCCCCCCCCGTACCCCTTGGAAATTCCAAATTCCTTTTTGGGGCGGGGGGGGGGGAGATATGGATAATTTTTTGAACTATACAATACTAAGCATGAAGTCTGGTTCAAGAGAATAAAATTATTTGAAAGTAATATAAAATATGCTAAAAAAAACTTACCAATTCATGTGTTTTTCCAGAGTATTGCAATAATCTTACCTACCATTGTAATATGTGTGTTAACAACACTGAGAAAGGATAAAGTGGATGCAAGAGAAGCATTATTAGGTGAGGAATCATTTAATATTTATTTGAGGACTATCTAGACTTGAACTCTGCTGGCTACTCATCTTTGGGCCTCCTGTGTATAATATTATAATAATATTTTGGGCTCCCTGTGGAAAAGTTGGCGGGATTTTAAAAGAATTAAAAATAGACCTTACAGCCATTCTCAATCACAAGCGCCACTCTAGTGATTGTTTCTGTATGCGATGAAGAAGCTTTTGGTGGACATCAATCAAGGCGTTTCCATGACATTCTGTAGGCACATACCTTTATAGCTTTGTGTTTTCCGACAATGTTATGGAAACGCCATGTGATTGATGTCCACCAAAACCTTCTGCGTCACGACAGAAGCAATCGCTAGAGGGCGTGTGTGATTGAGAATGGCTGTGACCCTAATGACGTAACATAATATCAAAAATACCACAATCCTTTTTATATATATTCAAATAAGCAAAAATTAGCATAACAAAAAATCCTACTGAAATAGGATTCTGGAAGTGTAGGTATAAAACGTCATCATGCTTGAGATCTATTCTATTCTCTTCAATACTATACCACAGGGTTCCCAACTTGGAGTAGTATTCAGAGCTATAGGTGACTGGTTAACCTAATTCTAGAATGACGTTAAGAGCATTTAAAAAAACATTGTTGGTGACATAATTTATAATTACTGTAATACTGAACATATTTGCATATTAATTTAAGTTTTTTTCCAAGGTCTGTCTTTAAGCCTTGCACTAAGTGGAGTGATAACAAACACTACGAAGATCATGGTTGGAAGGTATGTTATGTGGCTACACTGGTGTATACACCTTTTTCAGAAATCGTTGTCGGGTTCAAAAAAAGGTCATATCATCAAAGCTAAGACCGAAGGGGAGCATGGGAAGACAAACAATTATGCAAATTTCATGCGTATTGCAGTTTTCCCTTCCTGTGCACATTTTATGCATCATGGCTTTGGCATGTTGTTAATCTAGGTTGCTCTACTGTGCATTTTTACATGTCTATATGCAAATATAATACACATTTTGGAGTACCCAAAATCCTTTTCGGTTCTAGCTTCGATGATATGACCTTCCTGAACCCGACTAGGTTTTTTCAATTAGGTGTATACCACTAGGGCAATAAATAATGGCAGGTCCTCAGACAATGTCCGGCCAGAACTGAAACTTGTCAGGTCAAATCTTTGCCTTGTAGGTTCTTTTGACCAGTAATGTTGAGCCAGAAATGAGGTATGACTGGGCATCCGCTAGTTGCCCCCCAGTCAACTGCTTGTTTGTCCCCCAGTCAACTCCAAAAAGTCACGTGATTGATAGTAAGCAATAAGTCAGTAGCACTGACTGAAGTTTCACACTCAAATGAAACCATTTTTATGGCTAGAAGCCATTTCAATGTTAGTCCATGTTGTGAGGTGTACATGCTGTAAGTCAGTATCATAGATTATAATCCCTACTTCTATAATAACCATTCCTCTAGGAATCTAATTTTTCTCCATTAAGATGCTACTGAGATAAATTGGTTGTGACTAAAATGGATTGCAAGTGACTAGGCCTCAGTCAGTGACTGGATCTTGATTCACAAAAAATGTATTTTTGAATTTTCACCTTTTGAAAGGCCATGGATAATCTTAATGTATAAAAAAAACATGCCCAACTTCTAAATTTTATTTTCCTCTTCTAAATGCTCAAATTTTTAGCGTTTTTCAATTTTGTAGATGGAATGGACTGGACTTCGGTTGGCTGTATTGTACGGATCATAGACGTTTTTTTAAGCCAAATTTGAGGTTTAACTCATGGTCTTTAATTTTATATTCAAAACTAGTGATTCTAGTTTGAAATTGTGCAAAAAATGCAACAAAAAAATTTTTTTTTAATTTTTTTGATTATGGCACTGGTTTAACTCCTGCTGTCAAAGCCAGTCATCAGCAAAGGTTTTCAAAGGACTGTATGCATAATGTGCCTATAGGTGAATCTGTCGATCGATACAGATTTTTACAACCAATTTTTCTCTGGATCTTGATTCACAAAAAAATATATTTTTGAATTTTCACCTTTTGAATGGCCATGAATAATCTTAATGTATAGTAAAAACATGCCCAACTTCTAAAACTTGTTTTCCTCTTCTAATTACTCAAATTTTGAGTGTTTTTTAGTTTTGGAAAATCAGGAACCGTGGGTAGATGGAATGGACTGGACTTCGGTTGGCTGGATCCTATGGATCGTAGACATTTTTCTACACCGAATTTGCAGATTTTACCCCATGATTTTTATTTCATATTCATAACTAGTGATTCTTTTCCAAAATTTTTCAAAATCTGGTACCCAGAGCATGCACTTCTTTTGGTCTCACTTGAAGAATGAGGAGTCTGGCATAATCCATTTCTTGGCGCATGCACAGTTTACTGGAAGTTATTTTTCTTCCTTCATTCATTCTAGACCAAGACCAGATTATTTTTGGAGATGCTATCCTAATGGAGTACCAACCAAAGACTTGCAGTGTGATGGTGACCCAGATGTTATTCTGGAAGGAAGAAAGAGCTTTCCAAGTGGACATTCTTCATGTTAGTTGGAATTCAATAGATCTAATGCACAATTCCCTCAAATATTAGGGACTTTTAGGAATCAACAAGCGTTGAGGAAGATGATTTGAGCAAATTTCTCCTGTGTAAACTGTTGTACATGGTGTTACTATTCTCTTTGCACCAACTGACAGTAACAACAAGGACAACAGCATGTGTCAATATCCAAGGGTGGATCCAGCCAAAATTTTAGGGGGGGCTAATTGAGTTTAGGGGGGGTGCTAATTGAGTTTCTTCCGTCAACACAACGGAAAACAATAAAAAAAGCATCTTATTCTTCAGTTCTGTTTTGTTTTGTTTTTCTGCTGAAGGGGGGCTTCAGCCCACCTTTGCCCCCCTCCCCCCTGGATCCTCCCTTGATACACATGTCAATATCCTGGCGTAGCCATCCTCGAATCAATCTTTTTGGTTCTTTAAGGTTCCTATTTCTTTGTTTAATAGTTATTAATGCTTGAGTTGGATGAAGCTCAATTAAATTACCTTATTCTCAAGGGAATGACAATTGTATGTGGTGTGAAATGGGGAAACAATACTTCCTAATTGTTTGGGTCTCATCTTATAAATAATTGAATAAGCTTTCATTGTTATGTTAAACGGAAAAAAGATCTTGGCCCAGCTCTACAAAGAGTAAATAGTGCTATGCGATGGATAAATCTTATCCAGTGGATAAATATGTTATATAACTCTGCATCAACTATCCACTTAATAAGGATTTATCCTTTTAATAGCGCTATTCACCCTTTGTACAACCAGGCCTTATCATAGTTTTCAATTTTGGATTTATTACACTTCCTTGCTAAGTCTACACATGTCCCGGGGGGGGACTCTCTCAAAAAGTGGGTAGGGGGGCTCAACAGACCTTTTATGGTTGGGAATGAGACCATGTACCTTTTAGGGTCTCCAGCTGACTCCCAGCTGACCTTTTAGGGTCAGATTTGTTCATTTTGAAAAATATCAAACGTCATACAAGAATATAATGGTTGGAAACGTTGTCGTTTTCAATGTGGTTGTACCTTTTAAGGTCTGAAATCAGTATCTCAGTTAATTTATACATACCTTTTAGGGTCATTTTTAAAACCGTCCGTCGAGCCCCCCTACCCACTTTTAAAGAGAGTCGTCCCCCCCCTGTTACACATGTACAGATAGCAGCAGCAACCATTCTCATTTCTCTAATACATCAAAGTTCTTCTATGCATACTATCTAATTAATAAGATTTAACAAACTTCTGGAGATTTTGCATGTTATGTCCTCTTATTTACCATGATGTACTCACAAGACATAGCTGAGTATGTAGCCATAGTGTGTCTTATTTACCATGGCTTGCAACCTATCATAAAGCAAGAAAATTTACATTTGTGGTATAAATGATTATTTGTTATATTTCCTTCTTTTCAGGGGCATTCAGTGGGCTGGCCTACTTATCTCTGTATTTATGTGGCAAGCTTCATTGTTTCCATGGTCATGGCAGAGGTCAAGGATGGAGGCTTTGTGTTTCGCTTACACCTTTTCTAAGTGCATTAGCCATTGCACTGACAAGATATTCAGATTATAAACACCACTGGCAAGGTAACAGACCTCTTCGGCTCTGACGTAATATTTTCCCATTTCAGACCACATGTCATTCCCAGAGTATCATTTCTTTGTTTAAGGTTTGAGCGCAGTTGCACATGAGAAGACACATGAATATGGATACAGCTCAAACAAAGAATCTTATTCTCAAGGGAATGACACGTGGTCTGAAATGGGAAAACATTACCCCAAGCCGAAGAGGTCTATATTTATAGTGAAATATTAAAAGGAATATAAAATGCGTTCACATGTCTCTGTACTGTGATATAAACACGCAGGGTACTGTAGAGCTCGAGAGAAGCAAGCTTAGGAATACGAGGCATAGCCAAGAGTTTCTCTTGCTTCTTGAGTGCTTTACAGCTCACATAGTGTTTGTCTCACAGTACAGAGACATAGGCTGGCATTTTTTATTGCTTTTATAAAATATTTTTTAACAATTATTTTGTGCAAGCATGTCACTGTCCTATATGATATAAACACAGTAGCCAGCCAATCAGCTTGGGCATTAAATATTTTATGAAGCAAAATAAGATGTATGTGCAAGTCTCTGTGCTGTAATATAAACACACTGGAAGCTGTACAACATGTCAGGGAAGCAATTAAGCTAAGGAACATAAGGGTTGTAGTTGAGTGCTTGACAGATCCTAGAGTGTACAAATGGCCATTTTATATTCATTTGTTCTATGAAATTTTACTTTCATTGATAATTTTGCATTTGGTATGAGTCTCCAAAACAAACAAAATAGCCAGCTAATCGATGTCAGTATTACTTCTCAAGCCTTATATATAATAATTAATTATAAAAACATGCGTAATAGGTAAATTACAAGCCTTGTGTAAAGCGGCTGAAAAATAGGGCCTATGGGCCTTTCACAACTTCAAGCCATGTAAATTAAATGAGCCAGCTCAACTAGAAACCATGGACAGCTGTTTCGGCCTGTATTGGGCCTCGTCAGCACAGTGTATCTAGTTAGCTGGTACATGTAGAATCCATCCCACACAGCTTACTACCTCATCTCTCCTATAATAATTGATAGCCAGGCAGAGATGAAAATAAAAATAAAATAGCTTAGTTATCATGTCAAGAATTTTGGATCCTCATTTTTTAATCACTTTTTTCTCCAAGTTTCTTGTTCTTGTAAGCTTAGCAATATTAATATTTTACTTTTTTCTTTCAGACATCACAATTGGTTCTTTTCTAGGTGAGTTATTCGTACTAGGCTCTATAAACGACTTTCTCAATTCATTTTTTTCTTCTGATAACCTTTTTTAATGAAACCTGACAACGTAGAACTTGCAAAAGGAAATTTTTTGTACTCATAAATTTTAATGTTCAAACTTCAAATTTTGCTTAGAGCTTTAGTTTATGTTTTCAAAAACTTAAGGAAAATTTTTTCAATTCTGTAAGAGGAAACTATTTCAAACAAATTTTAAGAATTTTTACGAATTCCCTCTTACAGAATTTTTTCTTTTTTTGTTAAAAAGATTACAATACAAAGTTTAAATATTCCAGTTTTTAAAGAAATTCACCATTTGGTTCCTGAGTTAAGATTTTTTAAATGAACATTTTTGATGGCATACCAAGGGTTCTGATGTTGTCATAGCAACATCTTACATCATTTTTTTCATGTTCATTGTGATCTTTGGTTTATGGTCTTTGCCTTTCCTGGTTTACTTGCTGTCAAATTATAGCCATATTAATTTTTTTTAGTTCATAATAAATTATTGTGAGTGTATGTGAAGGCACAAAACACTTTCCAGCCTCCTTAAGAACAGGTTTGAGGACGAAATTGCACTGTGCTACATCACCTTAAAAACTATTTTTTGATATGTAACAGGCTTTTGATGTTTCCTCACAGCACCTTGAAAAAAATTATTATTTCATTACTATATATATTTTTTATTAATATTCTAATGAACGATCCAATGATAATATCATTTGTGTTACACGTAGGTATTGGTATTGCTGTAATATGCTATCGTCAGTACTATCCAGCAATTAACAAACCCCACTGTGACTTACCTTACTCTGCCTTCGCCCCCCTCAAACACATCGACGAACAAGATGGGCATCCTGTTCTACCGCTCCTTGCATCTGATGCCAATAAGAGCAACTTCCATCCAGCCATCACTAAACATTTATGACAGGAATTTAGATTCGCTGAATTACCAGAGAAATTTTAGCTGTGAACAGGTAGTTATAATAAGGTTAGTAATTAAAACAGTGTATGCCATAGTTGATTGAATGCGATAAGTATTATTGTCCATAAATCGACTCATTAGAATGGAAGCTATTATGTTTTGTGTCTAAAGGAGCAGGCGAAGCTCAGTTGGTTAGTTTAAGGCTTTTTGGAGCTTGAGGTTCACAGTTCGATCCTCATGATCTCCACATCTGTTAAGACTTCTCTCTAATCTGTGTAGCTTCAGCTTTGAATACTCTTAAAACAGAGCACTGATGGACAGAGAGGGTAAAGTGCGCACCGTCGGCTTCCATTGATAGCAGTTGAATTTCAACTGAAGGAACTACCGACGTTAGATATAGGTACTTTTACCTTTACCTTTTTGTCAGTGAGTTTGCATCCGATTGGCTAATTTGCCTAACTTCAAAATCAACAAATAATTATATTGAAATATATATGACTTCAGTGTGACCTTAATAACTGCTCTTGGCAAATGTTGCTTGACTGTAGAAATTTAAAATATCACAAATTGCGGGGGTTCGATCATCTGATAAAAGGCTTTGAATCTCAATATCTGCTCCAAATGGTGGTCGAACACAGACCACCATGTGCTGTCAGCCAGGAGGAAAATATCTATTGAAAAGCAAAAGGAACTCAACTGATGACCATTCTGACACATAAGACCATGTCAAGTGAAACCCAGCAATACCAAAATGAACAAATTATTCTAAAATATTTAATATATTATGATGACTATGTCTGTAATATATTGTACATGTCATCAAGTAACATTTATCTATTGTTGGCAAGCAAATTCAAGTCTTACAAAGACATAAGAAACTAATTAATACTGATGCCAAAGTCAAATTATATAATGCCTATTTCTTACCTCATTTAGATTATTGTTCTATTGTATGGCATCATTGCGGGAGAGGTAATTCAACCAAATTAGAAAAACTTAATGAACGCGCTTTGCGTTTTATTTATAATGATCATAAAAGCACATATGAGGAATTATTGTTGCGTATTAATCATCCTACTTTGTATAATAGGAGAATGCACAATATTTTAATATTAGTATTTAAGGCTCTGCACAGACTGGTTCCTGAATATATTTCTAAGTTATTTACACTACGTAATTGTAGCATTAATTTACGGGGTGATAACATTCTTATAGTACCTAGAGTAAACACCACTAGTTATGGTCTTCATTCCTTGGCTTATCAGGGTAGTAAGTTATGGAATTCTCTTCCAAACAACATGAGATTGTTGCACGAATTAAGTAAATTTAAATCGGAAATTTCCAAAGTCAAATTTGATATTGACTGTTGTACCTTTTGTAGAGGATAATTCTATTTTAATTTTATTTTACATATATACATATATTTATTTCATTGTTTACATCCATATTTTTATATTAGCATCATGTAATTTTAATTTTTAGTTTAGGTTATTTATAACTTGGAGATATTAGCATGTACTTGCTATCTTGTAATTCAAGTATAAATAAAGTTATTGTATTGTATTGTATTGTATTGTTTGTCAGAGGAAAGTCAAAGTTATGTTTATCTAACTGGACGTATAGAAATGGGAAAATGGGGAAAATATGAAATTATTATATGCCATTAAATTTTATTAAATAATAATATAGTTTATAAGTATAATTTTAAAATGAACTAATGAACTTCAATTGTTGTTTTATTCTAAATTAAAGTGGATTATTGATATAAATATTGTAAAGTTTTCATTCAAAAGTAATTTTTTCTTTAACTCATTTTAAATCTCAATAAACTTATATAATAAATCTATCACATGCACAATTTCTAAAAACTAAAAGTTATGGATCCACTAGATCTCTTTAGGTTGTGCATAATGTTTCATTTCAGACCATATGCGTCATTTTCTTTTGAGAATAAGATTCTTCGTTTGAAGTGTATCCATATTCATATGTCTTCTCATATGCAACCATTAAACGAAGAAATACTATTCTAGGGAATGACACATGGTTTGAAATGGAAAACATTATACCGAATATCCACAATATTAATAATATTATTTATCAATCCCAACCAAGGCCACCCAGAAAAATTTTCATACGAATTAGTCAATCACGATTGAGTAGTATTTAAAAAATAGAATTTGCATAAATTTGTAAGCTCTATAGGTTAACCCTTTCACTACTAGAGCGGCCAAAAGCAGCCAGCGCAAAGACATTTTTGTTTTTCAATTACCCGTCCCCTAGGACATTTCTATGTATTGAAACAAGTGGGATTCTATCAACTGCTTTGATGTGTGTTATAAGGCCTCAATATCTACTGAGCAAATGTTTTTCATTTTAATATTGAGAAATAAAAACACCCTAATTATGTTCCAGGAAGAGCCTGTGTTGGACCCTTTTAGCCTCTAGTAGTCAAAGGGTTAGTTTGTGTTGTATTCTCAATGCAAGAACAAAATGGGTAGTTACAGCAAGGCTGCATCCGTGAAAGATACCAAAATGTATTCAAATCAAGTTGGTTTGGTACATCATCAACATGATCCTGATGCTCCTTCACAGCAGCTATGATCTTCTCCATAACATCCCTGTACTGGGTTGCCTGTGGATTCAAGGGGTGGCTCTCTGAGGGATCTGAGGTGATGTCAAAAAGTAAGGGAGTTTCATGACGGATGATGCCATGGTTGTAACAATCATGGCACATACCATTGCAGCCTTCAGTTCCTTCAATCCATTTCGGAGTTGTGAAATGAGCCTTCCATGTTGTCTCACCATGCCTTGGTCTGTATCGCACGGCATGGACCTCCTTAGCGCAGTAATGAAACATAAACTCATGCGGGGAGTATTTCTCCTGTCGTAGTAGCAGAGGCATAACATTTTTGCCATCAATTATTCGGTCCTGAGGGACTGATGACCCTGTGATGTCAATGATTGTTGGAAAGATGTCAAAGCTGTTAGTCGGTTCAGTAATATTGATTCCAGGTGGGATGTGAGAAGGCCATGAGACAATGGTTGGTACTCTGATTCCTCCTTCCCAACTCTGACCCTTTCCTGCGATTTAGAAGCAATCAGAAAATTAGTGCTGAGCCTAAGTCTGAACTATGAAAAAAAGATTCTAACTACATTTCTCTGCTAGCAGAGTCTCCCTCGTTGGCAATTCTTGCCAAATATCACCAATGACGGAGACTCTACTAGGAGGGAACATTAAAACGTCTAATGTTGAACTTCAACATTTCTTTGCTACCAATGAAAGCGGATGCTGCACACCCCTTTATCTAAAAACAGTCCCCTTCACAGTTCCCTGCATCATCTTGAAAGGTAACTGAGCCTGTGTATTGAAGCGAGAATGGCAGTGAGCTTGCAATGATAGGGACCTGTTAACAAGGTGTTAAAAAAAGGAATCTATCATTGCAAGGTCTAATTTTGATGCACAGGCTCAGTTACCTTTCAAGATAGCGCAAGGAACAGTGACGGGGCACGGCTACTTTTCAAGATGGCGCAGGGAACAGTGAAGAGGACTATTAGTGTTACCTGAATTCAAAATCGGCTATATTTCCTTTATGTGGCCTGTAAAGACACACCCCACTTTTTGCCTAAATTTCAGTCCCCTTCGCGCTTTTTTAGTCTTATGCATACTAATCTACTCTATATACCTTCAAGTCTAAGCCACCCTTCCACTTTTTTAGGTGCCCCGTGGTGCTCCTTGCATGGGGCAAGAGACAATACTGTAGCTTGGAAAGCAGTAACTCAACAATGCTATACTTGAGTTAAAACTCTGGATTGCACGCATTGTTTGAACGTCCAACCCTTACTACTATAGGGGTACCTCTGGCCTGATGATTTGCATCTACGGGTCTTTCTAAGGGCCAAGGGGAACAGTCATGACTGTAAGCCACTCACCTCCTTTATAAATGCCCTTCCATCCACCATGGTATTCCCCTCCGCTGCTCTCCTCTAAATGTGGCCCATGGTCGGACGTAAAGTACACGAAGGTGTCATTCTTCACGCCAAGCCTCTCCAGTGCATTCATAATCTCACCGACGCTCCAATCCATCTCTTCCACGTTGTCACCGTACTGCCCGTGCACGCTGTGACCTTCAAATCTCTTACTGGTGAATAACGAAGTGTGGACTTTGACATACGACATGAATAGGAGAAAAGGCTTTGATTTGTGGTCTTCGACGAACTGAACAGCATCATGAGTCAGCCTTAATGTTAGGTTTTCAAAGACTACTGGCTGTTCGACTACTTCATAGTCGCGCATCAAGAAACAAACAAAGTGTCTTCTCAACTTCAGCGCGAATAAAAAACTTCCATAAATAGATACACATAGAATAATTATAAAGACTGCCGAACGCTTGGATAACAGACCTCCAAGACAACACACGACAGCAGAGACTCCAACTAAGATTAATGTATAGCACAAATTCCGCTGGAGGTTTGGGAAAATTAGTTCAAAAATGAAGTGCCCAGCCTTGCATTCGCGTACGTTGGTAAGGGGAAGACCGTAGAAGTGTTGGAATCCTTGACGCATTGGATGAAAGTGATAGTCGTCTGAAGTGTGGAGGTTCAACCCCAAGTGCCACTTGCCTACCAATCCTGTTGGAAATAATTAATACCAGTAAAGAAAAGACGGGAGCTGTGACTAGAACATTAGGGGGATGATGATAAAGGAAAAGTTGTGGAGATGCAAGACAAAACAAGTTGTACAGCTCTAATGGTGAGTGAGCTTGGCATTATATATTGTATTTATTGATCTTATTCAGTTTTCTTATATTATTGGATCTTTACTCATCCCTCGACGTATGGGCTGACCAAAGTCAGGGCACGACTAACTCACAGATGGAACCCTGAAACAACCTCTGGGCTGATCTAAGTCAGGGCATGGCTAACTCACAAATCAAACCCTGAAACGACCTCTGGGCTGATCTAAGTCAGGACATGGCTAACTCACAGATAAAACCCTGAAACAACCTCTGGGCTGATCTAAGTCAGGGCATGGCTAACTCACAGATCAAACCCTAAAACAACCTCGGGGCTGATCTAAGTCAGGACTGGCTAACTCACAGATCAAACCCTGAAACAACCTCGGGGCTGATCTAAGTCAGGGCATGTCTAACTCACAGATAGAACCCTGAAACAACCTCGGGGCTGATCTAAGTCAGGGCATGGCAAATTCACAGATGGAATTCAAATTTAGTTTATCAAAATCAGGTAGTACTCCATTTCTACCCTCTGGGGTCTCGAGTTCAATTTCTGGATTCGGCGTCACATGTGAGTAGAGGTTGTTGTTTCTCTCCCTAAGTAGGGGAGTGAGCGTTGCGTGACGACACTGGAGACTGCGTAGGAGAAGGCTTTTTCTCTGGTTTTCCTTCCTCTGCAAAAACTAACAAGCTAAATTCCAATTCGACCTGTGAGTTAGCCAAGCCCTGACTTTTATCAGCCTAATGGTTGTTTCGGGGAATGTTAATATTTAAAAGATCGACGGACAAGCTGGATGAAAATCATTATAATATCAACCTAAGATTACCAGTAGCATAGCCAGCATCTTGCAGCACCTCAGCAAACGTTGTCTCATTCTGTGGCAGCCCACCAGGTACGGACAAAAACAGGAACATCCTGGTTCTATCAGGATTAGCGGCCAAACCACTCCTGATTGCATACCGACCCGTTAGAAATGCTGCCCGACTCGGAGTACACACGGATTCAGGAGCTAAATTATGAGTCAGTCTCGCCCCTTCTCTAGCCAGTTTATCAATATTAGGTGTCTTAATAGTGTCATTTCCAAAGCACCCGATATCTCCTATGCCAAGGTCATCCACTAGAAAGATTACAATGTTTGATTGTGCGGTACTAATGGTACTGACCAAGAGCAATTGCAAGATAACCAAAAAATCCATTGTGTGCATTGTAATGCGAGCAAGTCGATTGTAGTTTGACCCTAAGTATTTGATGATTATTCGTCATCGTGACAGTTACGGTAATGTCACGCAACACAGGGACAATCATGGAATTTAAGGTCTCTCATAATAGTTTTCTTACACGCAAACCAGCTGCATTAAAAAGAAAAACTAGTTTATTTTGCCTTTGCTCGAAAATTGTTTTTAAGCGCGATGAATAAAGTCGCTTGGAGTACAAAAAACTATTTCGTGTTGAGAAACATTAATAATGCAATAGTGAGGCATGTCACTTGGCAATCAAGGGTTGCATATCGGTAGCATCTCGTGGGAATACAGTCACTTGATTTGGATTGATCTGTGAGTTAGCCATGCCCTGCATGACTTAGATGTTTCAGTTGTTTCAGGGTTGGATCTGTGAGTTAGTCATTCCCTGACTTAGATCAGCCCAGAGGTTGTTTCAGGGTTTGATCTGTGAGTTAGTCATGCCCTGACTTAGATCAGCCCAGAGGTCGTTTCAGGGCTTGATCTGTGAGTTAGCTGTGCCCTGACTTAGATCAGCCCAGAGGTTGTTTTAGGTTTTGATCTGTGAGTTAGTAGCCATGAAGGGGCGGATCCAGGGTGGTAATAGGGGTACTAGTCACCCCCCTTTTCCCCGAATTCCCGGTAAAACCTTTCTAATAGTCACCCCCTTCTAAAATTCCTGGATTCGCCCCTGCCATGCCCTGACTTAGATCAGCCCAGTCTGAGGTCGTTTGCATTTGAAGGTTCACGACTCTACTTAGGTGTGTGGATATTTTTTTCCGCGCGAGGGAAACAAAAGTAAAAATAGATACCCTTAGCATCGTGTTCACCGCTAACCACCGACCGCTAGGAATGAGACCCCGAAAAACGCCCGCAAACACGGAGAAACACTCGGCATCAATGAAATTTAATATGGCCACTCTTCCAATGACAATTTCGTTATGATGCTTTGATAAATGTCGAAAGTTTGAAGGAAAACGCCTGACGTTGAACTGCAGTTTGAGGTTTGCGGGACTATTAAGAACGTCTTGCTAAAGGTCTCTAATATTATTGTTAGTACAGTTCTAAATTAATATAAAAGCCATGGAAATTTGTTTTTCGTGTTTTATGTGAATTTGGCACTAATTTCGACAAAAAAACGTTACAAACTGAAATAAAAATTTATAGTTGATATCTTCTCAGTCGCACTTTTAGGTCCTGGATGCGCGTGGATCGTAGGTTAATGGACTGCTGCTAGATCAGTTGTCGAGCGAAAAGTCAAAAACCTCGAGATCAAAGTCTTCCATGTGTTTCTTAACTTTTTCCCTGGAGAGGAAAAGAAAAGGATGGTGAGGAAAATGAAAATATTAACATAATTAGGTAGCATGGAGCTTGGAAAGGAAAAGAATAGAAAAGAACGAACGAACGAACGAACGAATGGGTGAGTAAATGAATGAATGAATGATAAACATTTGAGAGTAAAAAAAAAAAAAAAAAAAAAAAAGAAAGGTAAGAAAGAATGAGCGAAGGAAAAACGGCAATAAATTTGGAGAGGGCGATTTAACGTTACTTGGATCTCATATTCCATGGACCTTTATCACACGGTGGCCATGTTTATTCTCATGAAAATAAAAACCTTTGTTTCCCCAGCATAACTTAATTCTCAAGCGCTAGAGTTTGAGGCTGGAATCTATTGTTCAATCCAACATGGCTGCCGCGTCAATAAGGCCCATAGCACCAAAATTTATAAATCTTTCTCCTTCGCAGTTCCCTGCGTCATATCTTGAAAGGTTGCCGTGCCTGTGCATCGAAGAGCGAACGGCGGTAACCTTGCACTGATAGGACCTTTTTTACACTAGCGTAGGGAGGGGGAAGGGGGGTACATGCCCTTCCTCACCCCACCCCCCCCCCCTATAAAAAATTGCGCTCGACACAAAAATGTATGTAATTCATACGGGTTTCCTGTGGATTTGGGGGAGAATCATGCATGCCCCCTCCCCCTCCCCCTCCCCCTCCCCTCCCCCCTCCCCCTCCCCTCCCCCCCCTCCCCCTCCCCCCTCCCCCTCCCCCCTCCCCCTCCCCCCCTCCCCCCTCCCCCCTCCCCCTCCCCTCCCCCCCTCCCTCCCCCTCCCCCTCCCCCTCCCCCCTCCCCCTCCCCTCCCCCCTCCCCTCCCCCTCCCCCCCTCCCCCCTCCCCATAATCAGGACCTCGCTACGCCCCCTGTGTCTCTATCATTATATCAAGGTCACTGTCGTCCTCTTTTCGATGCACAGGCACGGTTGCCTTTCAAGATGGCGCAGGGAACTGTCAAGAAAGCTGTTCCTCACCATGTTTTCCGTGTGACGTAGTAATAGGTGTAGTGAGTCGGGAAACCGTTGAAGCGAGTCGAGACGGAACGCGTATAGGCACCCATGTTCTCGAAATACATCCAGTCACCAGGAGACAGCTGATGATATATAACATAATAGTATAATAAATACCAATACTTAATGTTAGAGATATCGGGGGAATGTCTATTTTACCACCATACGATACGCTTGTTAGAGCTAGTTGACAAATGTTCACTCGTATCTGTTTCAAGTTTAATTCGTGGATCAAGTTCAAACTGGTTCAAGCTAGTACAAGGTTCGCTAAAATGTAACAATAATTCCTAAATTAGCCTACATTTTTGGGGAAATATTTACACTTAAACAGTATATATGTTTAGAATTTATTGTACTTACATCTGGTGGCGAATCACGCATCTAAGTTAGTCTTCATGGCAAAATTATCGTTGGCTCGTAAGCACGTGCATGTCGTTTCATTAAGAATTAAGCGAGTGTCTTTTATTGCATAAGGCTAGATCAAGTTTCATTGCTATGTTTAATCATTAATTTCTGGTAAATCATGGGGTCAAGGAAATCGTAAGAAACAAACAAAACGAATAAATGTATGTAAAAGTTAACTATTCTCAACACTTAAGGAATATAAAACGCGCGCGGGTGTTACTGTACTGCAATATTAACACGCTGGAAACTGTAGAGCAAGAGAGAAGCAAGCTCTAAATCTCCCAGAGTGTTTATATAACTGTACAGAGACATAAGCAGCTAATGATTTTGTGCGAGCGTCTCTCTGTCCTCTGATATAAACACGGTAGCCAGCAAATCAGCGCGGGCCTTAAATATCAAATATTTTATAAAGCCTGACTAATAGAGTATTTTTAACAAAAGTGAATTTGATAAATAACGGAGAGAGATTTTTTTGTTTTGTTTTTGTTTTTCAAATTTTATCTCTGCAAGCAGCACAAATCGACAAAGGAGCGTGCGCGTGCAAGTGGGCGTGTGCGTTATAATATTTAACAATTATTCGCCGAGACGCGAGTCTTCGAGCGGCGAGGTAAATATTCCCCAATAATCACTGAACCTGAGGCCAATAATCGTTTTAGTATAAATACAGAGGTGATTCTTTCAAAAAAAGAAAAAAAAGAAGATAAAGGGCATTTTTTTCCGGTAACAGCAACAAAGCGGCTGACCGCTATTTTGGATTTTCTCTCGAGGTGATTATCGTGTAATAGTGTGAGTTTCTTGACCAATCAGCGCGCGAGACTTTCTATAATCACCTGCGTATTTTTACTAAAGCAGCATAAGACGTAAATCGTGACCAATGAGCGCGCAGGATTAATTATATTTGCTAATTGTAAAAATACTAAACATTAATATATACTCATAAACAATGTTGCTATTGATTTACAGATTAGGGGATGAAAAGAAGGACGGCCGTGTGATGTGAAGTATGGTCGCCTCGTTGGATGGAAGAAAAGTGCTATTATTTTGCGTCTATCATACAGGGAGTGTTCGCTCAATCTTCCTATCCAGAGGGTCATGATTAAAGTAATCCCCGTCTACAGGTGAGAGGCAGGCATTTTACCACCACGCCATCCTGACTCTATATGTTTAATGCGTTTCCCCTGGCTAAGAAAAGATTACAGTGCATACCATATATCCGTGAAAAAGTTAACTAACAAAATTGTACAAATTAGTGCAAAGTTTTGTAGGTCTACGGTCTACTGAGGTCTACTGAACTTACTAATTTGTGCAGTTTCTTACGAAGTTTTTTTAAGGATTTATGGTATGCACTTTATTGAAGAAATAGAAAACGCGCGCGCGTGCTGTGTGCAATTATAAAGCACGCGCAGGTTGGCAGAACACGAGAGAAATGTCGAGAAGCACGACGCGAAGCGAAGTCACTTCTCTAGTGTTATGCCAATCCCTAAGTGCTTTATGACTGCACACAGCACAGCAAGCAAGTTTTTTATTTCTTTTATAAAATACAAATTACGATAACCGTTATTTTAGATAGGAATGACGCTACTGAAAGTTCGCGCGCGTGCTGTGTGCTCTCATAAAGCACGCGCTTCCAACCAATCAGAACGCGGGATTAATAACAGTTATTTTTTTAATGTATTGTATCATATACCTTTGGTAGCATACAGTTTTTGTTGACGTAATCATGAGTACAGCAGCTTTGTCCCCAGATACTCGAGGGGTACGTCATGTTGTCATTGTGCTGCTTTAATGTCTTCGGTTTCTCGAACACGTCAAGGTCAGGATCAAGGTGCACTCTCAAAAACGAACCAAAAATTCCTTCGTCGATGTGATACATGTATCCCTAGGTAGAGAACGAAACATTTCTAAAAAAAAAAAACTATTCATAATTTCTGGGACTGAAATGCTTCTCCTAACAATGGGCTTCTATCTGCAAATATGATGACTCATAGACCCAGTATGGGAGATGGATGCTCCTAGTAATGGGCTCTTGATCTGCAAATATGATGAATCACAGAGCCATTATGGAAGATGGATGCTCCTAGTAATGGGCTCTTGATCTGAGAATATGATGAATCACAGACCAAGTATGTGAGATGGATGCTCCTAGTAATGGGCTCTTGATCTGAGAATATGATGACTCACAGACCAAGTATGGGAGATGGATGCTCCTAGTAATGGGCTCTTGATCTGAGAATATGATGACTCACAGACCAAGTATGGGAGATGGATGCTCCTAGTAATAGGCTCTTGATCTGCAAATATGCCGACTCACAGACCCATTATGGAAGATGGATGCTCCTAGTAATGGGCTCTTGATCTGAGAATATGATGAAAAACAGACCAAGTATGGGAGATGGATGCTCTTGGTAATGGCCTGTAGATCTGGGAATATGAGGACTCTCAGACCAAGTAAGGGAAAAGAATGCTACTAGTAATGGGCTCCTAATCTGGGAGTATGGTTGCTCGAAGAGATGGATGCTCCTAGTAATGGGAAGATGTTGGCTCACAGACACAGTGTGAGAGATAGATGCTCCTAGTAATGGGCTCCTGGTCTGCACATATGATGACTCACAGACCCAGTTTGGCAGATGGATGCTACTTATAGGCTTCTTGATCTGCAAATATGATGACTGACAGATCCAGTGTAAACGATATATACGATATATACTAGTAATGGGTTTATATTTCTTGTTCAGAATATCGTCTTACCGTTTCTGTGTCCTCTCCATTAAATGTCACTGGAGGACAATCAATGTCTTTTTCTTCCAGATGATGTTTCTTGATCTCTTTGACCGTGGTAACGTTTGCCACAAGCGTACACGATGTGATAGGAAAATACCTGCCTGGTTCAGCAATGATCTTCACCCCACTCCCTTCGGGAAAGTATTTGTCGAGTGCTGTGTTGACCACTTCGCAAATCTGCATTCATATATATTTTTTTAGAAAATTGTATTTGTAAATGCCGACACGGACGAATAATACGACGACTTTATCGCGCGTGAACGGGCTTACGAGTAATTGAGGAGATTTCGGGAATAATTTTACGGACAGCACTTGACGACGAATTGAAGTTTATTACAATCCAAGAACTTGTCGTAAACTAGAGTTAAATGATACAAAGGGCATAACTTAATTACTAAACTAGAAACCTGCATAACATTCCAATCATACCATTACGGAAATGCATGCTTAACAAAGAATGATAAAGAGAATCACAATAAACATAGAAAACTAACATAATATTCTAGCGTAGATGAATTACATTGAGAATAAAATACTATAAATGTAGCATAAACTTATAGGCCCTTAGGCGTAAAGTGATAACATATAATACACACCCATAGGTATAGTGGGCTTCCAATCATGCATTTTAAACTATAACTTATTATGAGAAACAAAGCGTACTTACATAACAGTCCCGCTTGCCGAGGTTAAGATATAGGTTATTGCTCCAACAAAGATAACTAAAAAACTACTCTAAACTCTTTGATCACGAATAGATGTGTTCTCGTCGACTTCATACACTAATACTAACGCTAAGTGGAATTGAGACGTGTTGTAACTAAGTGAAACGTTAAGGATATGACGTAACTAATAATAGATACAAAAATAAAGTGTTCGTGGGCGGGGCTGATAAGCCTTCCTTTACATGGCTCCCCTGAAATGTTTACATTTCACAATAGGGACATGCAATGTTCATTGTTCATAACGTTCTGACTAAACTATCTACGGGTACTTATCGTATGGCTCCTCGACGGGGAATTACCCGGTCTCAGCGTTCTAGTTACAGTCTTGTTTAAGGAGAACTACCAGTTTCTGGACAGGACGTTCCAAGCATCGAGGTTGGCTGATCCGCTTTCCTTTGCTGTCACGATCCCTTTCAGCGAGGGACACCTTTGCTGAGCGTACTCGTCCGTCATGACTCCGGTTAACGCACATAACACGACCTAGTAACCATAAACTGCGGGGCAGGTTTTCGTCTTTGATGATGACGATGTCGTTAACTTGCATTTCGCGACGGGGCCTTGTCCATTTTTGACGTGTTTGGAGTGAGAGGAGAAATTCTTTTCTCCACCTACTCCAGAACTCGTTGGCCAGGTGCTGGACACGCCTCCACCACTTTCTTGAATACTGATCTGCAGGCTGATACACACCAGGTGGGGCCATGAGTACTTTGGTCTTCATGGTCAGTAGTTGGCTTGGCGATAAGGGCTCGAGGGAGTCTGGATCATTCAAATTGTCCACTGTTAATGGTCGACAATTAACAATCGCTTCTACCTCGCACATGAAAGTCCGAAGTGACTCGTCATTCAGTTGCTCACTGTTGGCTTGTAGGATGGCTGATAACACGTTGCGAACCGTCCGTATCTGCCGCTCCCATACACCGCCCATGTGGCTTGCTGCAGGGACGTTCATCTTGAAGGTGAACCAGTCGCAGTTGTTCTTCATGAGCTGCTCTTTGACCTTTGACTGGTCCATTTCTGCTAGGGCTGCTGCGAGTTCGCGTCGTGCTCCCACGAAGTTAGTTCCTTGGTCGCATCTCAGCATTCTGACTGGACCTCTACGGCTTACGAATCGTCGGAAAGCATTGATAAAGGAATCGGTTTCCAGGGTGTTAGCTACTTCAAGGTGGACTGCTCTGGATGCAAGACACGTGAATAGAACGCCGTATCTTTTCATTTCTTTGCGCTTTTCCTTGATGATAAAGGGACCGAAATAGTCCACAGCACAGTTGGTAAATGGTGGTGCTGGCTCTAGACGATCTTCGGGAAGATCGGCCATCTTTTGCTCTTGTACCTTAGCTCGGAGTCTGTTGCACATTACGCAGTTTTCGATTGCGGTAGCAACAACTCTTGAGCCACCAACTACCCAGTATCCATTTGCACGGATCTCGCTCAGAGTAAGGCTGCGACCCTGATGCTTGACTTGGTTATGGAAATGACGTACGATTAGTGTGGTCACGTGGCTTCGACCAGGAAGAATGACTGGAAATTTAACCTTGTCTGTTAGACTTGAATGTCGGAGGCGTCCTCCGACACGCAGCAATCCATGAGAGTCGATAAACGGGTCTAGCTTGCGAAGTGGGCCTTGCGAGTTTGATTGTTTTGAATCTTGAGCATCTTTACTTGATTTCAGTTGTGTTATTTCATCGTTGAAATGGTTTGCTTGAACTGCCTTCATAATCTGGATTTCTGTCACCTCTAGGTCACTGACATTCACCTCAGTAGGCTTTATGTCCGATTGTCTCCCTTTCACTGCGTTGCGGAGCCTTTGAATAAACTTTATGCACATGGCCATTACTCGCTTAACACGAAACCAGCTGGAATGGCGTTGAGCATCATCTTCGAGAGTAGTTACTGACTTTGCTAGTTCTGTTGACGTGGTTGCTACGCTTGCTGATTTCTTGATCTCTGGATCATTTTCTTGTAGATCATATGGTTGTGAGGTTGGTGCTTCTTGCTCTTCATCAGTTTTCCACAGAAAGGCTGGTCCTGACAACCATTTCGAATCTTTGAGCTGATCTGCACGTAGGCCTCTAGACCCTTCATCTGCTGGGTTATTCTTGGTGTCGACGTACATCCATTGGTCCACCGAGGACTTGTCTTGGATTTCTTGCACACGGTTAGCTACGAATATATGAAACCGTCTGACTGCATTTGCAATGTAACCGAGAACAACTTTACTATCGGTCCAGAAAACTTCCTTTGTTATTTCGATGTCTAGCTCGCGCCTTAACTGTTCACTCACACGAACCGATACGACAGCTGCGGTCAGCTCTAGACGAGGGACCGTTAACTTCTTTAAGGGGGTGACTCGTGCCTTTCCCGCCAAGAAAGAACAATGGACTCTACCAGAGTTGTTGACTAGTCTGAGGTAGCTGCACTGACTGTAGCCTTTGAAGCTTGCATCGGAGAAGTGGTGCAGTTCTGCCTTGATTACTTCACCGAAGTCTTCTGGTTTGTAGCAGCGTGGTATTGTAAAACTTTCCAGATGTGGAAGTTGAGATCTCCATTTACGCCATCTATCGACCATGTCGTCAGGAATTGGATCATCCCAACCGATGTCGAGACGGCATAGGTCTTGTAGTAGCGACTTGCCTTCTAACACAACTGGGGCGAGGAAGCCTAGAGGATCGTAAATGGAACTCACTGTAGAGAGGATGCCGCGCCTTGTGGATGGACGATCTTTCAAGGAGATTACGAACTTGAATGCGTCTGATTTTGTACACCACTGCACCCCAAGTGCACGTTCCATCGTTTTTTGATTCAGCTCTAAGTCCTTCACATCTTTTGCTCTGTCAGACTCAGGGATTTTTTCAAGCAAGGCTTTGCTATTCGATGTGAACTTGTGAAGGTTGAATCCACCGCGTTTGCACATCTCCTTTACGTCGCTCACGAGTTCAAACGCTTTGTCTACTGATGGTACCGATTTCAAGCCGTCATCAACGTAGAAGTTACGGCGCACGAACTCTGCTGCTTCTGTTCCGAGGCTGCCTTCGTTGTCATCAGCTGTGGTCTTGAGGGCAAAGTTCGCACAACCTGGTGACGAGGTCGCGCCGAACAGGTGCACTGTCATCCGATACTCCTTAGGCTCACGAGAAGTATCGCCATTCTCCCACCACAAGAACCGCAGCAGATCTCTGCAACTCTCTGGGACCTTTACTTGATAGAACATTGCTTCGATGTCGCACATTATTGCAACGGTTTCTTGTCGAAATCTGTATAGGACACTCGTCAAGCTGTTCGTCAGATCAGGCCCTTGCAGCAGGTGGTTGTTCAGTGACTCTCCTTCATAGCAAGCCGAGCAATCGAAAACTACCCTGAGTTTGTCAGGCTTCTTTGGGTGGTATACTCCATGGTGGGGAATATACCACACTTTCTGCGAGTTGCTTTCGTTGGTTTCAGGTGCTAACTCAGCGTAGCCCTTATCTAGCATGGAATTCATGAATTCTATGTAGCGTGAGCGGTATAACTCATCAGCTGCGAATCGTTTCTTGAGGGACTTCAAGCGAACGTAGGCCATCGAACGGTTATTTGGCAGTACGAACTTATCATCCTTGGTAGGTAACGGCATTTCATAGTGACCATCGGGAAGGTAGTTAATGCCGTTTTCGACGATATTAAGGAACTTCCTATCCTCCTGAGAGAGTGAGACGCTCGTTTGCTCTCTCTCGCAAAAGTCGAGTTCAAACATTGCTCTAATGTCGCATGCGTTGAGTATTTCTTTAGTTTGCGGTTTCGTAGCAAATTTGACGCTTCGACGTGAGGATGCATTAGCTGTAGTGACGACGTGATGACAGGTGAATGTATCGTCCTTCAAGGTATGTTGAAGCTCCGGGGTTGCTGGTCCTAGTACTCCCCATCCCAACAGAGTCTTGATTGCGTAAGGATCATCCTCCCCTCCTAAAATGACATCTCGTGGTTTCAGAGCCTTAGGACAATTACATCCGATCAATACTCCTACTTCCATGTTTCTTCGTAGGGGGAGAAGATGATGTTTTATTGCCTTTAGGTGCGGCCAATTGTCCGCTGACTCTGGGGTAGCTATTTGGTTGGTGGACGATGGTATGGACTCTCTCGTATATGCCTTGGGCAACTCTATTGCACTTCCATTGTTGTCAAAGGGTTTTGCTATCAGACCTTCGATTTTCTTGACTGGTATGTCTTGCTTACCGTGCATTGTATTCAGTCGTAGAGTAATCTCAGGACCGTCGACTTCTAACTGCTTCAAGATAGATGTCTTTACAAATGTGGAATCACTACCATCGTCGAGGAGAGCGTAGACCTTAACTTCAACTCCTGGATTACTACTATGACTAAGCACAATAGGCACGATGAGGGAGGTTGTCGTTCCTTCACTAACTGGCGTAGGATCACAGACGTTTGCGTTTGTGTTCGCCTCTTCTCCAGCTGGTTCGGATGAATCATTTTCAGTGGTCGTTGCCGCGATGTTGTTCACCTTGCGTCTGGGTCTAGGCTTTGGTTTTGGCTTGACACCATGTAGTGGGGTCGGGTGTGGCTTTCCGCACTCGTCACATTGCAGTCTGTTCTTGCAAGAAGACGACAAATGTCCAGGCTTTAGACATCCAAAGCAAAGTGCCTTCGATATGATGACGTTCCTTTTTTCAACTTCGGACATACCTTTGAACGACTCGCATCTTTCCAGGGAGTGGCCTTTGTCGCACGCTGGGCATGAGGATGTACTCCTTTGTTGACTTGATGATGTGGTTGTTGCGAAACTGCTTGAGAGAGGGCGAGAGGGTAGTTCCCTTCTTTGCTTGGGCCTAGATTCTCTATCTGCATTCCTTTTTCGTTCTCGTCTTAAGGCGTCGGGTGAAAAGATCGGATCGTTCGCCAATTCAGCTTCTGCCTTAACATATTGTACAAAGTCAGTGAATGATACTCTTTGTAATTTTGACTGAATGTCATATGCGTGACGACACCATTTAGTACCACAGTACGACGGAAGCTTTGCACTTAATCTTTTAAGAGTTTGCGTACTATCTAGCTCGGCAAGAGATCCTACTATGCGCACTGCTTCTGTACAGCGAGTAAGGAAGTCTGCGAATTCCTGGAGTGCGTTGCTGTTGCCGTCTGGGATGTTTGGCCAGTTGCGCATGCGTGATTTCTAGGCTTCAGCAACGTGGATCGGATTACCGAAACGTTCATCTAAAAGCTTGCGTGCTTCTTTATACGAGTTCTCACTTGTTAGCGAAAGGAACCCTTTTATTACGTCATTGGCCTTGCCTTTAGTGTACTTCTCCAGGTAGTAAAGTCGGTCCATGTCAGATGTAACTTTAGTGGAAATAATTGTGTCAAATGTCGTGACAAAACCTGGATAATCGAAAGGATTGCCGTCGAAAGTTGGAGGCTCCTTTGTCGGTAGGTGACTTATTGTTTGCTGGTTTATTAACAAAGCGCTCAGTTCCGTTTGTTTCGTCTGCAATGAAACTATTTGTTTTAATGTTTCGCTGCCGATGCTATTATAATTCCTTTCTTGTTCCGTGGGATCAGGTATTTCCCTTTTGATCCGTGGAGTAGGGATTGGCTTGTGTGCTTGCCTGTTATTTGTGCGGTGTTCATAATCTCGTTCCGTTTTCTCTTCCGGAAGTTGAAAGCCGTCTTTCCCGAATTGCGTGACGTCATCACAAAGAGCGTTTTGATCATCGATTACCATTTTCATTGCCAAATTCTCGGCTTTAACGATTGAAATTTCTCTTTCTAGCTCCAAAGCCCTTGCTTGCTTTTCCCTTTCCAAGTTTTCGATTTCGGCCTTAATTCTAGCTTCCTTTGCCGCGGCCTGCATTAACAAACAGCGTGCTGAGCCTGACGATCTAGACGTGTTGTCACTTCGTTTTGAGGATCGACTATAACTAGATCGATTGTCTAATATGTGTCTCTCTTCTAGAGATCTTATTTTCTCTGCTAATTTAATGCGACATTGATTATATTCTAGGTCGCGAACATCGAACCACGAGTAAGCGGCTTGTTTTTGTTCATCTTCTTCAATTTTGGAATGAAGACAGAAATGAGCTTGATCTAGCTCTTCCTTCAGTAGATCTAGCCTGTCTCTCTGCGCCTCGAGTGCTCTAAGGTCAACAGTCACGTCGCTAATTGAGTGATAGGTGGCCTTGATCTCTTTTGATAGATTGCGGGCGGCATTTTGTCGTTTTTGGTTGAGAGTATCGATAAGGTATACTTTTCCTTTCTCAGTCAATTTCCTGTCACGTGGTTTTGGTGGTGAAGGTGCGGTTTTACAGGTTGTACGCCCATCCGAATTCCGAGATTCTGAAGTCGATTCCTTCTCTACAAGTGAAATCTCAACATCACCAAGATCAATGAGTTTCGAAACAGTTTCTTTTTGTGACTCACTGTCGCTCATTTTGGAGATAACTAACCTCTTTTCGATTCTGTAATCTCAGCAATATTTGACGATGTTATTTTACTGTAAATGCCGACACGGACGAATAATACGACGACTTTATCGCGCGTGAACGGGCTTACGAGTAATTGAGGAGATTTCGGGAATAATTTTACGGACAGCACTTGACGACGAATTGAAGTTTATTACAATCCAAGAACTTGTCGTAAACTAGAGTTAAATGATACAAAGGGCATAACTTAATTACTAAACTAGAAACCTGCATAACATTCCAATCATACCATTACGGAAATGCATGCTTAACAAAGAATGATAAAGAGAATCACAATAAACATAGAAAACTAACATAATATTCTAGCGTAGATGAATTACATTGAGAATAAAATACTATAAATGTAGCATAAACTTATAGGCCCTTAGGCGTAAAGTGATAACATATAATACACACCCATAGGTATAGTGGGCTTCCAATCATGCATTTTAAACTATAACTTATTATGAGAAACAAAGCGTACTTACATAACAGTCCCGCTTGCCGAGGTTAAGATATAGGTTATTGCTCCAACAAAGATAACTAAAAAACTACTCTAAACTCTTTGATCACGAATAGATGTGTTCTCGTCGACTTCATACACTAATACTAACGCTAAGTGGAATTGAGACGTGTTGTAACTAAGTGAAACGTTAAGGATATGACGTAACTAATAATAGATACAAAAATAAAGTGTTCGTGGGCGGGGCTGATAAGCCTTCCTTTACAGTATTTCTTCCACGTATATTTACAAAGTCTATTAGCCAAGCTTTCGCCTTTCGCACAACTAACGCATCATCAGGGCAACGTCTGGAGAGACAATGTTTTTAAGTTACTAGACACTACGCACGTGCAAGAGGAATCAGCCAATAAGAGAACTACACAATGAGTTAAGACGATTAAACCATTAATTTTACCTTTTCAAAAGAGAATTGACTGGGTTTTCCAGGAAACCCTCCGCCGATGTCAAGAATTTTAAATGAAAAGCCAAGTTTCTCCTTAAAATGAAGAAATAAAGCAATCAGTCGGTCAGTCAGTCGACCACTCAGTCAGTCAGTCGGTCAGTCGGTCAGTCGGTCAGTCGACCACTCAGTCAGTCAGTCAATCGGTTGGTCGTTCGGTCGGTTGGTCGGTCGGTCATCAGTCAGTCAATCGGTCAGTCAATCGGTTGGTCGGTTGGTCGGTTGGTTGGTCAGTCGACCACTCAGTCGGTCAGTCAATCGGTTGTTAGGTCAGTCGGTTGGTCGGTCGGTCAGTCCGTCAGTCGGTCAGTCGACACTCAATCAAATAATCATCAGTTTATTCAATTATCCAACCTGTCTATCAAGCAAATAACCAATCAATGATCAGTCAAGTAACGATTTTCTGAATACATCAGCCAATGTACCGTTCAACACCCGAATAACAGACATTGAATCAAGCAATCAATCGATCAACTTTTGGATCAACTATTGAATCAATAGACCGTTTTCTCAAGATTGCGTGCGCATCCAACTTGACGGGCCACAAAATTAAAAAACGCAAATTCAGTTAAATTGAGAAGCCAGTTTTACACTTAAAGAAGAGAATAGTTGATTTTATGAATTCTTGTGGAAAAATTTCATAAAAATGTAGGACAATTCTCATTATAAAGCTTGTGTTCTGGTATCGTGGCCCGTCAAGGTCCTTAGATTTGGATGCGCACGCAACCAGCGGTCTATTAGCCCACCAACCATCTAATCAATCAGTCTTATGTACGTACGGTATGGACTATCTTACCCCAATGTCAAACACGTGTCTGGCATTTCTGATGGCATCTTGGTAAGGTGTTGCATCATGGCATCCACAGCCGATGTGAAAACTGCAATTGGAAAAATATATATATCAGCACAATTATCGTCGTTTGTAAATTGCAACACTTATTATTATGTGAAAACAAATTTGCGATAACCTTTCTATAAACTTTGAGCAAGACAATGATGTTTTATACAGGATATTTTACTGCTCCAAAAAAGTTTGTATACTTAATGATGCCTATAACGATACCACACTCATTAATATATTGGAAGTATAAACCTTGATATCTTCAAGATGCATCGCTCGAATCATATGAAATTCTTTTACCATTCAAATATTTACTTCATGTAGCATCAATGATGAAGATATTAAACTATTACGTTTAAAAGCAAAAGATTTTCAAACTGGAGTTCTATGACCCTCAATGAAACAAATTAGTTGAAAGTGGAACCATTGCTTGAGGAATGAAATAAGGTTGCTATCAATAGACGTCACTTCCGGTAATAGTTGAGTTTTTAATGGCTTGAAGAATCCTGGAGGTTGTTTTGATCTCTTGTTTTCTGGTTTGGCGTCGTAGAAATAGTCAAATACAATAGTTTGAGGACTTATTTTGACATGTTTTGACTTAACATCCGCTAGTTGCCCCTCAATAGACTGCTTGTTTGCCCCCCAGTCAACTCTAAAAAGTCACTTGATTGATAGTAAGTAATAGACTACACGTGGTTTAAGATATGAGATAGTATAGCTCTCTTTTTACGATAAGCATCTGCAAGTGATGTCACCTGGTCTTAACAACTTGAAGTCCCTGACAGATTTAACATCACTATTCAGTTTTGTTTTCATTGTTTGTGGCTAGCCACCAAGTCAATCCCTTTTAGAGGTCACATTACCTTATGCCGACGACATTCAAGCCTAAGTTCTTGGCACTGACGAGAAGAGTGCTGCAGTCTCGAAGAGGAGCACCAAATTTGTGTCCATTCTTGTTAAAACAACAACAGTAACACAGGTTAATGTGCGGAACAAGTAAAGGCCGTCACCAACTACAGTACATCTTTATATAAAGTTATGTACTTACAGCATCGTAGACTGAATGGCGAAGCGTTGGAGAGAATCTGAGCAGAATCCTGCATGAAAGAAACCAGAATGTTTCATATATAATCGGGAGTGTCCTTGTCATCGTACTCGATAATAACGGAACCTCAGAGACTTTTGTTTGTTTGAACTCCATTGATCATTTTTTGGCCGTTCTCGGTTCACTAGTCATCAATTTTTACTACTATAACTGTATTAATTTTCCAAGACAATTCTCTATTGATTTATATCGTTAGTCAAAAGGAAATGCCTAGCATGGGACCTAGAGTCCCGTTCGCACTTTCCGCTTTGGGTAGCATGTTGGTGTAATTTTCCTTTCTGATTGATACCAAATAAAAGTTGTAAAGAGGAGTGAGAGATGGATAATTAGGATGGATGAATGAATCGAATATTGGTATTTGTCGATGGCATATACTCAAAGTGGCTCTTCACTCGCTCAATCGATTTGAAACCCTGAAATTGATTTTTATAGAGGGAGGAATAGTGGAGCTCCCTCAGAAAACTCTTGGAACAGGGAGAGAACCAACAAGCAAATGTATTTTACATATAACACTGAGTTCAAGAATTGCTCTTTGGTCGGAAAAAGGGATCTCTTAAACGCCATCAGTGCTTCCCATGGAAGGATAGAGGTGCATGAATGAATGGATGGGATGTGATAAAATGGATGGACGAGATGAATGCAATAGCGTGGATGGGTGGATGGATGGATGGATGGATGGATGGATGGATGGATGGATGAATGGACGAGATGAATGCAATAGCGTGGATGGGTGGAAGGATGGGAGGGTGGATGGATGGGTAGATGGATGGAGAGTGGGTGGATTGGATGAGATGGGATGAGATTGGATGTGACAGATGCAATAGATGTATGTTACAACTCACTCAGACTCTGGAAATAATTCCTTTATCTTGTGCAGCTCTGATTCGCAGTCAAACGTCATCATCGACACTCCAGATTCTTTTGCAAACCTTAACCACAATACAAGAAATAAATGCATCACTAAACTTATTCTATGACGGGTATTATACAGCCTGCGTACAAACGAACGTAACTGCGGTGAACCAGAGTTAAAGTCGGGCTGCACAAAGGCTAGCATTATTCATAGTTCCGACACCTCTTAGTTACCGTTGCTATGTCCCACAAGCTTAACAAATTATCTAGAACATCTCAGAATATGAAACTTTGATCGCGGAAAATGTATTATAAATTGTTTCAATGGTTTACTGTCATGCTAAAAGAATAGAACATTGCCTCGTAATCCTTGTAGTACTCTTTAAAACAAATACTGTGTCGCTGTTTGTGGGGCAAGATTTTAATTCCACTGAGAAAACTGCTGCAACGATGATTGGTTCGCTATTTTCTGAGTCAGAACTATAATTTTTAAAACCCTCACAGTGTTTTTCTGCTGACCAGCAGCAACGTTGACTCAGATGAAACACGCGTTCGTGGTACTTACTTGATATAAGAGAGTTTTTTGCATGTGTGAGCGTATACGATATCCTGTGGGTTGCTGCCGTTATCTAGGGCTAATCTTATCTCTCCCTAAAATAAGAAGCAAAGAAAGAGAGAGAAAGAGAAATGAAGAAAGGATTAATGACAGGAAGGAAGAAAGATGGATGAAAAAGCAAATATGTGACTGACAAATTTTTCGTTAGAGATTTGGATCATTTCTCTCTTTCGCAGGAGAAGCACCAATGCGTAGGAGATGAAAACGTATATAACGTTGAGCTTACATTTGGGCCAATTTTTCTTTTTGTGTTTGAGTGAGCTCACAGTTTAAACAACGAACGAACCGACGTTGCTTTTAACTCCGAGAGCAATTACAATCACTAAGAATAGGAAATCCTTGATCCTCATGCGGTGCGCTGATTTTGCTAGGAATTATTCTATTCTTTGTCTGTTGTGCATGTGATGCGATAGCTGCGATGTTAGGCGACTTTAAGAAAATACTTGCTATGGTTTCTTTTGTTACATCAATCAACATGGTGGCCATGTCTTTTGTCTTTTCGTATGTGACGTCATAGCCGCCATGTTGGTTGATTTTAACAAAAGATTTGCCTTGGTTTCTTTCGTTACATCAATCAACATGGCGGCTGTACCATTTGTCTTCAGTTTTTTATCGGAAACCAGCTCCAAAATTATGTGTTTTTTACAAACCTTACTCGCACAGTCAAATCCTGTGCCCATCTTGGCATAAAGACGTACAATAACTGGATCAGGATTTGCTTTAACGGCTAGAATATTGCAAAAATAATCATTATGACTAACGTCTGATTCTAGATGTTTCAATATGTGTATCTAGAGCAGTCTCCTTCACGGTTCCTCAGCCATTTTGAATAAATTATGTTAATTAACATTGAAACGAGACGAACGGTGAGTTTCTTGTTCTGTCGATTGTAACACATCGCAGTGGTCTTCTATTGTCTCGGCGGATGTCGTTAAGTTATTTTTGTTTTCCTTTTCAACTTTCCTGCTCAGTTAGTTTAGTTACTTGTTTCCGTGTTAATTATCAAAATTTATTCAATATGGCAGAGAAAATTTATAGTGCACGTGACGTCATAGCCGCCATTTTGGCTCACTTTGACAAGAAAGTTAGTCTTGTGTGTCTTTTGTCATTTCAACCAACATGGCGGCCACGTCTTTTGTCCTTTAATTCTCATTTTCACCAATAGGCAATCTGAAGATATCATTGGCGACCCGAATGAAAAACGTCTGCGCATGCTCTGAATCCGTATGCAAATTAGTCAAAACATAAGTAAATTTGACTTTCAAACATGCCTGATAAATTGGACTTTACAAAATGGCAAAACTTAGTGTCCGTGCTCGAAACTTAAGGCTAATTCTTTCATATTGTGTTTGTTAATACAGTATCTTGGTCTCACAAAAGTATACTCTCGAACTTTTTTGTATACTTGGAGGAAACAAACATTTATTTTCTCACTCAAACTCTTCAAAATTCTTAGAAAACGTGCTGAAGTGCACGCATGCGCAAACGTTTTTCTCTAGTTTCATCATTGGCTCATTTTTTTAAAAAAATCAGCAATAAATTGAAGTTGTAAATTGAACTTCGATAGGACATCATAAATCCAACTTGCATATTGTTTATTCTCTTAGGAATGAATGAAGAATACTTCTACTCTTACCGTAAAATGGGCGAATCCTTGGAAGAAGGCCAACCCACTTAAACAAGGAAAAGAAGTACTGTGAGTTCCTTGTAATGTAAGTGATGTCAAAGTTTTTGCAAAGATATACGTAAAGCTGATATTACACGGCACGATTTTCGCCTACAACTAGCCTACGACAGACGCGAGCGTGTTGTATACAATAGTTGTAGGCGAAAATCGTAGCGTCTAAACCGGCTTAAAGCTGATGTTACACGGGACGATTCGCAACGACGATTTTTCGCGATACGACTCATCAATTTTTAATACATGTTAAACGAGTCAACTTTTCGCGCAACGTTCGTTCGAAAATCAACATTTTTACCATAACTTGGAAATTTCTCGCGCGCTAATTGGCTTAGAACCATTGTCGATTAGAGGCTAGACCTACTTGTGCTTACGACATCTGTCACTCGCGCACTGAGCGAGCGGATGTAACGGCTTTTTCAAACTATTTGCTTGTCTTTTTGTTCATTTTTTTTGACTTTGTTATGGTAAAAAACAAATAAAAGTCAGTTTTCTATGGGTCTGTACTGTAATCGAATATGAAATGACGTCAAAAATGATCCAAACTTTGCAGTGAAACCACTCGTTGCGCTCGTGGTTCCACTTGAGTTTGGATCATTTTTGACGTCATTCCATGTTCGATTACAGTACAAACCCATAGAAAACTGACTTTCATTTGTTAAATTACACGCGACGATTTTTAGCGATTTGACATCGCCTCGCTTCTATGAGAGTATTGCACTGCATTTTGAATATGCGTTGCGCAAAAAAAAATCGTTGTTAAAGCTGTTATATAAATCAACTGGCATAAAATTCGCCATTCAGCGTTGCGAGTTTTTGAAATTGAATCAAAAACCACCCTAGGTATGCACTTTAACTGCCCTTTCCTCCATGCTTCGTTTTAACATTGAACAGCTTCAGATACTTAGTAATAATATATCATTCATAAACCTCGGATCGAATTAGAGCTACCATACGAGTATCCAGCTGAGCGATTTTCAATTTCTTTATTGCACAGGGTTAGCCTCAATCCTATGTAGAATAATCACGTGTTCCAGTAAAGGTCCGTGGACTTCTCAAAATGTTTGTATTGTTAAAGTTGTACATTCATTACTTTATTTTTGGTATTTGTGAACATTTAGACACTGATACGAGTCTAAGCCTGAGCAAATGAGTCTGTAATCGGTATTGTAAAAATTTGAAAATGGTCTGTCGTAATGCCCGGGGGATACTCCCCTATATTCGCTATACAGGTATGTGCCGCCAAACAGAGTATGGTTTTCAGCGATTCTACTCTGGAACAGGGTATATGAAATCACGCTCTCTCCTCTCTGGAACAGGGCATCTATTTTCACAATACAGGAACTGGGTATGGTTTTCAGCGATCTTGCTCTGGAACAGGGTATGAAATTCAGCGCTTTTTACTCTGGAACAGGGTCAGGGTTCAGAGGGCTCAGCGGCACATCCCTACCCTAAACGGGAAAGAGTACCCCCCCTCCCCCCCCCCCGGGTCGTAATGTCATAATTGGCGTAGGATATGTATTACCTTTTGATATTTCTCAATAATGTCGTCTAGGTTCATCACATAAAATCCATCGTCAGATTCCTGAAAAGTTAAAATGAAAACAAAACAATCTTGGATTAATTTGATATTGAAAAATCTAATTAGATAAAAATAGAGCAATTTAATTTAAATAGGCTTAATGTTTTCCCATTTAAGACCACGTGTCATTCCATAGAGTATCATTTTTTAATTTAATGGTCTCGTGGATAAGAAGAATAATAAAAAGTACCCTTACATGTGACGTCAAAGCAGCTCAATTTGGTGGAAAAAACAAATGAATTTCAATCTCATGAGAATTGGAATCCTATTGTTATGTCCTCCAAATTGAGCTGCATACACCATTCTCATAATGGCTGACGACTGCACAAAAACGAGGTCACCCAGTCATCTTGAAAAGGCTGAGCAAGGCTGCTCATTCAGAATGAATTGGATAGCGCAAATCAGGTCAAAACAAGAGGTAAATTTCTATACTTTCCTCTTATAAACGCATTTGATGTACTTTTGTATCTTGTATTGTAAACTAATGACTGGGTGACCTTGTTTTCGTGCCCTTTTCAGCCATTATGAGAACGGTGCATTCCGACATGCTGCAACTGGTCCATATTGAAACAATTTAAACAAAGAATCTTATTTTCAAGAGAGTAACAGAGTCTGAAATGCAGAAAAAATAACCCCAAGTTAATAGTGTCTATATTCTCTAAATCACTGGGTATTGTTTTTGACTCTGGTTGTTTTATGTGGTGCTTACCTCTCGTCCAGGCAAGTTTACCATGTAGTTCGCCAGATCTTCAAAAGCGACATCATCTTCAATCACAACTACTGATCCTATAGGTGAAACCAAAAAGAATGATGAATGATCGACCTAGATTGGTTTACCCAGTGCAGGGGCGTAACGAGGGATCTTGCAGAGGAGGTGCACAGGCAATGATTTGCAAAAAAAAAAAAGGTAACCAAAAAAAATAGCAGAACCAACAAGAAAAAAAAAAAAAAAGAAAAGAAAAGAAAAGAAAAAGAAAAATGGGTGAGTGTACCCTGTTCTCCTCCCCCCCCCCCCCCCCCCTGGTTACGTCCCTGCAGTGACTGACTGAGCTAGTTTTGTCATAGAAGCTTTGCACCATCTTGACGTGATGGCAGCCATAACAGAAGGCACTGAACTCTTTCTCGTTTAACGGCTCACTGAATGAATCGACCGGCCGATTGGCTAACCGACCGATCGGTTTACCCAATAACCGAGAAAAAGGGTTTACAAGAGTCTTGGAGCACACTTTTTCTATCGACCGACTAACTGAATGAACCGACCGATCGGTTTACCCAGTGACAGTGATTAACTAAACGACCTACTACGAACCTTTGCAATAATATTGAAGAACACGTTTTCGACGGACCAAGCGACCGACCGACTAAATAATTCTTTTGAATTTTTTTTGTACTTCAGTGAAAACGACAAACTTCCAAAGATGAATGAGAAAAACCAAACTGAACTTGAAGAAGAAAGGACGAGAAGGAAGTTAAGTACGACAAAGGTAAGAAAAAATATATCTAAAAAAAATACAGCATTTAAAAACTCTAATAGACCGGCTCTTGCAACACGTCGGAATGCAGCTCAATTTGGAGGACATAACAATAGGTTTCCTATTCCTATGAGATTGAAATTCTTCTGTTTTGTCCTCCAAATTGAGCTGCTTTGACGTCACATGCAAGGGGTCTATTGTATTAAAACGTTTTTTGCAAAAGTGCAGAATGTTTGGGGTTTTTTTAACAACTTTATTGGCCTTTAAAATTTCTCAACAGTAGCAAACAATAATAGTAAACAAACTAAAGAGAAAAAAGACTAAGGAAAAAAAATCTAATAATGACATGAGTAATACAAGAAAGAACGGCCAAGCGGGTGGGCGCGAACGGGACCTAGAGTCCCATGTAAAAGCCCCGTTTACACTGGCGATTTTTGGGCGATTTTTGCGGCGATTTTTGTGGCAATTTTCGGAAATATGAAATCTTTTGTCTCATCCTTCAAAAGAGACATTCGTCTAGGAAAATCTTGGTATCCTGAAAAAACTTTACAAATAAATTCTTTACCATTATTTATTATGCACAAAATCGCAAAAAAAAATCGCAGCAAAAATTGCTGCAAAATTCGCTAGTGTAAACGGGGCTTCATGCACCTTCGTCACCGCTAAGCCACTCAATGCATGTCACGTTCGCAAAACTGATAAAGAAACTTCACGATCTCGGCAAATTTAATTCTAAAATGAATCTTAAACAAGACAGGAAATCAAGTCCGAATATGTTGATTCATTTGTCAAAAACGTCAAGAAATTCGTATATATATATAAGTTCTTTGTTCTTTGAGAAGTGACGTTGTGTAGTTAAACGATAATAGTTTGTCAATAACTTCTATAACACACGTGTTTCCTCGAACGTTCTGGCATCAAACAAACGCTGAAATACCATTCTCCATCTTAAATCCTCACTAAATGGTCGGGGCATTCTGGATTTTCGATTTACGAGTTGAATTTTACATTTAACGTTCAGGCTGACGCACACGAGGCAAAGAATACATAATGAAACACGTGATATATCTTTTAGTCTAAATGTGGAAATGCAATGTCTTTTTTCTATGGACAACGTTAATGACATTGACTGTATGAAAATAAAACAGTTCCTTGAAAGTATTAAGTTCCTATTAAAGTAGAACAGAACTTTGGTAGAGTGAATATCATAATATATCCATGAAAACTTTGTAAGAAATTGCACAAATTAGTAAGTTCAGTAGACCTCAGTAGACCATAGACCTACGAAACTTTGCGCTAATGTATACAATTTTTTGGTATGCACTCTAAATGGTATGTACTTTAATACAAAGGAAAACTTTCTATAGGGATACAAATTTACTTAAGATTTTGTCGTTACTTTAATAGTTCCAAAGCTTTGAAACTGTGTAATTTTAAGTTTAGTTTCCAAGCTGCTACAACTTTGAACCGAACAATATTCAAATAATGAGTTTAAAAACTTTTATTAGTGTATGAAATAATAAACTATTTCCATTCTGTTCGAAAGCACACAATTGTGAAGTCATTCTATAACTATTACTTAGCTCATGTAAGAAGTTTCAATCGTTATTTAAATTTGCAATGATGATGAAAACCGTTTTGATTGCAAGAAGAACAAAGATAGGAAGCAAACGAGAAGTAAAATCATATATGATCAGATCATTAATTCAGGCCGTTACTGGTGTAGGTTATGTAATATACCAATTGTACTCAACATCAAAGATGATATCGTGATTCCGAGAAAATTCTCTATCTTCTTTAAAAATTAATATTGCGTGTCTTACCGGACTCAATAGAAGATTAAAGCTTTTTTTTCACTTAAGAGGATAAAAAGAAGGTGATGATAATGGTTGTATATAAAGAGAAAAGAGAGAAGAAAGAGGAGAAGTAAAAAAAGCAGTCAAAAAAAGATGAAGATGGTGAAGAAGAAGAAGACGAAGAAGAAGAAGAAGAAGAAGACGACGACGACGACGACGAAGAAGAAGAAGAAGAAGAAGAAGAAGAAGAAGAAGAAGAAGAAGAAGAAGAAGAAGAAGAAGAAGAAGAAAAAGACTGAATTCTGAATTCTGTTTATCGCAAAACTTCTTTCCCTTGGCGTTTAACAATTTTCCTGGTCCATCTGTCCTCTCCTAAAAGTTCTACCAAATAAATTGAATCATAAGAAAGGCAACAAGATATTTCCTTACCTCTTACGTTATAATCCATACCAGCAGTCTACGAACTAGCTACCTGGACGAGATTGTTCGCCGGCGTTTGCTTGTAACCTCGTAGAAAATGTTACATAACCGAGATTGCATCAGTCATCCATGCTCCTAACTTGTTTATTTTGATAGTTATTGTTTAAGATTTGCATAGACAACAATGGATAAAACAGATATGTCAGATATCTGATTGACGTCTAACAATTGTCATCTTACGCAACTCGATTTAAATACAGTAGAACCCCGCTCTAAGGACACCCGCTTAATAAGGACACCTCGTTATTAAGGACAGGTTTCAAAGTCCCAACGAAAGCTCCATACATTTTCTGTTAAATTAACCCGCTTTATAAGGACGCCCGTTAATAAGTACAAAGGACACATTTCTAGCACCTGAATGACAGATTCCATACAAAATCAACCCCGCATTAAGGACACTTGAAATTTGAAGACGCCTTTACTGTATTTGTTTATTGATATAATGAGCATAATACTGAATATATTGTCAGTTTTTTATAAATTCCGAATTTTATTAGAAGATTGTGGATTGTGCGATTTTTTGCTTATAATACACTATATAATTTACCTTTTCATCACTACTTAATAGGGACTCTACGGAGGACAATCTGGGATTTAATTGTGCTCTCTTGTACGATCAGAATCGAGTAATTTTGTTGAGTGTATTATAAGCTGCGAAAACGTGCAGACGAAGTTTGGAAACATTTCAGCCAGGGCGAGACCCCAAAAATATTGTAAAATCTGCAGAAAATTACGAATTGCTTAAATCGAATTCTGACAACGAAAATGACTTATTGGGTTCTTTAAAATAACTCCTCACTATTTTCGTTGAATCAGGGGCTCTATCCGGTGACTTTAAAGGAATTTTACTTCATAGATTTTTGAGATATCATTTTTAGAAATATTTCCATCACTAGTGTTTGAAATATATCCATCACTCGAAAACAATAAAAGCACGAGGACTACGGCCAACGGCCTCGTGCTTTCTCAAATGTTTGCTCGTGTTTGGAAACCTTAATGAAACACTCGCACTCGTTTTTGAAATATTACTTGCCCAGCCCAAGCTAGGTTTCTGTGGTGTCGCTGTTAGATCTAAGTTTTTGGTGTAGTTTTCTTTGTCCTAGATTTGTTTATATAAGTGTTCTATAGCTTTTGTTTCACTCGTTTCAGTCTAAGTATTTCGTCATTGTTAGCCTAGTCCCTTAGGAGTTTTTGTATGCTTTATATACGCTCTCTATAATGCTAATACTTAGTTAGTTGGTGCTCGCAGTTCGTCCCTTTATGCACAAATGTAAGTTATTCGTTTCCATTATTTCTTATCGTTTTTGCAGTTTAATGTTTCGTAGTTTTATCCTATTTGTTATATCATATTTACTAAGTTATTTATCTATTTGTAGTCTTTACCTTACGCTATGCGTACGAGTTTAGAATAAAACAATCAAGTATGGGACGTAGTACCAACAGTCATGTTGTAAGAGAATGTATAGCGATACTTAAAAAGCTCAATAAAATTGTCAAAATGTCAAATAAAGTAAAGAAATCTTAGCTGACCTTTGGAAAGTAGAACGTTTTTCGCCCTGTGTACTTAGATTTTGACTTCATGACTGCAATTTAATTTTCATAATAATGCGAACTGTGTCTGCGAACTGCACGCTGCCGCCAATCAAACCTGGTTCTTTCCTGTGCTTCGAGAGGTACCTTTTTGCAGCAGTGAAAACCAAATTTCAGCGTGAAACTCAGAGACACAGAATTCGCATATTTATGAAATTGCAGTAAGCCAGTTTTGGCGAAAGAAGTAGTCTACTACTTTTCAAAGGTAGAGTGAAGGCATATAACCCGTGAAAGTAAAACGTCGGCAATAAGCCATATACATCCCGAGGGCCGTAGGCCCGAGGGATGTATAGGCTTACTAGAGAGTTTTAGATTTACGTTCACGGCAAACGTGAAACGTCAGTTGACCATTTAAAAATTATTTTAAATAGCTTAAAAAGAATCGCAAAAAAGTCCAAGTAGTAGAAAAACAAAAGAATATTTGTCTTTGGTGAGAAGGTTTGTAAAAGGTAAAGTAAAATACAGGAAAACGATGACCCCATTCACACCAAGGCTTAAACATGTTTTAAAGTGGTTTAACTAAACAGGTTTGGAAAACTATCTACGAACACACTGCACAATATTTGGTGAAATAATGCATGTAAACTATCCTTTGTCTTGCTCTGATAATATTTTAGAAAGTTTCATTATATTGTAGGTTATTCTAGTTTCTCAATTTTTTTCCTAATAAAAACATAGTTTAACTAAACACGTTTAGGTGTGAATAGGGTATTAAAACTCATGGGCGCGCGGAGATACGAAATTTATCTTCGAGTGTTTAAAAGATCTCTCACAAGTGAGCGCAGCGAACGAGTGAGAGATTTTCAACACGAGAAGATAAATTTCGTATCTCCAAGCGCCCATGTAATATTCTGTTTATTATATAATTATCAATGAAGTATGTTTTGGCTTTTTCAGGCAATTCTTTCCGTGTATTTTTGAATAGCCATCGCAATGGTGTTATTTTCACACGTGAAAATAACATGTTATTTTCACGTGTGAAGATATCAATTTTTCGAAATAGAGAAAAATAGATATTTCATTGGTAATTATATAATAAATATAGTTATTAACCGGGTTAATAACTAACTATATATTGACCTCGCATTTATAATGAGGGTTATAACAAAAATAAAGCCTTGTGAATAACAAAGAAAAACGTATAAATTGAGAAATAATAAAAAATACTAGTTAACGCGTAATAGAGACACAAAAGAAAACAATGGAATTAGGGTCTACTAATGTGTAAATAATCTAATATCTATTGCACGGGTTTAGTGACTTCACTCTAGTAGACATTAATTCCATTGTTTTCTTTTAATTTAATCTAATCATACAAATTTGTTTCACGGTCAAATAAAATCACTCTGGTAGTGTTGTATTAGATTTATCATTATTATTGGTACTATTGAGTTTGAATTTACTAAAAAAAAAAAAAAAAATAACTTTATTGACAATAATAATTAACTAATAATTCATTATAATATGAGACGTGATAAGAATATTGCTATAATTATAAAACAAAAAAGAAAAGATTATGAATATAAAATAACAAATCTATATAATATTTACTTATTTATCTATGAAAACATATTTGTAAAATAAATTAATAGCTCAAAACACGAGTCCAGCTCTTCACACTAATATAATACTAAATTAAAACTATACATTTATTATTAAAATCTAAATATTTCTAAATTTCCGCTACATTGGCGTTAAGATTAAAGTCATTCAAGAATTCATTGTCCTTAAAAAAGGGGGTTCTTGTCCCCCTGACACACATGTGTACTGACTTAATTATTTCAAAAGATAATCGAGTTCTAATCCATGTTATAGTACTTGCATATGTGTCCCCTGTCTTCTTGGTTAATTTCTCAGTAAGGTGCTTTAGAAAAATCTGGCATTCTGCCCCCATTCCTCCATTTGTACCAAAAACTAAGGGCGTAAAAGTGCCCATATCGACATCGATTACTCTTTGCTGGTACTTTCTCTTTTTTTCGCTTTCTTGATTCTTGAAGATTGTAGAAGTGGATTTGTTTTGGTTGCTCTTGGAATTAACATGCGATACTCTTACATCAAAAAATGCAGTTACTCCCTGTGCCCAATTTGAATTTACTTGACTATTATTATTACTATTATTATTATTATTATTATTATTATTACTATTATTATTATCATTATTATTATTATTATTATTACTATTATTATCATCATTATCATTATTATTATTATTATTATCATCATTATCATTATTATTATTATTATCATTATCATTATTATTATTATTAGGGACTGTTCGTTTATTATGTCACAGGGGGGGCTGGTGTTTTTTGTGAGGGGGGGGGTAAATTTTATGAAAATTGTTTTTTTGGGGGGTAGAATTTGATTTTGAAAGTTTATTTAAGGGGGGGCCATTTTTTTAAATGAGGGAAAATGTAAATTAGAAGGAACAGCAACAAAGCACAACTGAAAAGAAAAGCAATGAAAAACAAAATCGTAAAATCAATATAACAAAATATATATTCTATGGGTTTGTTTGATCTGGGGCTCCTAAGTTGGATTTGGTGTTCCTGTGTTGGATTTGGGATTCCTGTGGTGCCCAAATCCAATATGGCGGCCAATGTGAATAGTGATGGCATTCAGAATTTCCTCAAACAAGCAGATCTTGAACGTCGAGAGACTGTAAAGAACTTCTAATAAACTTTCCCTTTAGAGATTTGTTTCTGACCTCTGACCGTTTTTCTTGCTAATTAAGTGATGTTAGCTTCTCAGTTCGTGACTTTTGAATTCGCCATCTTGAAAAAGGGTAACCTGGCGATTCTTCTTTAGGAAGGAGACTGGTACTCAAGTTTTGCTGTGGGGAGGGGTGGGGGTAAGAATTATGTCTGAGGAGGGAGGGAGGGGGTAAATTTATAAAGACTTTATTTTTGAGGGGGGTAACTTTTTAAAAACAATACTTTCTATGAAAACCACCAGATCCCCCTGTGACATAATAAACGGACAGTCCCTTATTATTATTATTATTATTATTATTATTATTATTATTATTATTATTATTATTATTATTTTACAATTTACCTTACATTATTTCTAAATCTGACGTTACTTACACGGTCTGCTGATCTCTTTAAGTAATATATACAATATGAGTTGCCGTGTTGTATCAGATATACAACCACGAGCCGAAGTCGTCTAGGTGTATACATTCATGTTCTACTATAATTTTAAAGATAAAATTGAATTTGGCTAAGAAAATTGGAGTCAAAGTTTATGCAAATCAGGACGATTTTGTATCAGATATACGACCTCCTCCAGGGACAATGATTTCTATTGTGTTTTTTTCATTAATTATTCTTTACTCAAACGCCTTGACTAGTAGATTAACAACTACTTCAGTGAACGTAGACCGCCATCACCGATGCTAAAAATGTCAACTTCAGGTAATATTTCACCAATCATCTAGCATTGCAAGTTCACGGTAATTTATATAGGATGGTCTTAAGGATATATTATAGAGATTTTAAAAATAGATACGAAGAATCTAATAACAGATAAAAAATGGGCTGTTATGACTTTATTAGGAATGTCTTTGTTAACTTGAATTTCCGTGTAAGTGGAACAAATAGAGAGAGCTTAGTTGCTTTTTAGCCATTTACACGTGCAACCTGTCATTTCATGATGCAAGTGAGGATGCAGTAATCTACCTTTAGCATGTCCTTTCAAACGAAAGTTAGAAGTGGGGAGACTGCTCGGCCGCCCAGTCAAGTCAAGCGAGAAAGCCAAAGATGAAGTGGACTAATAAGGATGAATAAGGATGTTTTAGAGTGTAATGAAAATAGAAAAAAAGAGGCTATATAGATATTATGAAAGTGCTTTGGGACGGCATGGGATATTGACAGCAAATAAAGTCGTGTAGTTTGCAATAGACTTCTGTTAATCATTCATGTTGACGCCATTTTTACATGTTTGGATCAGTGAGTTGGCTTTTCTATCAAACTTTCTCATTCAGATATCATGAAGGAAAGTTCCGAAAGCGATTGCAAAGAGTTTGAGTACATCCAAGTAGAATGAGAAGTTTGATTGACGGCAGTCTATTGCAAACTACACGACGCGATTTGTGTCTGGGGTGGCCGCGTAGAAATGCAAACGACGGTAACAACGGATGCTAATGAGAAATCTTTTGTTAAATGGCACCAACATGGCCGCGATGATGTAACGTGCAATCGAAGAATACCCAGCTAGGACTCAAGAGCCAAAACCTTCGTGATCAGGATGCTAGTCTGGAAAAAAATAAACAACAATGGAACCGCAGATATAGTAGAGAATGCCGAGAATGAAAATCAAAATAATTTGGATGTCGAAGGAGAAAATGGCAATACTCCATTTTACAGTTCCATTCAGTGACCACGAATAATAGTTCCTAGCCGAGGCTGGAGTTACAGCGCATGATAAACTGTAGTTTTGCTATGAGCTGAAACTCCAGCATCGGCAAGGAGCTATTATTCGTGGTCACTGTATGGAACTGTAAAATGGAGTATTCAACGGTAATAGATCTAGATTTGCATATGACTGGGACGGAGCGAGTTCTCGAGGAAAGAACAGATACAATAGGCGATTCATCGGAGGTGTTGAATGATGTCTCAGGGTTCTTACCACTAGAATACACGGAAATCAACAGATTGCAGACAGTTAACTGTAGCCCAATCTCGTACCCAGAGCCCTTATTTCTTACTGCGCATGCTCGACGAAATAATTGGGCTCTGGAAAACTCCAATATTTCCTGTGCTGTAATTGGTTCTCGAGAACAAAGAAAGATACCGGAAGTAAAAATTACAGTACTAGGGAAAATAAACAAGATGGCGTCTCGAATTAAGTACACCAAAAAAGCCTGTAGGGCCGGATCTTTCAAAGTTTTGCCGGTTTTGTAATGGAAATTGTGTTGATGTCCATCCAATAGATATTTTCGGAGTTAATTAACTAAAAACCATCTTCAAAACCTAATTTTCCAAGCGCAAATTCACATGTTCGTTGAACATCGTCCGCCATTTTGAATTTACCTAGTCTGTCATAATGCGCATGTGCGAGAAACCCAGAATCTGGGTCTTCCAGTTTGGAGTTTTCCAGAGCCCAATTATTTCGTCGAGCATGCGCAGTAAGAAATAAGGGCTCTGGGTACGATATTGACTGGAGCCGAAAAAGCGACGAGAAGATAATAACAATCAGCAAATCGCCATCCTGCGGAGTGCCCTTGTTTGTCAGAGGGGATCGAGATCGATAAGGAGAAGAAAGGCAAACGTACAGGAGAGCGACCTAGAGATAGAAAAGAGACTTTCCGCACTGACCTGAGATTGCTAATGACTATATTTCATATACAATAATAAATTGATTTAATAAGAATATTTATAAAAAATGTTTTTTTAGATTATTACTTTTAAAAAATGTAATCAGATAGCACAACGATGTATTGAGAGCATAAGAACGCGATAATCTGATTGGCTAATACTATTATCAGTTCACTCTCTGTCTTGTTTACTGTTATTTGATGAATGAATGAATGAGACCTTTAATTAAAAAATAAATAAAGCCAGGGTAGTCCCTTCAGAACTAATAAAAGGTCTGCTATCAATGGGAGCCCTGGCATAAAATACAAGTACAAATAAATAGAAATACTGATAAATAAAATAGATAAATACCAAGAGATATATGCGTTAGATACTGTAAATATAAAACTAAATAAAAATATTAAACAATTAATTTATTTATTTATAGCACACTCAACAAAATTACTCGACTGTGATTGGTCGAGAGGAGTACAATTATAGCGTTAATTGTACTCCGTAGGAGTACCGATTTAAGTCGCTATGGCAACACAGCCAAAACAATGTCAAAATTATTTTCTATCATTTTGCACTTAAAAAACATATAAATAAAATTTTAAAGCCGTAAGAACTAATCTTTTTTTATGCATTTCAGTTGCGCGATGGACTGAAAATCGGCCGCCAAATAGACAAAGATGAACGGCGTCGCTTCGCATTTTTTACTGAAATTTTGTTGAGCTAACTATAAACAAAATATCACACGATCTTCTCGTACAATTTAGAATTAATAGACACTCGTAATGTTTTGAAAGTTCTTTAACTGCACTCGCCTAAAGGCTCGTGCAATTACAAGAACTTTCAAAACATTACTCGTGTCTAATTAATTTCCAAACTGTACTCGAGATCGTGCGATTTCCTATCCTAATTTTTTTTTTAATTGTTTGTTTGTTTGTTTGTTGTTTTTTTTTTTTGACTAAGTTCTCTGTTTGTTTTTAGGAACAATAGTAATTTCTGAGAATGTCGATGTTCGTGACATTGTAGATTACTTGGTTACTGCACCTGGACGAGAGGTAAGTACATCATCTTCTTTATTCTAGATTGGTCAATCTGTTCAATCTATTAGCCTACCTTGTATGGAAGGAAGACTGCACTTCTTCCTTCCAGGGGATCTCGTTTTGACAGTCCATCAAAAACCCAGCCAATCAGCTGGCAGAAAGAAATCTGATCAGGCAGTCCATCTAAACTAATTGGGGGAAAACATGGCGACCGAAGGCAGAGAAAATAACTCTGCATCTATGCTTTCCTAGCTTCGTTATGGACTAGCAATACATTTAAAATTCTACCAATTCTTATAACGAATACCTATGGGTCAAATGGTGCATTGTGTTTTCAATTCTTTTATAAAATTATCGTGAAATGTGATAGCTCTTTGTTCGCCGATAAACAACTGAAACAATCCTTTGCGCGCGTTCACTGAGATCACGTGGTTCCCAACTCATCCCGACATCATCATTTTTTCTTTCCTTCCTTCCTTCATTCCTTCCTTCCTTCCTTCCTTCCTTCCTTCCTTCCTTCCTTTCTTCCTTCCTTCCTTGCTTCCTTTCTTGCTTGCTTGCTTGCTTGCTTCCTTTCTTGCTTGCTTGCTTGCTTGCTTGCTTCCTTCCTTCCTTGCTTGCTTGCTTCCTTGCTTCCTTGCTTCCTTGCTTCCTTGCTTCCTTGCTTCCTTGCTTCCTTGCTTCCTTGCTTCCTTGCTTCCTTGCTTCCTTGCTTCCTTGCTTCCTTGCTTCCTTGCTTCCTTGCTTCCTTGCTTCCTTGCTTCCTTGCTTCCTTGCTTCCTTGCTTCCTTGCTTCCTTGCTTCCTTGCTTCCTTGCTTCCTTGCTTCCTTGCTTCCTTGCTTCCTTGCTTCCTTGCTTCCTTGCTTCCTTGCTTCCTTGCTTCCTTGCTTCCTTGCTTCCTTGCTTCCTTGCTTCCTTGCTTCCTTGCTTCCTTCCTTCCTTGCTTCCTTCCTTCCTTGCTTCCTTCCTTGCTTGCTTGCTTGCTTGCTTCCCTGCTTCCTTGCTTCCTTGCTTCCTTCCTTCCTTCCTTCACTTTAGGACAACGACGATGGGTTTTACACAATGGATATCAATAAAGTGGCTGAAAGATATAAAAAGGTATTATTAAAGATCGAAATTCTCCATTTACAGCATCACCACTAACAACTGTCTTTAACAATCGTACCACCACCACTAGCCATGCTAGCAACATTATCAGCCAATTCCATTACCAATAACTACTTTTACAGATTTTACGACCATTACCACCATCAATTAGTACAACATCCAACCGCCACCCGTCTAGCTCAATTGGTAAGAGCGTCGGTCTGTTGTGCGGGAGGTCGTTGTTCAAGCCTCGGCCGGACCAACACTCAGGGTCTTAAAATAACTGATAAGAAGGTGCTACCTTTGTATTTACATCTGCAAATGGTTAGGCCTTCACGTGGCTCGGATGATCACGTTAATGGCAGTCCAGTCCCTAATTAACTAGAGACGTTAACAGAGGACCACAAGTTTATCAGTTGAATTACTGTCAAGTGTTATCCTCTATAAACAAAGTTTATTATTATTATTATTATTGTTATTATTATTATTATTGTTATTATTATTATTATTATCAAAACTACAAATACCATTCAGATATAAAAGGAACTTATAAAAACCCTGATTAATTCTTTGCCAATTTACTCGTCTCTAGTGGGTTGAACTTCTTCCAAGGATACGTCCATTTTATGATAAGTTGTTTTCACTCCTTTCTTCTCTTTTACATTTACTGGGACTTTTCGAAGCAACCTTACCGAGATGATAGAGTATGACACTAGTAGAGAATGTGCACTCAGTTGATGGGGTATGACACTAGTAGAGAATGTGCACTCAGTTGATGGAGTATGACACTAGTAGAGAATGTGCACTCAGTTGATGGAGTATGACACTAGTAGAGAATGTGCACTCAGTTGATAGAGTATGACACTAGTAGAGAATGTGCAGTCATGGATGGAGCATGACACTAGTAGAGAATGTGCAGTCAGTTGATGGAGCATGACACTAGTAGAGAATGTGCAGTCAGTTGATGGAGCATGACACTAGTAGAGAATGTGCACTCAGTTGATGGAGTAAGACACTATTAGAGAATGTGAACTCAGTTGATAGAGTATGACACTAGTAGAGAATGTGCACTCAGTTGATGGAGTATGACACTAGTAGAGAATGTGCACTCAGTTGATGGAGTATGACCCTAGTAGAGAATGTCTGGGAGTCTTGTGCAACCTCGTTAGCCCTATGTTCAAAGCGAGCAGTTGCAGGCTTAACTTGAAACAATAGTAGACGCTATTTGTGTAGGTTAGATGCCAAGAGTTATCATTTGCTTCCATACAGCTGTCAAGTGTAATCCTGACCCCGTTTTGGTACGTCTCTTATCCAAGCTGGGAATTGGCTTTGACTGTGCTAGTAAGGTTGGTATTTCAAAAATGGAATAACCATCGCTTAATAGAACTCATTTTAATGCATGAAATAAATCTTTTAAACTAAATTAGAATACAGCTTTTCTAGTGATGTTTTTTTGTGTAACTTTTTGATAGGGAGAGATTAGATTAGCCATCGAGATGGGAGTCAGTCCACAAGATATAATCTACGCTCATCCCTGCAAGAAGCTATCTCACATCAGGTAGAACCTTTGAATTCATGCATAGGTTTAATCAATGGACACGCGTTCTCCTGTGTTCCTATAAAGTGTGATACAAGACAGGGCAGAAAAACGGTTTTTGGCCTTTCGCCATAAGGACGGCTTTACGTATTTAAGATCAATATTTTGTAAACACGTTCTTTTGGAGCCAAATAGCAAAATATCAAATGCGACCAAAATGTATCGAATGCGTGTTTGAGATATAAAGTCGTGTACTTTTGGAGAGGTGATACTTTGATCAGCAGAAAAGCTGACATTTTCGTGAATACTAATAAGTAGCCTTTACTCTAATTCGACAAAATTTCGTCACAAGTTTCGAGCAGTTTGTCACAAAATAAAACCCTTAATATATTCTAGTATTAAACTCAGTTAAATAAAAAAATTGTGAAAGTAGCGGGCTGGTCGTTTATCTGCCCTGTCATAATGCAATATTTTGATTCCTTGACAACTCCCCTGACTAAAAGGGAATGCAGGCCAGTCTCTCTATAAAAGATAGGACTTCGTAGGTAACACAGACCGATGTAGGGCGAGGAATTGTTAAGAACCAGGACCTTTTTAACTCGAGGATACGCGAAGCGTAGAAACGAGCTATTGTGAGGGGTCTGAATATGCAAATGTGTCACTTACTCACTATGGCGTTAGCAAATCGATATTTAAACGTAAATCTATCGTCTGACGTCGTCTGCCCACGAAAAGGTACTCGTTGTTTTCTATCGGATTTTGTACAAATACGAAAGCTTTATTAGTCTTGTCAGTGTTTTATCTTGGTCTATACTAAATTCCATAATTCGGTAAATCTGTACTAAATATATAACGTATAAACTTCTGACTTGGTAACAAAGCTTTAGTCAAATGATAATTCATGTGTGTTCTAGAGATAAGATTCCTACATATGTGAACTACTGATGTGTAGTGTACGTGTTGACTAGGTTTGCAGAACAATGTGGAGTGTCGATGATGACCTTTGACTGCGAGTCAGAACTGCACAAGATGAAGGAAACACATCCAGAATCTAAGTGAGTCGCAACATACATCTATTCCATCTGTCACATCCCATCCCATCCCATCTTATCCCATCCCATCCCATCTTATCCCATCCCATCTTATCCCATCCCATCTTATCCCATCCCAACCACCCATCCACCCACCCACCAAACAACCCACCCATCCACCCATCCACCCATCCACCCAACCCTCTATCCATCCATCCGTCCGTCCGTCCGTCCGTCCGTCCGTCCGTCCGTCCGTCCGTCCGTCCGTCCGTCCATCCATCCACTTAGCCACCCACCCATCCATCCATCCATCCATCTACCCACCCACCCACCCATCCATCCACCCACCCACTCACCCACCCACCCATCCATCCATCCCATTCCATCCCATCTCATCCATCCATCCACCCACCCATCCATCCATCCATACACCCATCCATCCATCCATCCATCCATCCATCCATCCATCCTTCCATCCATCCATCCATCCATCTATCCATCCATCCATTCATCCCATCCCATCCGTTTGTTTATACATTCATTGAACCATATATCTTCCCATATATCGATGCATCATCCTGACATTCCTCCCTTGTCTTTTAGACAAAAAGATAAGATAAGATAACTAAGATTACCATTCTTGTGATTGCAGAATTCTCATACGATTCCGACCAAGTAGCTTTAGCGCACGACACGATACGGTAAAGAATATTTATTGATTTCGATCATGTCCCGAGGTAGTTTTCGAGATATTCGCGATGTAAAATAAGCTTATCGACAACTTTTGAAGAAAAAGGTAATCAAGCTTTTAATTTTTTTTTTTCTTAAATCCTAAATTATATATCTTTTTACAGCTTTACACCTACTTGCAAGAACGTTGACATTTGAAAATAGAAAATTAGTGATTTAGTGGGATAGGAATTATATTAAAAAACAAAAGAAGATCACTGAAGATGAACTTTTTCTTTTGTCTTTTAATGTATTCCTTTCTCCCTAAATTACTAATGTTCTAATATCTTTTGACAACGTTCTTGCAAGTAGGTGTAAGTGAAAGGATTTGGAAAATGTTGACTGAATATAGTGAAAATTAATTTTTTACACGTCTTGTGCTTGGTAATTTTTGTCCTTTTTTCAAATTTTGTCAAAAGTTTTTTTTGTGACCTTTCGAGAATACTATAAAAATAGATTCCTGTGCACAATTTGAGGGTTTTGCCCTGTTGAAGTTCAAAACGTGTATGGTTCCTCGACGACTTGCAATAACAGGTCACGTGACCCTACTTCTTTTAAAGCGAGCAGTTTTCTGAAAACGAACTTTAGAAATGAAAGAGTAGCTCAACAGGAAGTTTCAGCTCATAGTGTTGACTATTCTCGACTTTCACATCCCCATTCCCGTCTTTGGGGGGTAACCAGAGGGTAAAAACCCACTTGTTTTGCTGAAGGCTGATCAGACAATGTTGAAAATACCTTGTTTGGTATCCGAAGATAAAATGAAGAAGTAAAAAACAGAAAAAGATAGAAGCTTGAAGACGTTTAATGTAAGATTTTAAACATTTTTTCGTAACTCAATACATTTTCTGTAAGACCAAAACTCTTCATGATCTTACTCGCAAAAACAACTTGGAATAAACTGATAATCAGTATTGTACAAATAAAAGCAGGTATAGTATAAATTCAATTAAGAAACATTTCCATTTGGGACAGTTTTTTGATTGGTTACCCCCCAAAAACGCAAGGCATTATGGGGATGTGAAAGTCGAAAATAGGAGAAATGGCATTAAATACAAAATGAAATATTTTATAAGGATTTGCATGGGCAAGCTTTGCCATCCAGCATATTTTCCCATACAAATCCTCATAAAATATTTGATTTTATATTTAATGCGATTTTTCCTGTTTCGCTTGTTATGAGCTAAAACTCTGCCACCCTCCTAATATCGAGGTGCTCTTTTCATTTCTGTTGCTCATTCTAACACAGTTGCTCGTTTTAAGGGAAGTATATAGGCGCATGTGACCTGTTTGTGGAAGTCGTCTTTTTGAAGTCATTCGCGATTTTGAACGGTTTTAGTGCGCGCGCACAATGTGGGCTCAAATAATGGCGTCATCGTCGTTGCGTAGGAGCGTGCGCAGTAGCGGATAACCGTATTCGTCAGCATACGTCACTACCACAGGAATACCAATCAACAAATTTATGTCTGCCGTGCTCCCTTGCTTAAGGTGGCTGCCTACTTTTGAACGTTCGATTTCAGCCCACGATCTGCGCGCGCTCAAAAACCGCTGAAAGATCTACAAGATTTTATTGAAGAACCATACGCGTTTTGAGCTTCATCAGGGCAAAACCCTCAAATTTTGCACGGGACTCTCTATTTTTTAATTAGCTCATTCGAAAAAACTCCTAAAAATCTAGGTTATATCAACATTTTAGGAAAAGTTTAAATCAGGAACACTTGAAAAAATAGATTTTTGTAGGGATTTTTGTTCGACTTTATGAGATTTTTAAGAGCACCGAAACTACAAAATATGACAAATCAATCTCTTTGTCTTTTTGTCGAAAATATCCATGTATTATTGTAGAAGGATTGACTAGCCTTCGTTCGTACAATCATATAGTCTGCAAATAACTATTATCTTATTAATCTTTTTTTTCTAATCACTTCCGGTGGCGCAATTCTTACTCCCAAAGCTCGTGCGTAGGCTTCCATTAAATGCTGATTATCTCGAAAACGAGCTCGGGACACCCTATTTTTCTTTCCAGATTTGGAATCAGCATTAAATTTCAATTCGGAAAATCGAAGTTTTAAGAAAAGCTTAAATCAATTTCCAAAAGTAGGCAGTCACCTTAAAGACCTTTCTCCAGTCTAAATTTCTCTAGTTTCTCTTAGAATGGAGAGAAGAGTGGCATTAATCCGCGTGATTGCAAAGGTCTTCTCATGAAAGCGAAGAATCTAGGACTGGATGTCGTTGGCGTAAGGTCAGAATCACAAACCCTATTGAAAAAATTCTCCCTAATAATTTGTGACCCAGTCGTTTTCTTACTAATGACATGGCGTCGTATAATGATTTTTTCAGTTTTCACGTAGGCTCCGATAGCCTCGATGCAAAGCCTTATGGAGAGGCCATTCAGACAGCTAAAGCGATATTTGAAACTGGGGTAAGTTTGAGTGTTGATCTCTGAGATAGATCGTGGCATTATTGTGAAACGATAAGGGTTCTTCTGGTCTTGTCCGTACTATAGACCAAATTCAAAACTCGCACCGATGTGAGGCTTAAGTTGTGAACAAAGGGGTCTGGCGTGACTCAAAGTAATCTGGCGTGATTCAAAAGTCACGAATCACGCCAGATTCCTTTGTTCACAACTTAAGCCTCACATCGGTGCGAGTTTTGAATTTGGTCTATAAATACTCCAGTTTCGAATTCTGTGTTTACAGGGTTTACCTCGATTTTGTATAGAATTACTTTGAATTGTCATGCATTCCAGTGAAGGTCTGTGAAATTTCAAAGTTTTTGTATCGTTCAATTTGTCCTTATTCACTATGACGTCACTGCTTGTATATGTGGGGAATAGAATCGCCTAATCCAATAGAAAATTCAACCAAATTTGCTCCTAGCGAAACAGTTTAATCTAAAATGGCCTGGTTTTCAGATATAATATGTGTTAATATGTACTAAAAAATATTCTGAGCGTTTGCTGGCTATTCTACTTCTCTTCGTGGATTGATACGGGTTTTAGAACAATTTTCGGTGAATTTGCGTTGATTTAACCCCCTCCGACGACCATGATCCTTTGCGTTTAAACAATAGATTGTTGAAGATTGTTTTGATGTGACGTCATGGTCAATTAGGGCAATTGTGCATTCTTTACTTTACTGTTGATATTTGTGAACATTTAAACACTGAAATGAAGCTAACCCTGTATAAGGCCCCGTCCACACGTATCCGCAAATTTTTGTATCCGCAATTTTTTTTTTACGGATACAGGTTGCGTCCACACGTGTCCGCAAATTTTTGTGTCCGTATCCGCAAATTTTACGAAAACGGATACGTGTGGACGGTGAAAACGATTCGAATATGCTGCGTGTGGACGTAAACATTTTCGTATCCGCAAAAAATAATTTGCGGATACAAAAATTTCCGGATACGTGTGGACGGAGCCTAAATGAGTCTGTGATCAAGGAACACAGGGGTATTTGACTAATTTGAAAACGGTGTATTGTTTTGCTTTTCTTGCATAAGAATAAATCAGCCATATGTAACCATTTGTCGTAACTTTACTTTAAGGAAAAGGTTGGTTTTTCCTTCAGCATCCTGGACATTGGGGGAGGATTTCCGGGGAAAGAGGGCAAATGCTCTTTTGAAGAGGTAAACAATTCCCACACCCAAATTACCGCATATTATGCATCTTAGATATATCTGCAATAAAACAGTCATTTTTCCACTGTACCACGTGAAATCGCATACGCTGTTCCCTGACGATGAGATATCGATGCCACTACCACAGACACGAATTAAAAACGTCTGCGCATGCTCTGAATCCGTATGCGAATTAGTCAAAACATACTTGAGTTTCAAGCATGCCTGATAAATTGGACTTCACAAAATGTCAAAACTTAGTGTCCATGCTTTAAACTTAAGGCTAATTCCTTCATATTGTGTTTGTTAAGACAGTATCTTGGTCTGACAAAAGGATACTCTCGAACTTTTTTGTATACTTGGAGAAAAAAAAAACATTTATTTTCTCACTCAAACTCTTCAAAATTCTTAGAACACGTGCTGAAATGCACGAATGCGCAAACGTTTTTCTCTAGTGTCACTACCAGAATGTTTCGCCAATTTTCAATGACGACTAACCAGAGTCTTTCCTAGATATGCGATGTGGTTAATTCTGCCCTTGACAAATACTTTCCTGTGGGATGTGGGGTGAAGATTATTGCTGAACCTGGGAGGTATTTTGCTTGTTCGCTCTACACTCTTGTGGCGAACGTTACGACCGTCAAAGAGATCAAAAAGCAGGAAAGTCTTTTTGTGACATTCAAGGACGGAGGCCCAGAAACAGTAAGTCGTTAGAGCCTAGCCATCTCGCGCTGCTAAAAATTGGTGACATTGCATACGTGTGGAAAGGTGAGAGCTGTTGTGCGCGATATTTGTAAAGGTGCATAAGCGTAAAGGGGCACTCTGGATACCAGCTTTTAGCTGAATGGGCCACCCTAGGCCTGTTTAAATAAAGCTTCCATAACCATAACCATATATTGGTCCGTACAATGGTGCACGCAACAGCTCCTGAGATGGACACACGGTGCAAATGGTTTGGTCTGTACAAACGTTGCAAGCAACAGCTCCTGAGATGGACACACGGTGCAAATGGATTGGTCAATACAAACGTTGCTCGCACCAGTTCCTGTGGTGGACACACGGTGCAAATGGATTGGTCTGTACAAACGTTGCAAGCAACAGTTCCTGAGATGGACACACGGTGCGAATGGATTGGTCTGTACAAACGTTGCTCGCACCAGTTCCTGCGGTGGACACACGGTGCAAATGGATTGGTCTGTACAAACGTTGCAAGCAACAGTTCCTGAGATGGACACACGGTGCAAATGGATTGGTCTGTACAAACGTTGCTCGCACCAGTTCCTGCGGTGGACACACGGTGCAAATGGATTGGTCTGTACAAACGTTGCAAGCAACAGTTCCTGAGATGGACACACGGTGCAAATGGATTGGTCTGTACAAACGTTGCTCGCACCAGTTCCTGCGGTGAACACACGGTGCAAATGGATTGGTCTGTACAAACGTTGCAAGCAACAATTCCTGAGATGCACGTGGACACGCAGTGCAGCGTATGTTGTTCCAACTTTTCAAGTGGTTTGCTAATTTTTATTTATGCTTCCTTACTCCTTTAGGGTTACATGTATTATATAGACAATGGGATCTGGAGCTCCTTTCATAAAATTCATTATGACAAAGCCTTTGACTTTGGTCCAAAACCACTTGGAACTACAAGCAATATTCTCTTTCCTTCGTGCATTTGGGGACAAACCCTTGACTCCAATGATAGAATCAGCAAGAATTGTATGCTACCAAAGGTAAAGCATTTGCATTAAAGGGTTGGAAGGAGGAACGAATTCGAGCGTATATAAGCAAAACGGTTGAAGGAAACAAGTGTGGATAGAAATGCTAGGATGAAAGAAATGGAAAGAAGGGAGCGAGAAAGGAAGGAAGGAAGGAAGGAAGGGAGGGAGGGCGGGCGGGAGGGAGGGAGGGAGGGAGGAGGAATGCAATAGATGCAAAACAATTTAACAGTACAAGAGAGCGAAAAAGGAAGGAAGGGAAGAAACGAGGGAGGGAGGGAGGGAAGGAGAAAGGTAGAAGAATCGAAGATGAAATATTTGAAAACAATACACAAAAATATGTATTTCTTTTAGAAAAGCATCCTCTTTTCCTTATCACTTTGTTCTTCAGCTTTCTGTTGGTGACTGGCTGTATTTCGTGAACATGGGTGATTACAATCAAGCCATGTGCAATGGATTCAACGGCTTTCCATTAAACGATATACCTACTACTATGTCACACCCAAGACTTGGTGAGTATACGTTTATACAAGCTGCCGCTATCATACTGCCTGACTTGGTTTCGGGGAGTCAGGAACACGTGGTGGTAAAATACTCGCTGCTCACCTTTGAGATTCGGGGTTCGAATCCCAGTTGCTGCATGCGAGCTGAGTTAGTTGGTTTTTTTTCTGACTGCAAGGGTTTTTCCGGCCCTCTGGTTTTTCCTCCCTCCTCTTAAATCAACCATAACTAATTCAAGCAGGTTAGAGCTGTGCTCCGGGGTCATACATGGACTATATAGCACCTGCAAGAGGCGCCTTCACATGCTTTCAGTTCGACTCCGTTGAGCTGACCCACTGCCATCCTTGCGGGGTGGTAATAAGCGTTGACAATTTTCTCCCCCTAAGTACAAAAGTACATTCTTTTGTCTGCACATTTAGAAATAGGAAATGATCAACTAACCTTTTTGCTTTTTGAAAAAGCATTTCACTGAAAGTCTTAGGGCTTCCTGTATATAGGCTATTTCGTTACGAGTGACTATAATTGTCTCATAAACAAGCTGTTTTAAAAAATCATTCACTGAAAACTGAAAATATTTTTTCTTTCTTTCTTTCTTTTTCCAGGGATAAGATCAAACCGGACTTGGAAGAATTCGATTTTGATATTTTGGAGTTTTAGTTGCACTTCACATTATGGTAGGAATAGAATTCTTAGTAAGTCTTGTTACACTATACATTTAAGTAATTTTGGGCATAACTAATTTTGACCCACTATTGGCGTCAAATCGTGGTAAATTTTCACTAGAAAAACACGGGAAAAGTTTAACACGGCTGTAAATCAATCAGAAAGCGAGAAAATTTACATTTGTGTTGAGTGTTATTTGTGCTAATGCAGTTTGATGCTTATTTAATATGTGTTACAATCCTCGAATATGATTGGGTGAACATAAGTGTGCAATAAACCAATTTTTCCAATCAGAAGCAAGCAGTCCTCGATCTGCAGTTATTTTGGGTTAAGACGACCAACACACCAAAAAAAACGTCTTTTTTTTAATATAATCTTTATTTCTATCCGAAAACCACTAAGTACTGCGAGATAAATGCAAGTCATTTCAAGATATTCAGAGTAAAATACTTTTTTCTTTAGTTAAGAAATGAGTAAATTGAGAAGTTACAAATTGTGTACATTTAGTTTGTTGAGGGAAAGTTCGTTTGATATGCCGGGGGGGATGAAAGTATGTTGAACGTGGGGGAGGGGGTAGGGGTTACCCAAACTTTGTTATCCATACGTGGGGGGCTCTCAATTGAACATTTCATGGGTTGTTTGGGGGAACTTCGGAAATTAAGTCCCAAGGGGGGGGGCCTGTAAAAAAAATAAGGTTTTGGGGAGAAATCTTCATCCCCCCCCCCCCCCCCCCCCCTCGGCATATTAAATGAACTTCCCTAACCACATGAGACTACTAACCTACTTCGCAAAGGTTGTCCGACTCAATATTATTATAACCATGATAAATTTAAGGAAAAAAAGCAAAGATAAAGCATTCTGTATATATACATAAAGAGATATATCGGATACAGAAGGTAAAACATGATTGGTTTAGCCTGGTTTTGGCTTCTAAAAGACTCGTTATAACACCTTGGGTGTAGTGTTTTCCCATTTCAGACCACGTGTCATTCTCCTAAGAATAAGATTCTGTGTTTGAGTTGTATCCATATTCATGTGTCTTCTCGTACGCAACCGAGCGCAAGCCTTAAACAAAGAAATGATACTCTAGGGAATGACATGTGGTCTGAAATGGGAAAACACTACGCCCAAGTGAAATTGGTTTATTTACTACGAAGACAACTTTCGTAAAATAGCTACATACTATAGAATAAAAACGAATAAATATAGTGTTCATTTCACGTTTATAAAACGCGTTCTTTATCTTAGACTCTCTCAGAGAGTAGGGATAAATATTTTTAGAAATAACAAGCCTCATTATTGTATCGGCTAAAAATAAAAAAGAAAAAAGATTTAAGAATTCCAGCAACAAATTCTTTGCAAAATCTTTCGTGAACGGATTATGATAGAAAAACGAGTTTTATAAAAAGACACGAATGTTTTGAACCTGTTTCCATACAGGTTTTTCTGGTTTTTATCACGTTTTGAAACTAGCCCCCCCCCCCAAGTTGCAATTTGTTGTTCATATCTTTTTTCAACTCTTGAAAAAACAAAGCAAAACGAAACGCGAAACGAAAAACAAAACGTAAAACGAAACGAAAACGAAGCAAAACAAACAAATGAGAAGCGAAGCAAACAAAGCAAAGCAAAACAAAACCCCGATCTCCTTAAAAAAAAACAACACCAGCACGCAAGAAAAGTCTACACAAACGAAAAAAAAAAAAAAAAAAAAAAAAAAAAAGAAAAAAAAAACCAAAACAAACAAAGCAAAACAAAACGAACGAAAAAAAAAAACAAAAACAAGCAAAAAACAAAGAAAAGCAAGCAAAGCAAAGCAAAACAAAACAAAACGAAAAAAAAAAAAAAAAAAAAAACGAAAAAAAAAAGAAAACAACGCAAAAAGCAAAGCAAACAAAGAAAGAAAAAAACAAAGCAAGGCAAACAACAGCAAAGCAAAACAAAGCACAGCAAAAGCAAAACAAAACAAAACAAAACAAACAAAACAAAACAAAAACCGAGGCAAAACCCAGTTTTGGAAACCAGGTTTCAAGAACTCTCAAAATAGCGGGAAAACAAAACAAAAAGCACAACAAAACAAAAAAGAAAATTGAAAACGAAGCATCCTATTTGTTTTTACTTAGTATTACTTTAAGATATCATAAAAAAATATTCTGTTACAAATATGGCAAACCAATGCGGCTATGGACATCAGATAAAAACCAAAAAATCGACAATGATTTCAATCCGGCTAGTCCCTTTTTATACTCATAAATATCACATTATTGAGTAGTTTTCAAGAGTAAGGGTTAGATAGATATGTATAAATAAGTTAAATATTTAAGAAGTTCAAGCCCGGTATGAGAAGGAGTTTTCGTCACAATATTCGAAGACAAGCTAAGAAGACAGACAAAATGTCGTTTGTTGGAAGCCGAAGAGAGGTTTCATGAAGTGCGTGTAAAAATTGCAA